>NC_133506.1:49431000-49744666 GCF_049354715.1 Callithrix jacchus
TGGAACCAACATTTGCTCAAAAAACACAAACTATTATAACTGACTCAACATAACAAAGATGATTTAAACATACACAACTATTAAGAACATTGAATTCATAATTTAAAAACTTTCAGGAAAGAAGTCTCTAGGCCCAGATTTCACTGGAGACTTCTATGAAATGTTTAAAGAAGAATAACACCAATTCTACCAGAACTCTTCTAGAAAACAGAAGAAGGAATGCTTACTAATTTGTTTTATAAAGGTAGTTACCAAAAACAGGTAAATATGGCATCAAAAAAAGGAAAAATACCCTACAGATCAACATGCCTCATAAGTATAGATGCAAACATCCTTAAGAAAATATTAGCAGGTAGATTTCAGCAATATGTGAAAAGAAGTATATATCATAACCAAATGGGATTTACTATATGTTTGCAAGCTTGATTAATATTTGATAATCAATCAACGTCATCCACAATAGTGACAGACTAAAGAAGAAAAGTCATATGATCACAGCAGTGGATGCAGAAAAAGTGTTCAACAAAATCCAATCCTCCATTCATGATAAAAACTCTAAGGAAGACAGTAACAGAGGGTGCTTCCTCAACTTGATAAAGACCATCTACAAAACAAAAATTGAGAACTAACATTATCCTTAATTCTGAGAGACTGAATGCTTTTCTCCTAAGATTAGGAGCAAGGCAAGGATGTCAACTCTCACTATTTGTATTCTACGTAGTAGTAGACGTTTAGGCAGTATATTAAAGCAATAAAATAAACATAGGGAATACACATTGAAAAGGAAGAAATAAAACTGTCCCCATCATAAGATGGCATACTTGTCTACTTAGAAAATCACAAGGAATCAACAGAATAAATCTCACAATTAATAATTGTGTTCAGCAAGGCTGAAGAATGCAAGATAAACATGCAAAAATGACCTAGATTTCTATATACTAGGAACGAACCCATGGGTACTGAAATTAAAACTATAATACCATAATAATCATACAAAAATGAAATACTAAGGTGTACATCTAACAAAACACATGCAAAACTTGTATGCTGAAAGCTATATAATGCTAATGAAAGAAACCATGGGAGACCTAAATAAATGGAGAGACATACAATATTCATGGATTGGAAGACTCACATAGTAAAGATGTCAATCTGCTCCAAATTTATATACAGGTTTAATGCAATTCCTATCAAAAATTTTAACACCTGTAGCAAAACATTTGCAGAGATAGATGAGATTATTCTAAAACGTATATGGAAAGACAAAGGAATTAGAATAACAAAATTTTTTATAAGAAAAATAAATGGATGAATCAGTCTATTTGATTACAAGCCTTGTTATATAGCTACAGTAAGTAAAGTTGTATGGTATTAGTGGAGACATGGACATATAGAACAAAGAGAATAGAGATTCCATAGGAGACCCCTGCACATATGCCTGAATGACTTCTGACAAAGGTGTAAAAGCAATTCAGTAGAATAAAGATAGTCTTTCAACAAATTGTGCTAGAGTAATTTGACATCTATAGAGGAAAACAAAGAACCTCAATCTAAGTCTCACATCTTATATAAAAATTATCTTAAACTAGATCATGGACTTAAACATAAAATGTCAAATATAAAACTTTTAGGAAAAAAATAAGAGAAAACTTCTGAGACTTATGGTTAAAAATCCATAAAAGGCCAAAGACCAAAAGCAAAATCTGTATAAGGAAAATAAGATAAACTGGAATTCATCAAAATTAAAAAATGTTTTCTGGTAAAAGATCCTGTTAAAAAGATGAAAAGGGAAACTAGAGAGTGGGAGAAAATATTTGCAAACCACATGTCTGACAGGAGACTAGTATTTACAAGACATTTAAGAGAAGAAAAAACCTTTTAAAAGTCAACATTAAAACAAAACAATCCAATTAGAAAATGGGCAAAAGACATGAGGGGGCATTTCATTGCAGAGGATATACAGATGGCAAATAAGCACATGAAAGATGTTCAATCTCATTAACCATTAGAAAAATGCAAATTAAAACCATAATGAGATATCACTATGCACCCACCGAAGTGGGTAAAGTAAAAAATAGTGACTACTAAATGCTGGGAAGGATGCAAGAAACTCAATCACTCACACATTGCTGGTAGAAATGTAAAGTGATTCAGGCAGAATAGAAAACAGTTTGACAGTTTCCTAAGTAATTAAACATGCAGGCAGGGCATGGTGCAGGTGCCTGCAGTCCCAGCTATTCTGGGGGCTGAGATGGGAGGATCACTTGAGCCTGAGTGGTTGAGCCAAGATGGCACCATGGCACTTGCCTGGGCAACAGAGCAAGATCCAATCTCAAAAAAAAATTAATAAATTAAACATGCAACTATAGTTATTGCACTCCTGGTCATTTCTCCTAGAGAAAGGAAGAATTATATTCACAGAAAAACTTATACATTAATGTTTATAGCAATGTTATTTACAATAGCCTCGAAATTGGAACAACCAAACGTCAAACTGGTATATACACAGCATAGGATACTACTTGGCAGTCAAAAAGGAAGAAAAGGACCAATATCTACTGATACACTCAATGATTTGGATTAATCTCCAGAGATTTATGCGGGAGGGGGAAAAAGCCTATCTAAAACACGGTACCCACTGTATGATACTATTTAGATAGCATTCTTGAAATAATAAAGCTATAGGAATGGCGAACAGACTAATGGTTGCCAGGAGTTAAGAAAGGGATGAGGGTGAGAGGGACATGGATGCACCTGTAACAAGCAGTATGCTGTATCCCTGTGGGGATGAAAATGTTCTCTATTTGATTGTATTTTTGCCAACGTCCTAGTTGTGACATTGCACTATAGGTCTGAAGACATTACCATTGAATGACACTGGATAAAGGGATAGCTGTACTATTTCTTGCAACTGCATGTGAATTTACATAATTTCAAGGTTAAAAAGTTAAAAAAAAATGTATAGGATAGTTCTGAAAGAGTAACAATGAAGAACCACTTAAAAAGTCTGACTTTTTCAATTGTAGCTAAATAAACCAGCATGTGGTTTTAACATGTAAAATTAATCTAGAACAATGTGATGGAATATTTGGCAGCCATGAATTATTTAAGGAGTGTGTAATGAGAAAAAAAAGTGTCCATGAAAATAACAAAAATATCAGCCTTTATGTGTCGGTCCCAGTACCGAGCTTGCTAAAAAGATCCTGTTTAATTCTTACAATGATCTCATGAAGTATGCACTGTTTGTAGTTCCAATTATACTGATGAGTAAATTAATGCATGGAAAGAATAAATAACTTACCTACAGTCATAAAGCAGAGTTGGGATTTGACCCCAGGCCCAAGTGATTTCAGAGGCCAAAGGCTTTTAAATGCCATGCTATGTTGATTCTATCTCCTTTCCTTAGATGTTTACTCAAATATTACCTTCTCACCAAGGGCTTTCCCATTTTAAGTTCCTGCCACTTTATTCCTCTTCTCTGCTACATATTTTTCTAACTTTGTTACCATCAGCCATGCAACATATATATCGTCAACCACACATGTGTTAGCATTAGGCATACATACATGTCTTATGACTGATGGTAAAGTGGTAGAATTCCAAAGATACATGGGAATTTAGTACATAATAAAGATGATACCTAAAATCTATGGAAGTGAAGAACTTTTAAATAAAAGATGTAGGAAAAACAGAGCAGCCATCTGGAAAAAAAATTAACTTGGTGTCACAACCCAATCCTCTATGAGGATAAAATCCAAACAGATTAAAAATACTACAAGGAAACATGGAAAACGTCTTTTCATTTCGGATCGAGAAGGCTTTTGTGTGTACGACTAGAAATCCAGAAGTCACGAAAAGAAAGATTGAAAAGTAAAAAAATGTTTACAAAAACATTCATTGGCCTGGCTTGTGTGAAGAAGGCAGTCATGCATTGATGTTAGAAGTATAAATTAATTCAATCCTGATGAGGGCAATTTGGCACTATGTACCAAAATTGTTAAAAAAAAAAAAAAGAATATGTTCTTTTACCCAGTATTTCAATCCATAAGAGTTGATGTAGAGGGTAAACCTGAACTCACACATGTGAAATAGCAAATACACAAGGTTATTCATTGCAGTGAGGTTAATAGTGAAAGTCTGGAAGCCAAAGGGCATTAGTGGGGTCCTGGCTAAATAACTCATGGTACAACCATTCAACAGAATCCTCTGCAGGTGTCACAAATGAGGAAGCTCCCTACAGATACAGAAAGGATTTTTTTTTTCTTTTTTTGAGACAGAGTTTCGCTCTTGTTACCCAGGCTGGAGTGCAATGGCGCAATCTCGGCTCACCGAAACCTCCGCCTCCTGGGTTCAAGCAATTCTCCCACCTCAGCCTCTTGAGTAGCTGGGATTACAGGCACGCGCCACCATGCCTAGCTAATTTTTTGTATTTTTAGTAGAGACGGGGTTTCACCATGTTGACCAGGATGGTCTCGACCTCTTGACCTCGTGATCCACCCGCCTCAGCCTCCCAAAGTGCTGGGATTACAGGCTTGAGCCACCACACCTGGCCCAGAAAGGATTGTTAACTGAAAACAAGCGAGGAATAGAACAGAGTGCAATTATGTTACCATTTGTGTAAAAAAGAATAAGAATTTATGTTTTATTTCTTATATATGCTCAAAGAAGCCCTAGAAAGACACATTAAAAAATACGAACAGTAATTATCTATTGGGTGGCATTTTGTAATTTTTTTATTTTGAACAAAGTGAATATATTACCTTTAAAATTAACACTAAAACAAAATATACATGACTAACTTAAAAAATTAAAAACCATCAAAAGGGCCAAACTAAACACAGTTGGAATGAGAACCCAGCCTTCAGGCCACCAGTATGTGGCCCATGCTTTAAACATGTTATTTGTGGGTGCCACTGCTATTCTCATCAGGCCTCCAAAGCATTCTCAGCAAACAACATTAGACAGAAACAGAAACATTCTCCAGGAAATACCTGGAAACTTTTAAGCAAACAGGTGTCCATGGTGTTAGCTTGTTTTTCATCTCTGTGGAAGAAATTTCTATATATTTTCTTTTTTGTTGGCTTCAAAGAGCAAACAGGAACACTGCTAAAGTGACTACAGTTTGTCATGTTGAAAAATAACGTCGCCTTATCATAATTTGATTGTCTATAATAAGGCCCATATGGAAATTCTGGCACTTTCTTTCAACTGCATATTGTCAGCTGGACTTCAGACTCCTTTAAGCAAGATCTACATTGTTAAAGTGAAAATATAAGGCAAGGCTAAAAAAGCCTTGTCTGGAATGATTTGTGATGCCTCTCCTCCATCTAGATTTCCTTATTGTGCGGCACTGATTTTACTCTGAATCTTTACCAAGAGTCAGTACTGAAAGTACAGGTGAACACAAGAAAATCTGTCTGAAGCCTGGGTACCATGGCTCATGCCTGTAATCGCAGCACTTTGGGAGGCCGAGACAGGCGGATCACAACGTCAGGAGTTTGAGACCAGCCTGGTCAACATAGTGAAACCCCGTATCGACTAAAAATACAAAAAAAAAAAAAAAAAAAAAAAGAAAAAGAAAAAGAAAATCTGTCTGAAAAATGTTGAATGGTACCTGTTTTACTACCCTGTGGACATAACTTCAGGATATTTAAGGCTCATCTCGCATGGGGGCAGCAGAAGTCTAACTCAGGGCCTTGACGTGGTAGATCATCATTTAATCCATAGTTACTGACTGATGTGGAGATGTTACACTTGTAAGATTAAATAAACCAGTTGTCTGTTGTTGTGACAGGTGGAGGGTGGAAGCAAGTCTATCTAAGAGAGCAATGCACACTTGCTTCCCATATCAACGTTTTCTATTTTCTCCCTCAGCAACTCCTTTGCTTGAGGGGTAAGTGAATTTGTCAACTTGAGTTTCAATGGCAAGTAAAATGTGGGTAGAGAATTGAGCAATAAAATATTATTCTCTTGTTTCTTTTTTGGCAGCAGGCTTTGCTTTGGGGATATTCCTAAGGATATATAAGTTGGTACACTCTTAAGCAGAGTCCACTTATGTGTGATTTTCTTTCTTTCTTTCTTTTTTTTTTTTGAGATGGAGTCTCGCTCTGCGGCCCAGGCTGGAGTGCAGTGATGTGTGTGATCTCGGCTCACTGTAACTTCCATCTTTTGGGGTCAAGCAATTCTCATGCCTCAGCTTCCTGAGTAGCTGAGATTATAGGTGTGCATCATCATGCCTGGTTAATTTTTGTATTTTTAGTAGAGATGGAGTTTTGCCATGTTGGCCAGGCTGGTCTTGAACTCCTGGTCTCAAGCAATCCTCCTGCCTCAGCCTCCCAAAGTGCTGGGATGACAGGTGGGAGCGACCACACCTGGCCAATATGTGTGATTTAAAATGGAAAAATATTGATGAAGGCAGAGTGAGTGAAGAGTGATTCCCAGGGTAAGCCACATTGGGCAAAAGGGATTTGTGGAAGATTCTTCTGTTCCATGATTAGTTCCCAACAAGCACAACCTTCCAGGCTGGTAACAGCATTTGACATTTACTAAAGGAAAAATACCCAATGTTAAAAAAAAAACAAACCTACTTCTAAATACAAAAAGCTAATAATCCACAGCCTAGAACACATTTGTCATCTGTTTAACAAACACTTCCCCAAAGCGAGAAAACAGTTTTGAATGCTGCCAGAATTAGGCTGCAGGCTTTCTAAGAATTGTTTGGCAATTCTGTTGTGCAAAGAAGGAAAGAAAAAGTCACATCCTATTCACTGACTGTTTAAACACCTCCCTGTTTCTGTTCCTCACCCAATTGTAATTTTCACGATCTTCTCCACTTTCTGTCTCAAAACTCCATCTATTTCACTCAGACCTCTTTCTAAACTCTGGAACTGTTTGCTTGTTAATTTTCTTTCTTTTTTAAATTGTTGGTCTCTCCACTAGAAGGAAAGCTCCCATTAAGTACACTGTTCTATCTGCTGTGGAACCTATAATCATTCCAGGCACACACACACACACACACACACACACACAATACTCATATTTGTTGCACAAATATATGAAAGTATCCACCCCTTTTATATATTGCTTACTGCTGGCTGCCCAATGGGCTCTCGGGCTGGAATGACAGATGGTCATCTAAATAGCTTCAAATTATGCTAAGTTGCTATGAAGGATGAAGGAAGTAGAGTGGTCCACAAGAGATGTATTGACTTGATTCTCAGCTCTACCCCAAAAAATAACAATGCAAGTGTTATGATGATGACACCTACACGGCTGCACTGCTGAAAATCATTTGGTGAACTGGAGGGTGGGTGCCCCATCTTAAGGGACAGTAACAACTCACATCTGGTCTGCAAATCTAGGGTAAAACTACCCATCGTAGGGAAGGCTGAAATAGAATTGTTATGACATATCATTGCTTTAAAATATCATCCACTTTGTCAATTCAAAAATGTAACTCATTAATTAAAATATTATTTAAAATACTGTGTGGGCCAAGTAAGACATATATGTGGCTGGATGCATTCTACAGGCTGCTCGTTTTCAACTTCTGGTTTATGTTTTTTATTTTATCTTACTTCTTCAAACCCACAGCCAACATTCTGCAAATTCTGGTCTAAATGCCTAACTCAACATTCTCTAGAAGAACCATTCCTTGGAAAATTGAGCCAACTTATTAGCGGTCCAACAGCTACATAGATAATTAAGTTTGAGAAACACTTGGTTAAACAAAGTGAAACAGGCATTATTGGTGCAGGACTTCTCAGAGCCTTTAATAGGCTGATGTCCATTGTGAATCTTCAGTAGAGACTATGAAGCAAATAGATTTTCTGAAATTATTCGACAGTGGAACCCTATTTATAGGCCCATCTTATTGGACCAATGTTCCGCAGACCAACTTGGGAAGTACTAGCGTGCTGGTTCACATGAGATGCCAACTTGATTGGATTGAAGGATGCCTAGATGGCTGGTAAAGTGCTGTTTCTGGGTGTGTCTGTGAGCTTATTGCTAGAGAAGATTAACATTTGAGTCAGTAGACTGTGGGAGAAGAAGACCCACCAGTGGGCACCTTCCAATTGGCTGCCAGCGTGGCTAGAACAAAGCAGGTAGAAGAAGGTGGGTTAAGCTGGCTTACTGAGTGTTCTGGCTTTCATCTTTCTCCTGTGCTGGATGCTTCCTGCCTTGGACGTTAGACTCCAGGCCGTTGGACTCTTGGACTTACACCAGTGGTTTGCCAAGAGCTCTCGAGCCTTCAGTCACAGACTGAAGGCTGCCCTGTCGGCTTTCCTACTTTTGAGGCTTTTGGACTTGGACTTAGCCACTCCTGGCTTCCTACCTCCTCATCTTGCAGACGGCCTACAGTGGAACCTCACCTTGTGATTGTGTGAGTCAGTTCTCCTTAATAAACTCCCTTTCATATATATGTCTATTCTATTAGTCCTGTCCTTCTGGAGAACCCCGACTAATATAATTAGCTTTAGAAATTTTGAAAGATGTTAGATGTTTCAAAAGTCTTAAAGTGTTTCCTCTCTTTGAACCTACAGGCACAGTGGTTACATGTGTGGACATTGGTGACACATTTCCACTCTGCCACTTTCTAGCTCTGTGACTGCATAAGTTACTTGACCTCTCCAAGACTCAATAAACTTGGTAAGTTGGAGCTGTTACAACTTTTCAGGGAGCAAATTGGAAGGGACAATACCAGAGGGAATGATAACTCAAAATTTATTTTACAAATTAATGGCAAAAAAACAATTTACTAGATATTTCAACTGATTAATGCCATGACATGTTAAAGACCAAATTTAAAATACCAAGTAAATAGTACCAATGTAGATTGTTCTGTAATTCTAAAGTTTAAGTGGCATCGTATACACCATATATAGTTTAAAATGACTTTGTATTTCAAGTTGTGTTAGGCAGAGCAGATAATGACATTGCAGTAATACATCCTAACATTCTTTGAAAGGTTGAAACATGATGTGTACTACCCTTATGCTTGTTAGGCTCATTTAACAAACATTGGATGCCAACATGTGCCAGCCATCATGCCAGGCTTTGGAAATACTCAATTGCTTAAAAATGGTCACATCCCTTAAGATAACTGTCTCGATGTGTCAAAGTGGTCATGACAGTAGAACAGAGTTTTCCAAATTTCAGATTGTGATCATCAGTAGATTTAAAAATAATTTCGTGGGTCAAAACCAGCAGTAAACAAATCAAACAGAATAGAAAAGAATACACCATCCCTGCAAGTGTTACATGCTGCAAGAATAGTCTACTTCATGAATTCTTTGTTTCATGTATGCCCATATATATCAGATCAAGTTGTAAAATCTAGTTCTTACTATGGGGTCATAGTTAAATGAGAAAACTAATGGAATGAATACACTCAGATGAATCACCATAGGTGGATACTGTAGCAGCCTCTACTTGCTCCATTCACTTAATGATTTTGAGACAATGTTAGGGAGAGAAGATAAATCTGGTTTCTATCTGTGGCATGTAATCTTTGCTGGAAGACGCTTCTTTCTACTGAAAATGCCAGCAATTTGCTTTTTGAGTCTCTACTGTACCTCAACACAGACATGTGAGTCAATTTCACCAAAGGGATCTAAGGATAAATCTTAGGAAAGTCATTTTTTATTTGATAGGACATTATGGTACATACATTGGAAATATTACAGGTTCAATTCCAGGTCACTGCAATAGAGTGAATATTCCAGTAGAGTCACACAGTTTTTGGTTTCCCAGTGCACAGAAAAGTTCTCCACTATCTTACAGTCTCTTAAGTGTGCAATGTTACTTTATCTAAAAAACAAGGCACATACTTTAATTTAAAAATACTTTATCTCATGGTGTATATATGTACCACATTTTCTTTATCAAGTCTACTGTTGATGGGCATTTGGGTTGAATCCATGTCTTTGCCATTGTGAACAGTGCTGCAATGGAATACTATGCGTCCATAAAAAGGAACAAGATCACGTCCTTTGCAGGGATATGAAAGGAGCTAAAAGCCATTCATCTTCAGCAAACTAACTCAGGAACAGAAAACCAAACACTACCTGTTCTCACTTATAAGTGGGAGCTGGACAATGAGAACACATGGACACAGGGAGGGGAACAACACACAGTGGGGCCCGTCAGGGGGTGGGCTGGAGGCAGGAGAACATCAGCAAAAGCAGCTAATGCATGCTTGGCTTAATACCTAGGTTTTGGGTTGACAGTTGCAGCAAATCACCATGACACACATTTGTTTTAAGTTATGGGGAACACATGCAGGTCACTCAGGCTCCTGTATCTCCTGCACATGTACCCCAGAACTTAAAAATAAAAACAAAAACTTTATCTCTAAAAAATGCTGACACAAAGACATAAAGTGAACACAGGCCATTGCAAAAATCATGCTGATAGACTTGCTTGATGCAGGATTGTCACAAACCTACAATTTGTAAAAATGCAGCATCCGTGAAGCACAATAAAGAGAGGTATTGATGTGTACTTGGTATCATGTTAAAACCACAAGGGACTAAGTCTACAGACTAAGCAATAATGGAGGACACCAGCAGAGAAAGAGTGAGGAGGGCTAGTGGGGGCTGCGAAGATGTTGAACCAACCTGAACTCGCCTACCTCTAAGGCTCTTATTATATGTAAGAAATAGTACATTCTCCTTGTTAAGTGAACCACTATTAATTGAGTGTATTATGTGCTTGTGTTTCTTGCAGCCAAAGTAAAAATAATATATTGTCAACCCCTAAGTGATACACTATTTAAACTCCATCACTCTGAAAAGCCATTTGATCCATTTCATAATTATTCATTTCTAAGTTTCAAACACTTTAGAAAATACACCATTTTATTTAGCATTACTACTACTGATAGCCTCTATTATCTTCTATCTTTAAAAATTTCTGGGGCAGGTAGTAGCTTCTTTTTCCGGATGAAAACACAGGTTTTGAAATGATTGGGTATAACAGGCTTAGGTGACAGATGGATCTTGATTCCACATCTGCTACTAATTGGCTTTGTGACCTTGTGCAGGTAACTTAAGTTCTCTGAGTCCAAGTTCTTTCCTCTGTGAAATGGCAATAGAAATACCTACCTTGTTGGGTTAAGTACAAAAACAGATAATATATGCAAAATGCTTACTAAAGAGCCTAGAAATAATGAATTATTTTAAAATGAGGCATTATCATCATTTAACTCAACCCTACAGCTATTAAGTGGTAGAGTCTGGACTCATACCCAGCCCACCCAGGCTCCTAACACTTCCACATCACCTCTGCTATGGCAAACATCTCGTTTTAAGCATTTCTTACTGCTAAATGCATCAAAATCCCAGTGGTATAGCTGAGGACATTGTTTACTCCAAAACTTGCATAATGTAAGATGGATTTTCCCTTTGCACTGACCAAGATTTTGGGTGGCCAGTTCTCTTTACCAGTTGAAAAGGCATGGCCTTGCGGCCATACAGCAAAAATAACACAAAATAAAAAACAGTGAATAATTCACTTGGCCTTCTAATGTTGAAATTGGGTAATTCTTTTTATTTTTCACTTGGGATTAACTTGGCATTTACAACTTTGCATATGCTAATATCTTTGAATTTCATTGCTTCAAGTTGCAATTTTATTGAACAAGTTTCGAATAATTGGCAAAAATAGAAACGCTGACTTAAGACTATGGGCTTTGGAGATGGACAATTTTGGCTTTGCCACTTTTTAGCTGTGTGTCAGGAGTGATTTGGTTTCTCTGAACTGTTGACTTCTTCGTCTGCAAAACTGTGAAAGTACAGGAATTTCTTGGTAAGGTTTGATGGCTTAATGAGCTGATCTCTTCAAAATGATTTAATCACATAATTTGACTTAAAATGCAAGAGAGATCCATGCTGTCCGAAATCCTCCAAGAGTGGAGATATCTGGTTACCTTCATGGAGAACCTGGCACTGAAGGTCAAGTCAATTTTTGATAAAGAGAGAGAGAAAGGGACAAAGGTGGAGAAAACATCAGGACTCAGATGACATCTGCACAGGTCAGGTTTGGCCATATTGACTGGATAAATTTAAGGGAAGGGTGGAAATGCAGTTGGAAAATAGGCAGAGGAAAGATTATGGAGACCCTTAAATGTCAGGCAAAGAAACTGAGGCTTATGGGCATAGACACTAAAATTTCTATTGTTCAAAAATAATTTTACAACTTTTGTACCCTTATCACCCAAGTTAGGACTTGTGCCTTTGGGTTATATAGCTCTCAAATGAGAATCAGCTGTGCTATATCTGTGAGTTTTGATTGAAGATTATGGATGGGAAAGGCAAAAAATAAAAATAAAATGTGAAGTAGTAGATGGAGAAAACCTGTAATACTAGTAATAGCTAATTTCTCTCTCTCTCTTTTTTTCTTCAAAATGCAATTTATGCTAAGTACTTTATATGGCCTATCTCATTTAATTTCTAAACGTGTGAACAATGTGAAAATGTGCTAGATACTATTATTATTCCTATTTTACAGATGAGGAAACCAAGGCTCAGGAGGCGAAGTAGCTTGCCCAAGGTTACACATCCAGTAGGTGACAGAGGTAGACAGGAAACCTAGGCTACCTGACTACGATGCTTATGTTTAATTCCCTCCTAAATACCATGTAGGAAAAGACTCTGAAGACCTTGGTTCTTTAATTATTTTCTACTACTAAACGGTAGAGGCAGGATTAAATCGTCATTCACCTAGATGGAAAACCCTGTGAATGAAATCGGTGGACATTTCGGGGCTGTTGTTAGGTGATGAATGAAGAGTTCCACTTTGGACATATTAGAGTTGAGATACTCAGTGAGCAGTCAGGTGGTGATGTGGACATTCAAGGAGACATGTGGAAGAGGAGGCGGCTGAGATTCACATCTGAACTTAGGGATGGATCCAGGCTAGAGATGTAAATGTGGAACTTGTCAACGCGTAGCAATATTTAAACCCTCGGGACTGAGGGAGCTCTTCAAGGAAATAAACGTGGTTAGAGATATCCAAGAAGTGAACCCTGGGAAGTCCAACATTCATAAGATCCAGCAAAGGAGGTGAAGGAGAGTGGTCGGGAGGTGGGAGGATGCTCTTTCACGCAGTAAGGTGTGACCTACTCATTTACTGTGTCAGATTTAACCTGCAGGTCAGATCTACTAGGACAAAGACAGAACCTAGAGGATTTGGCAGCCAGGGTGGGGGCAGGGAAGCTGCAACATCAGAGTGACTGAGGCAAGAGCCTGAATGGAGTGTGATCAAGAGAGAAAAGAGGAGACATGAAAACACGGAATATTGTTATTATTAGTAGCCTGAGCCAATCTGAGGATGGATACACTTATCGCAATGTCTTAAAAAATTATGTCTCTTACTAGATTACATTGTTGAAAGACTAGAAATGCACTGATTTAGTTTTTAGCCTTGCACAAAGTTGGTGCTAAAGTAACCACTGCAAGATTTAATTACATTTTTAAAAGGAAAAAAAAATTCTCCAATCTTACGAAACTCTGCATGGCAACACTTTATGCACCCCACACCCCCACTCAACACAAATACATCTCTGGAAGTACTGTGCTGATAACAGAAATTTAGTGGCTTTTTTTTTTTCAACCAGTAAAGGTCAGGTTTGCATTATGTGATTATTTTTTGTGTGTGTGATGAATCTTTTAAATGCATATCTTACAGCTCTGGTTCAGTTGTTGCGGGGAGAGAGAGAAAAAAATCTCATCCCTGCCAACACATTGGTTTGTGTGAATCACAGCTCAGTGAAACCTTTCAGGCATATAATTTATCTTTTCTTTGGCCTATGTAGTAAATGCTTCATTTGTTCATGAATTCTTGCCTTGTTTTAATTATGCTATGCCCTGAATGTAGTTTTATAAGGCACAAAAATAAGATTGTCGTTCTGAAAACACAGGAGATTTGTGTGTTTCCCCCAGAATGAAATGGTGGCATCTTTCTCCCAATTCACAGCTCTGTGGGTTTGTGGTTGGAATTCCAATCCAGCGGGGAGCAAGCCATAAAAGTGGGGGGAAGGGCTGCTGGAGGGGGCAGTGGAAACGGCTGAGCCCAAGACATAATTTACCCTAAGAATTCTGAATCAATACATTGACGTCCATCCATGCACAATGTGGTACTCCCACCAAGAAAGCCACTGATTGAGAAGTTTTATTCATGTTACTTTCTGAGGGTTGGATTGTCTCATTACACTTACAGAACAATTGTTTTTTTCCCCCCTAAATACAGAACTATGCAGCCGGGAATCAGATAAGAAACCTTGACAATCTGAAGGCTGTTTCGCTGCTGCTATTGTTAAAAATCTTTGCAGGCATATGCATCTGAATATCCATCAGTTCACAGGCTGAGGGAGAAATGGCTATTTTATAATTTTCTGTGTTTCATATGCACATAGTACAATGTGGGTACTCAGTATTTCAAATTTCAATATCACTGAAAAAAATGGAAGTTTGTAATGAACAAAATCAGATGCAGACTTCATTGGTGAATCTGAGGGAGTGAATTCACTTATTCAGAATAAGACAGATTACAATTTTCGGGTCTTCCGAGAGATCATTGTAACTTGAAAATATTACACATGGGCTTTGCTATATTAGATACCTGCCATGTTCCCCAAACAAGCTCCCAATTTCTGACTCAAATCTCATTTTGGAACACATTCCACTCAAATTGAGGTTCTGTCCCTAAGATTTCTTTTTCAATAAAAAGAGCTGAGTTAATAAATCACAACTCCAAAACTTTCCCTCACTTTTCTTAGACTAGAAATAGATTGAGTGTGTTGAGGTTTTGTGGCTGAATACATCGGAGGGCTGGCTCTCCTATGCTGAACTAGTTTACTTAATTAAGATGGGGAATTGAATGAGTCACTGGACACCTGTCCAAAGATGGGTAAAACATATTCCTTCATTGTGTTTGCATAAATAACTCAGTCTTCTCCTAACTCAGCCAATGGATAGGCTTTGGATGCCCAAACCACAGAAACACACGAGTGATAAAAAAAAAAAATCACACCTCAAAATGGCCTTAGAAGCCCATGACCAATAATAAGGAGAGTGGTTTCCCCACTGAGGCACAAGTAGTAAACAGTTTCTCCCTTTTGAAGGAATATTGACAACCAGTTTACTGCCTCCAGACACTAACTTTCCGGTCTTGGTTCCTGTATTTGATGGAATGTTCCCCCCGCCACGGAGGCCAATTCTCCTGGAGTCTGCATCCTCCCCCGCCACTCTGTTCCCCAGCACAGCACTTGGCACCTTGCATTGCAATTGCAGGTTTATTTATTTATTCACTTCTCTCACTGGACAGCAAACTCCACCAGGGCGGAGACTGTGTCTCGTCCTCCACTGTGGTCCCTGTGCCTCACCTGTGCCTGGTACAGTGTCACACTGAGTAAAGAGCAGACGCCTGGATGCGTTTGGAGACTTACTTTAAGTTATATGGAAAGCTATTCAACTGGTTTCTTGAACTGGTACATTTTGGGAAGCAGGTGTTTGAAGGGAACATTTTTAAACTTCTGAAAGAAATGTTGGAAATAAGCTCTTTGAGCCAAAATGTATAGAAACCACAAGAATGCTGACAGCAAGAGCCTGAAACACATGAGCCCTATTATCTTTTCCCAATTTTAACTCTGCAGAGGGTTCAGCAGGTGCCCAATCTTCACAATGTAATTTTTCGTAGCACCCTGGATGCATTAAAACCACAGAGTAATGTGATACTCATTTTCATTAAGAAAAACAATTTATGTACAGTGCTTAGAATAGAGCCTGGCACATTGTAGGTTTTCAATAAATGAAAAAAGTGTAATGGTTAGCATCTCAGAAGTATAAAGTTACATTGTTATTAAGACAAATATATTTGGAGCTCATCCAATTTTTTCCCCCTGGCTCTAAAGTCTACTAACAGCACTTAACTTTATTCCCAAGTTTTGAAAAATATTGTTATTTAAAAAGTCTGTTAACCAAGGAAATGTGCCCTAAATCTACAATGTATCAAGTTTTACCTCCTTCTTCTTTAAGGGAGTTCTTTTCTTGCCTGGAATACAAACAAGCTCTCTCAAGGTTAAATGGAAATGCTCTTTTTAGTGTCAAAAAGAGCTTGCCTTTCTTTGCTTAGGAAAAAAAGCAAGGATTCAGGATACTTTCTTTGAAAATCAAAACAAAAAAAACCATAGTTTTTACAAAGGTATTACTCCTGCTTGTTGGAAAAGAATTAGTACATGAAAGAGTCTGCCCAGGGCTGTAAAATCTCTTTATTCAAACACGCACCTTAGTGCAAAAGATAGTTAAATATCAATTCAGGCTATGGAGAGTAAGGAACGAAATGTGTTCCAACAGAAGTCTGCATGTCAACAAACTGCAGAGACTAGGTGGCAGCTTTTAGGAACCATTTTCACTCCCTAATGCCTTTCCCTCCAGTCTCCACTGACGGTAAATGCAACCTGTCTGCTTCCGCCTTTGATAAATGGAAGGACAAATTCATCTGCATGTCACTCACCTCCTCTTTTCTTTACATAAAACAGATGCCACAGCTGTTAGTGTTCTTCACACAGATGTTTCTACCCAGAGAAGCATGAGGGTGACACTCTACTACAACGTGCTGTTTGTTCTAGAGGGGTCAGGAGCCTGCGACCTTGCCTAGGTCCAGGGTGACTGCATGTGTGCGGTGGTGTTACTCTGTGAGTGCCCCCAAGCATGCATTCAGAACCAAGTGGACCGACCTTGGCACACTTACCTTCCGTGCAGGGACATCATCGGACTGCCCTGATAATCCAGGAGTCTCGTCCACCTTCTCTTGATGCTCTGCCCTCTTGGCTTCCTGTTGGCTGTCACCTGGTGCCTTTTCCTGTCCCTTGTCCAGCTTGAAGAATTTGTCAAAAAAGCTGCAGTCCTTGGGCTTGGAGGGGGCTTCTCCTCCTGCTCCCCCTGCCTCAGGTGGGAGAACGGTGGGGTCCCCGGCGGCACAGAGGACCTTGTCTTGGGCTGGGGCGTTTCCTGGGGTTTTATCTGTGTCCTGCCCCGGCCCAGCTGCCACCGGAAGTGTCCAGCTCTCACTCGGGTCTTTGTTCGCTGGAGCTTTATTGGAGCTGACATCAAGCCTCACTGATCCAAGGGATGAATCCGTGGCTTGGTCTCCGGTACGTCCTGGTACAGGCCGAGAGAGCGTCAAGAAAAAACGAGATTTAGCAGCTGGTGCCTCGGGTTTGGCCTCGTTCCCAAGATTCTTTCCGTTGGCATCCGCACCAGCACTCATCTCCATTGTCTCGGGGGAAGAAGTGGCCACATTGTCCATCTTGACACTTATTCCCAAGTCTACTGTAAACACAAACATAAACGGTGGTTATTCAGCTGAGCCGGGAAATTCAGGCACTAATAATGGACTCCAGACATTTTATACACAAAGGCCATACTGCAAACTGGAACCGAGTTGTTCCCCAGTCGTTCCGAAAAGCAGACTTTAGCTACCCAGATCTCCCTGGACTTCCCCTGCTTTTCTTGGGAGAGGAGAAGGCAAGGTTGGTGAGGAGGGACAGCTAATTAATGGAAAGTCACTAGCTGCCAGGTGCTGAGTGAGTGACAGTCAATGTTAATTCATCTTCTTTTATCTTTGCAAAAACTCTGTGAGCTGCATTTTGTCATGATGTCCACCGGGAGGCAGTACAGCGGTTAGGAGCTTGGGTTCCAGAGCTAGAACAAGGTTTCCCAACCTCAGCACTACACGTTGGAAGCCAGATTGTTCTTTGTTACGGGGGAGTTCGTCCTGTGCATCACAGGCTGTTCAGCGGCATCCCTGGCCTCTGCCCACTAGATGCCAGTTGCATTCCCCAGTCATGACAACCAAAAATATCTCTAGGCATTGCTAAATGTCCCCTGGAGGGCAAAATTTCTCATGTTTGAGAGGCACTAAGCTGAAATGTCTGTTTGAATCTGGTTATCTAACTTTCTGTGCCTCAACTTTCTGGTAAAAGGAGACAGATAATAAAACCTACCTTGTAATTTTGTTATAAAGATTACATGAGTTAATACTCTTAAAGCAAATACAACAGTGCCTGGAATATACTAAGTGCTTAATAAACATCACCAATATTAGTTATTATAATTACTCATGAGTGAGAAAACTGACAGTCAGAGAGGTAAGTACACCCTCTCCTGGCTGCCCAGTAGCTAGTAAGTAAGCTACAGAGTGACTTCAGGCAGAAATCTGACTCCTAAGTTTATGCTCTCTCTGTCTTACTTTACGACTTGTATTAGCATAGACTATTAAGAATATGGGAAGATTTTTAAAGTACAGTACTCAGGAAGTTTCTCTTTTAAAGGCTGGAAGAGCAGATGTCCACACAAGAAGGCAAATTAGACCTTAGGCCAGTGTGGTATTAAAAGTGTGGGGTTATCTGGTCAAGACCGGGTGTGTGGATACAGGCTCCATCCCCTCCAGGGAAGGGCACTCTTTCCAACATCCACCCTTTCCTCTTTGACCTCTGCCTTGACCTAAATGAACTATAAAAGGGACCTTGTTTTCTAGGACCCTTTTATAAATCAATGTAATATTCAGGAAAAAAAGAACACCAAGAATGTTGGAATCTTAGTTAAATATCAAGATTCTCTACTGATGAGCTGTGAGATATCGGGTAAATCACTAAAAATCTTTGAATTTCTTCATTTGTAAAATGGGAGTATTGGTAGTTCTCTTGCAGGGTTGTTGTAATGCTTAAAGAAGAAGTCATGCAAAGGACCTGGCACAATGCCTTTTCCTTAACAGGTGCTTAGTAATTGACAGATACTGGGAGAACTTTTCAGGTTTCTCCCATGCCTTTGACAGCATTGCATTTTGCTTGATACATCTGTAGTCAGACACTTCTTAATATCTGTTTGCAAGAAGACAGAAAAAGAAACGGAAGAATTGAGATTGCTTTGATCTATTCATATTGCTCATTACTATGTAGTGAGAAATACGTACACACACACACAGGCACACACACAGACATACACAGACACACACAGACACACACACAGGCACACACACAGACACACACACAGGCACACACACAGACATACACACAGACAGACACACACACGAACATACACAGACATACACACAGGCACAGACACACACACACAGACACACACAGACACACACACACAGACACACACACACAGGCACACACACAGACATACACAGACACACACACAGGCACACACACAGACAGACACACACACGGACAGACACACAGACACAGACACACACACACGCACACACACTCAGAGGCATCCGTTAGCAATTGTTTTTGCCAAACTCCAGTGTCTCACAATGTCTAAAGAACAACAAAAAAGGGGGGAGAGTGAGCTAGATTAAACATTGAGGAACAGGGAAGATGGTCTGGGGCAAGCCCAGGGCTGGGGTTTCTCATAAACCTGAACCTGAAGAAAATCACCTTGCAGCACATTGATCTTATTGATCTTCTAGCTCTTCTTAACCTGTTTTCTGTGATTTAGGAATTCATAATGATGGCAAATATTATACTAACGAAGAAAGAAAGAGGGAGAATAACTAAGTAATAGATGGATACATCAGGGTGTAAAGTTAGCAAGTAAGGCTATTGAAGCGTCAGAGTGAATATAAATGAATTGTGGGAATGGACCATGCCAGGAGAAGAGGAAGCAGTTGACCAAAAGGGAAAGGCTAAGATTCAAAACAAGGAAGGGCTTTTCAAAATGCCAAGAGCATCAACTTATTTCTTTCAATTTAATTCCTCTCATCCGTACCCACTGGCTGGAAAGCAGAGGAGCTAGTGGTAAGTTAGGTGTTACAGCCAGAGAAAAAGTCTTTGAAAAACTTCCCATGGACAGCCTTTTTTATTTTAAAGTTCCAATATATTGTTTTGAAAATGAGAAAATTCTAGTATCTGGACTAGACTTCATTGCATTTAGTAATTACAGCTCTTCACATCAGAGAATGGGTAAAGTGTGCTTGACAATTTGTAAGAACTTAGAGTTCTTAGGTGGTACCTTCCATGAAACTCAAGCTCTGTTCTCCAAATTTAGGTGGGTGCATACCCAAGCCCATCACCTGCCGCTTCTGTTTTCTTTGCTGAGATGCTCAGCTCCCAGGTGGGCAAATGACACAAACTAGACTAATAAAAATAAATCCTGTAACTTTTGATATGCCTATTAAAAAAGAGTTGCAAACAAGTAAAAGGGACATTTGAGAATTAGCACAAATAAAAGTGGAGCCTGGAAACCCAGGGAGCAGATGCCCAATTATATCATTTAAACATCTAGATCCAGCTGTGCCTGAAGCTGAACTTTAGCATCACATAAGCCAATGAATCACTCTTCCCCAACTTATGTCAGTTTAAGTTAAAAACATACTCAGTGACTTAGAGAGAACTCCAGGAAATTGGTCAGTCCCTGTTTCACTTGTCAATACATAGCAATCAATCCTTCCATAGAGAAGCTTTCTCCTGGCTCTTTAAGACTGTCTAGTAGGTATTTAGGATGGGAGAGAAGAAGGAAGAGAAGGAAATTCAGGAAGTGAGTTCTAAGGAGCTGGGTAGAAATGAAAAATATCCACCACCACTTTGTCTTCTAAAAACAATGAAAGAAAAAATCCACTTGGGGGACAAGGAATCACAGTCATTTGAGACCTTATATAAACATTAAAAACAAAGAAAATATGCCCAAAACAAGTACACACACACACAACCAATCTGTGTGAGTGATTAGGAAGAAAAGCCATTGCAGTTGAAGGTTTTCATGCTCTTGCAAAAATGGGAGTTGTTTAAATGCTTTCCTTATATTTTTATAGAAAGATTAAAAAGTTCCTTCTAGAATTAAGACCAGAGCTAAGCTTCCAGTTCCTGTGAAAAATCTTGGGAGAAGCCTATCTTCTGGTTTCAATAAAAAGTTTTCTTATAAAGAATGCAAAAAGATAGAATTCAGAATATGGATAGGAATGAAGTTTGTTGAGCTACAGGAGTATGTTGTATCCTAATGCAAAGAAGCTAAAAATCACAATAAAACACTGCAAGAGCTGACAGACAGAATACCCAGAATAGAGAAGAATGTAACTAACCTGATAGAGCTGAAAGACACACTACAAGAATTTCACAATGCAATCACCTGTGTTAATAGCAGAATAGTCCAAGAAGAGGAAAAAAATCTCAGAGCTTGAAGACTGACTTTCTGAAATAAGTTAGGCAGACAAGAATAAGTAAAAAAGAATAAACAAAACCTCTAAGAAATATGGAACTACGTAAAGAGACCAAATCTATGACTGATTGGCATGTCTGAAAAGAGATAGAATGGACCCAACTTGAACAACATATTTCAGGATTTCATCCCTGAAAACTTCCCCAACCTAACTAGATGGGCCAACATTCAAATTCAGGAAATGCAGAGAACTCCAGTAAAATACTCCACAAGAAGATCTTACCCAAGAGACATCATCATCTTCAAAGTTGAAATGAAAGAAAAAATGCTACAGGCAACTAGAGAGAAAGTCCTGGTCACCTACAAAGAGAAGCCTAGACTAACAGTGGACCTCTCAGTGGAAACCTTTCAAGCTAGAAGGAATTGAGGACTAATAGCAAACATTCTTAAACAAAAGAAATTCCAACCCAGAATTTCATATCTGGTCAAACTAAGTTTCATAAGCAAAGGAGAAATAAGATCCTTTCCAGACAAGCAAATGTGGGCATTTGTGACCATTAGACCTACCTTACAGCAGTTCCTAAAGGAAGCACTAAACATGGACAGGCCATTACCAGACACTAGAAAAACACACTGAAGTACACAGACCAGTGATGTTTTAAAGTAACTACATAAACAAGTCTGCAAAATAACCATCTAACATCATGATGACAGGATCAAATCTACACATATTAATACTAACCTTAAATGTGAATGAGCTAAATGATCCAGTTAAAAGATATAAAGTGACAGGCTGGATAAAGAACCAAGATCCATTGGCATGCTATTTTCAAGAGACCCATCTCCTATGCAATGACACACATAGGCTCTAAATGGAGGGATGGGGGAAAATCTACAAAGCAAGGAGAAAACAGAATAAAACAGGGGCTGCAATCCTAATTGCTGACAAAACAGACTTTAAACCAACAAAGATCTAAAGAGAAAAATACAGGCACTACATAATGGTAAAGTGTTCAATTAAACAAGAAGATCTAACTATCCTAAGTCTATGTGCACTTAACACAGAAACACCCAGATTCATAAAGCAAGTTTATGGAGACCTTCAAACAGACTTAGACTCCAACACAATAATAGCAGAAGACTTTAATACCCCATGACAATATTAGAAAGATTATTGAGACAGAAAATTAACAAAGATATTCAGGACCTAAACTCAGCACTGAAGCAATTGGCCCTGATAGATATCTATAGAACTCTCCTACTTGAAACCATACAATTACATGATAATTGAATAACCTGCTCCTGAATGACTTTTGGGTAAATAATAAAATTAAGGGAGAAATCAAGAAGTTTTTTTGAACTAATGAGAACAAATGTACCAACATCTCTGGGACACAGCTAAGGCAGTGTTCAGAGGAAAATTTATAGCACTAAATGCCCACATCAAAAAGTTAGAAAAATCTCATGTTAACAACCTAACCTCACAACTAAAGGAACAAGAGCACTGAGAGCAAACAAATCCCAAAGCTAGCAGAAGACAAGAAATAATCAAAATCAGAGCTGAACTAAAGGAGATTTAGACATGAAAAAATGCTTCAAATGATCAACGAATTCAGGAGCTTTTTTTTTTTGAAAAAATTAATAAAATAGACCATTAACTAGAGTAATAAAGAAGAAAAGAGAGAAGAGTCAAATAAACATAATTATAAACAACAAGGGAGATATTACCACTGACCCCACAGAAGTACAACCAACCACCAGAGAATATTATGAACATCCCTATGCACATAAACTAGAAAATCTAGAAGAAACGGATAAATTTCTGGACCTAAATCTTCCTAAGCCTGTACCAGGAAGAAATTGAATCCCTGAACAGACCAATAACAAGGCCTAAAATTGAGGAGGCAATACATAGCCTACCAATCATAAAAAAAACCAGTACCAGATTCACAGCAGAATTCTACAGATATACAAAGAAGAGCTGGTATCACACCTACTGAAATTATTCTAAAAATTTGAGTGGAGGGAGTTTTTTATAACTCATTTGATGAGGTCAGCATTATCCTGATATCAAAACCTGGCAGTGATACAACAACAACAACAACAACTTCAGGCCAATATCCTTGATGAACATCACAAAAATCCTCAAAAAATAAGTGCAAACTGAATCCTTAACAAAAAAAGTGCAAACTGAACCCAGCAGGACACCAAAAAGCTTATCCACCATGATCAAGTAGGCTTTATTTGTGGGATGCAAGATTGGTTCAAAATAGGCAAATCAATAATTGTGATTCATCACATAAACAGAACTAAAGACAAAAACTACATAATTATCTCAACAGATGCAGAAAAGGCTTTCAATAAAATTAGACATCCATTTATGTCAAAAACTCTCAGTAAACTAGGTATTGCACATACCTCAAAATAATAGGAGCCATGTAGGACAAACCCACAGCCAACATCATACTGAATGGGCAAAAGCTGGAAACATTTTCTCTGAAGACTGGCAAAAGACAAGGATGCCCTCTCTCACCACTTCTATTCAGCATAGTATTGGAAGTCAGGGCAATCAGGCAAAATAAGTAAATATGAAGAGAGGAAGTTAAACTATCCTTGCTTGCAGACTACATAATCTTATATCTAGAAAACCCCATAGTCTCAGCCCCAAAGCTTCTTCAGCTGATAAACAATTTCAGCAAAGTCTCAGGATACAAAATCAATGTGCAAAAATTACTGGCATTCCCATGCACCAATAGCAGTCAAGCCAGGAGCCAATTCAGGAATGAAGTCCCATTCACAATTGTCACAGAAAGAATAAATACCTAGAATACAGTTAACTAGGAAGGTGAAAGATCTTTTCAAAGAGAATTATGAACCACTGCTCAAAGAAATTAGAGATGATACAAACAAATGGAAAAACATTCCATGTTTATTAATAGGAAAAATCAATATCATTAAAATGGCCATATTGCCCAATGCAATTTATAGATTCAATCCTGTTCCTATTAAACTATTATTGAGAGTCTTCACAGAACCAGAAAAAAATATTTTAAAATTCATATGGAGCTCAAAAAAGAGTCTGGATTGCCAAGACACTCCTAAACAAAAAGAATAAAGCTGGAGGCATCATGCTACCTGACTTCAAACTATACAACAAAACTACAGTAACCAAAACAGCATGGTACGGGGACAAAAACAGACACATAGACCAATGCAACAGAATGGAGAATCCAGAGATAAGACCACACACCTACAACTATCTAATCTTCAACAAACCTGACAAATCAAGCAATGAAGAAAATATTTCCTATTCAATATAAAGTGCTGGATAACTGGCTAGCCATACACAGAAGATTAAAACTGGACCCCTTCCTTCAACATATACAAAAATTAACTCATGATGAACTAATACTTGAATGTAAAACCCAGGAAGACAATGTAGACAATACCATTGAGGACATAGGCATGGACAAAGATTTTATGACAAAGACACCAAAATCAGTTGCAACAAAAGCAATTATTGACAATAGGATGGAATTAAATGAAAGAGTTTCTGCACAGCAAAATAAACTATCAACTGAGTATATAGACAACCTTCAGAATGGAAGACAACGTTTGCAAAGTATGCATCTGATAAAGGTCTAATATCTAGCATCTTTAAAGAATTTAAACAAATTTACAAGGAAAAACTAAACAACCCTCTAAAAAAGTAAGGAAAGGACATGAACAGATTTTTTTTTTAAAAAGAAGACATGCAGGTGGTCAACAAGCATATGAAAAAAACTCAATATTACTAATTATCAGAGAAATGCAAATCAAAAACCTCAGTGAGCTACCATCTAGTAACAGTCAGAATGGTATTACTAAAAAGTCAAAAAATAAGATGCTGGTGAGGTTGTGAAGGAAAAGGAATGTTTATACACTGCTGGTGGGAGTAAATTCATTCAACCATGGGCAAGACAGTGTGGCAATTCTTCAAAAAGCCAAAGACAAAAATACCATTCCACCCAGCAATTCCATTTCTGGGTATATGCCTAAAGAAATAGAAATCATCCTTTTATGAAGATACATGCATGCATATGTTCACTGAAGCACTGTTCACAATAGCAAAGACACGGAATCAACCTAAATACCCAGCAATGATAGACTGAATAAAGAAGTGTGGTACATATACACTGTGGAATACTATGCAGCCATAAAAAAGAATGAGATCATGTACTTCGCAAGAATATGAATGGAGCTGGAGACTGTTATCTTTAGCAAACTAATTCAGGAAAAGAAAATCAAATACTGTATGTTCTCACTTATAAGTGGGAGCTAAATGATGAGAACATATGGACACATGGAGGAACAATACACACTGGGGCCTATTGGAGGCTGGTGGGTAGGAGGAGAGAGGGGATCAGGAAAAATAACTAATAGATATTATTTCACCACCCATGTATTAATAATACCTATTTCATCACCCAGGCTTGATACCTGGGTGATGAAATAAACTGTACAACAAACTCCCATGACATAAGTTTACCTATATACAAACCTGCTCGTGTACCCCTGAACTTAAAATAAAAGTTAAAAAAGTGCAAAAAGATGACATACCAAAGAGGTTACTTTTCATTTTTAAGAAAGTCAAAGGAAGATTAAAAAGAAATCAAGAATGACAATAGCAGCTCCCAAATATTCAGAAGGTAGATTTGAAAATTTTGATTTCCTTCATGCAGAAAAGATATTTTGTGCTGCATGTTTTTTTTAAAGAAGTCATTTTATATGTATATGTGATTAAAAACTTATTTCCAGTGACATCTTCATGTAATCGTTAAGAACTTGGATTGTGGATCAGAGGGACCTGACTTTAACTCTTAACTGCTCACTCTTTAAATGGATAACCTGGGCAAGTTATGTCCTATCTCTGTGCCTCAGTTTTCTTACAAATGGGCATGAAAATAACAGTGCCTTCTTCAGAGGGTAATTGTGAGGGTTAAATGAACTATTTCCCATACAGTGCTTAACACAGGCTGGTAAATGACAGGTGTTTGGTAAACAGTACCCATTTTAGTCATATTAATATATTTTTAACATAATTACCATTTTATATTTTTAAATGTAAGCCCCAAGGAAAGGAATTATTCCAATAGTTTAATTTACAAACTTGAGTTTTCTAGGAAGACTTTTAAAAACAGTAGTGATATAAATGAATTTATCTTATGAAATATAAGAATCTGGGCCAGACAAGTTTTAGAAATGTTTGTCATTTTCAAAGCACCAAGTATTCTAGTCAAAACAAGCTGCTTCATCAGAGTTCTAGTTATATATTTAAACACACAGGCACACACACACACATACACACACACACTCATTTGTATTACAATATTCAAAACTTCTGAAGAAGAATTACCTTGTTTTTCATGTGCTAAAGCTAACACTTAGACTTGCTACAGCTCTGTGTTAGTCTGTTTCCATACTGCTATAAAGAGCAGCCCAAGACTGGGTAATTTATAAAGGAAAGAAGTTTAATTGACTCACAGTTCAGCATGGCTGGGGAGGCCTCAGGAAACTTACAGTCATGGCAGAAGTCAAAGGGGGAACAAGAAACTTTCTTTACAAGGCAGCAGGAAGAAGTGCCAAAGTGGGGGGAAGAGACCCTTATAAAACTCTCAGATCTTGTGAGAAATCACTGTCATGAGAACAGCATGAAGGAAACTGCCTCTATGATCCCGTTACCTCCATCTGGTCTCACCCTTGATGCATGAGGATTATGGGGATTAAATTCAAGATGAGATTTGGGTGGGGACACAAAGGCTAATGACATCAAGCAGTAAAAACAATAGCTAACATTCATTGAATGTTTCCCAGCATTAGGATAAGTGGAAAAAACAAGAGGCATTTTATTTATGTATAATATTTTATTTATTTATTTAGATAAATGTCTATAACAAGAAACATGTTATTTAAGTATAACAGCAAATCTACAAGTTAGGTACTATTATCAGACCCATTTACAGGTCAGGAAACGGAGGCTCTGAGAAGTCAAGTCAGTTTTCTAATGTCCAGCTAATGAGTGGTAGATTCAGTATTTCAACCCACATTTGCCTGATTCCAAAGTTGAAACTCCCAACAACATGTGGTAACCAAAGCAAGAACGGAAGAGAAAGAAGAAACAGAAGGGAGGGAAGACGAAAAAAGCAGGCAGTTTAGTTGATAGCATTAGTGGATACCGAAGACAAAACTATGCACATGAGGGGGGAAATACCCTGTTTTCTCACATTTGGGAAACATTGGTATCTATATATTTTTGGTTTTAAATAAAAAGTAGGTTATATCATTCATCTGCATAAAACCATCCAAAGAGGGCCTCACAGAATTAAAATAAAATCCAAACTCTCTACCATGGGCCACACCCTCCAGAACTTCAGGACTTACTGCTTTTCCTCACACCTCTCAACATACCTACAGCCCTCACCACTAGTTATTCTTTCAATCGGAAATGTTTTCACAAAGAGCTTCCCAGGGCTACTTTCTTATCATTCGAACCTCAGGTCATGTCAGGCCTACCCCAACCCCCGCACCTAAAGTAACCCCTCCTGCTCATCCCCGTTTATTCTCTAGACTCCACAGAGGATTTATCACTCTCTGAAATAATCTCATTAATTTTTTCTTCATTTGCTGCCTCTCCACTACCTGTAGGCCCCAAGTACACCTGGACTTGGTCTGCTCTGATTGCAGTTTCATTCCAGTGCCTCCGAGAGTGCTAGACACTGGGATTAAGCCAGGTAACATGGGTGAAGCAGCAAGCACAGAGCTTCGGTTACAGCCTAGCAAAGGCTCTGCAAAAGACCATGATTGTAACCATAGTAAGGCACGCCAATGAACAGGTTGGGAAACTGAGTCTCTGAGAAGTCATGTCACTTTTCTATCATTGTGCTGGATGGAAATCCTTTTTTCTGAGACTACCTTATCCAAATGCTCTAAGCTTTAAGTTTAAAGAGGAAAGCAGGAACTGTCATTTAAATTTTATTTACAAATGTCCATGTATGAACATTATTCTCTGCTCAATCATCTCTTCCTGCACAACACTGTCCTATGCATCAATATCCTGATCTGTCAGGATTTAGGATAAAGTGGACATATCATACACACTGATTGCCAGGGGAAATTGCAAATCTTGCAAAAGATGCAGGGATTTATAGAGTCTTGTAACATTGGTGAGCTGCTCAGATCACATGCGTGACCATGGTTGGACAAGGATCTGGCAAAGTTCAAACAGATCACTGAAGAAGGGAATGTAGATGACAAAACACAGTAAGTTCTTCAAAAGAGAGTTATATTAGAATATGAAAGGATTACGTTAGGCCTTTGGGAAAACTCAAAGCGTTATGAAGATCTCAAAAAATTATGCACAAATGACCCTTTTGTGGTCATGCTGCAGGAGTCAAATGACACTTCAAACAACTATGGCTTTCTATGTTGTGCAAATGCATTTGTTGTTTTAAAGGTCTTGACATCAGGGTACATGTGAGAGATACTTAGGGCTTGGAGGAAGATGTTAGGTTTAAAATTCTCAATGAATGATCGCATTTCATGCTTTTCATCTGTACATTAAAAAGTCCAAATGTCTTTGCCAAAATATTCCAGTATAAATAAAAGAAAGGGATGGATTTTGGAACACCGTGGTAGAATTCTTGACTATCAGCTTTATACAACATGCCTGGATGTTTAGTGATAGAAGTGCTGGATTCAAAAGCAAAGTAGGCAAAGGTATTCCTACCCCCATGCTCTTCAGAGAGCATCTTTGAAAAGTGGCAGTGATGATCAGACACTGTGGGGCAAGACTGATGGTGACACTCATGATTTCCACTCTTCTCTTTATTCATATATTTCCTGTCATTCATGTGCTACAAAACTCTGGGATATGCAATGTTAATTCAAATGCAAAACCAGCCTTTGCTCTGACACGAGCAAATATTGTCATTTAAAGACACCTCAGATGTTTCATTTGGTCTTTTGTTTTCTAAATTTGATAATAATGTACATTTAACCTGTGTTGATAACCAAAATAATGTATCTCTCTTAACCCTTTGCTTTTCCTGTCTCTGTGCTCCACCCTCATTGCCAGATAAGTAACATCTGCAACCTGAAGTGTCATACTGAACTTTGTTTAAACTAATATAAACATGTATAAGCATCCCAGATACACATATACAGGGACTGTATCTGTCATTGTTTTTTATAGAAACTGGATCACATGAGACATATTTTCTGATGGCTTTTGTACATTATAATTGGTCCTCACTGTTAATAGCTCCAAATCTCTTATCTTTTAAAATAGCTGCATGATATTCCTTAGTATGGATATACTAAGATGTTGAAACTGTTGCCTAATCGATGAGTATCCTGGTAGTTTCCACATTGCTTTTTCCATTTCCACTATGGCTGGAAAAAATTTTCATGTTCAAAAATTCTAAACTGGTATTATATTTCTATAGAATAGAGGCACAGATGTAGAATTGTTACACTCAAATCAATGTGCATTTAATTTTTAAAAATAGACACTGCCATATTATTCTCTTAAAAAGACTCTAGAGATTCACATTTCCCTCAGCAATATGATAGTGTGTCTTCAGCACCCTTTAAGGGGCAAGCAGCTTACTAGGGAGGTGGTCTATTATTCGATCCGTGGCTTCAGTTGTTAGGATGCCAAGGGTCAGCTGTGGAGATGGGGTTGGGGGTAGCTGAGTTCAGGACACATAGAAGATTGCCAAAGGGTAACTATTATTACTTCGGGACTCTGGAAAAATTAGCCAGGAAACAGTAAGAGACAAGAGGCTCAGGGGGAAAGGGTGCAGAAAAGCAGCCAAATCAGGACAACCTTGCTTTCTTCAGAGCAGATGTAAAAATGGCCAAGGAACTCATAAAAAGATGCGTAATGTCATCACATTAGGGAAGTGCAGTCAGAGCCACAGCATGATACCTTTTTGCACCCACAAGGATGGCCATAACCAGACAGACGATAACCAGTGTTAGAGAAAGTGTGGAAAAATGGCAACACTCATGCATTGCTGATGGGGATGTGACATGGTGCAGCTGCTTTGGAAAGCGTTTAGCAGTTCCTGGAAAAGTCAAACATGAAGTTACCCTAAGACCCAACAGTTCCATTCCTAGGTAAGCAAGAAAATGAAAACTTATGTCCACACAAAAACTTTTACACAATTGTCCATAGCAGCATTTTCATAATAGCTGAAAAGCTGGAACAACCCAGCTATCCATCAACTGGAAAAATGAAATCTGGTGTATGCATACAATAGGGTATTATGCCACCATAAAAAGGAATGAAGCATTGATCCATGTTTTACCATGCTTTATACTTGGAAGCATGATGCTAAGTGAAGGAGGCCAGACACAAAAAGCAAAATATTAAAAAAAAATTAAAAAATTAAAAAAAGCAAAATATTATATGATTCTACTTATGGAAAGTGTCTAGAACAGGTGAATCCATAGAGGCAGGAAACAGATTAGTGGTTGCCAGTGGCCGGGAATAGGGGAAAAACTAACCGATAGAGGGTAGGAAATTTTTTGGGGAGTGATGACAATGTTCTGGAATTAGATGTGGGGATGGTTGCACACATGGTGCAAATATCCTTAAAAATCACTGAATTGGCCGGGCGCGGTGGCTCACGCCTGTAATCTCAGCACTTTGAGAGGCCGAGGCGGGTGGATCAGGAGGTCAAGAGATCGAGACCATCCTGGTCAACATGGTGAAACCCCGACTCTACTAAAAATACAAAAAATTAGCTGGGCATGGTGGTGCATGTCTGAAATCCCAGCTACTCAGGAGGCTGAGGCAGGAGAATTGCCTGAACCCAGGAGGCGGAGGTTGCGGTGAGCCGAGATCGTGCCATTGCACTCCAGCCTGGGTAACAAGAGCGAAACTCCGTACACCACCCCCCCCCCAAAAACAAAAATCACTGAATTGTCACTCTAAAAGGTGATTTTTTTTGAGAGAGAGAAATTTGCTCTTGTTGCCCCCGCTGGAGTGCAATGGTATGATCTTGGCTCACCGCAGCCTCCGCCTGCCGGGTTCAAGCAATTCTCCTGCCTCAGTCTCTTGAGTAGCTGGGATTACAGGCATGTGCCACCATGCTTGGCTAATTTTTTGTATTTTTAGTAGAGAGAGGTTTTCACAGTGTTAACCAGATGGTCTCAATCTCCTGACCTTGTGGTCTGCCGGCCTTGGCCTCCCAAAGGGCTGGGATTACGGCATGAGCCACTGCGCCCGGCCTAACTTCCACTTCTAGAATATTATCCTAGAAACAGAATTGCATAGGGGCACAAAGACTTATCTGTGGAACTATTTGCTGGATTACTATAATTTTGGGGGAAAAACCTGGAAATGACCTAAATATTTATTAGTAGAAATCTGGTTAAATAAATTATCATATGTCCTGGAGAACAAAGAGAGGCAGACACTGGGTGTACTTGAAGGTGGGAGGAGGAAGATGATCAGAAAAAATAACTATTGGGTACGAAGCTTAGCACCTGGGTGACATCATAATCTGTACAGCAAATCCCCATGACGTGAGTTACCTTCCTGCATATGTACTTGGAACCTAAATACAAGTTAAAAAAAAAAAATACTCACATGTCCCTACAATGAAATACTCCATAGGCATTACAATTGCCCAAGGAATTTTAGTAAGAAAAAAAAAGGCTGTGTCCAACAGCATGTACAATAGGTTTCCATTTTTTATAAAATGGTGTTGGGAGGTTGAGGAGAATTTATAGACATGCTTGGGATACCTCTGTATACAAGCAACTGTAGAGTATTTGCCTCTAAGGAAGGACATTTAGGATGGGGTCTGGGGAGCCATGAGAGTTAGGGTGGGGCTTTTTTCTCTGCCTTATCTTTATATCATTTTAGAATGTTTACTACATATATGCACCTGCCCCATCCATGCCATTAAGAAATGAAGAAATAATGAAAAGAAAAAATGAAACGAGAGGTGGGATTCAAAGTGGACTGAACATTTGTCCTATTTTCCAATTTACCTGGGGCTATCCCAGCAGTGAGGTAGGTACTAACTAATGAGCATCAGCTTTGATTGGAGGGGTGGCTAGGCCAGGTGGGCCCTGCATGGGGAATGAGTGTCACAGCCTTGGGGACATCTCCATATTGCAGAGTCTGAGCCTCTGCTTGGCAAATTCAGAAACATCCAGCTTTTCCTTTTATGTCAGCTGGAGTTGCTGTAACTCTCAAAAGGCATTTTTAAAAGGACTCATGAATTAACAACATAGCCAATTTACTAGCTTAAGCCTATGTGACAGAAAGCTGCAAAGGGGACCAGCAACTGGCAACAGTGAGGGGACCCTCACTGTCCCTCTCTGTGGAACACACACATGGGAAGCACATTGTGATGGCAGGATGCCTGGTGAGCCCAGAAATCTGCAAGTACAGCTGAAATTGGTTACAGGATTTCAATGTTTTATTGCATTAAGCTATGATAACTTGATGATGATGACGATTTTTTATCGCCTTTTTTGAGGGATTTGAAGTAGAGAGAAAAAAAAACTTCACACTAGCAGAGGTTGCCAACTATGATGACTGCTGATTGGCCAATAGTGTTTAGATTTTTTTTTTGAATTGGGAAATTTCATTTGAAAGTCCTAAAATCAGGCTGTCATTGAAATATCTTATTATTGGCTAAGGGTTTCCCATGGCAGTCATCCTTGGAGCTGCATGGAGCCCTATAAACAAGGAGATTTTCTAGTTCCCCGCAACCTCCGTTTCACTCAGAGTCTTGAACCAGTTCTTACATGGACCTCAGACTTGAGCCAGTGCAAGAATATCCAGGAGGGTTTGTAGGAACAGATAAGTGGGCCCCATCCCCAGGGGAGGAGGTATTTCTGACTCAGGAGGTCTAGGCTCTGGCTCCAGAAACTGCACATCTAATAGGTTCCCCGGTGATGTGATGCTATTGGCTCAGGGACAACTCAGAGTCACTGCTATTGGTCGCTGCTATTGCACCCACACGTGGAGGCAGGCTCTGCTTACATTTTTCAGTTCTGGTTCCCAGAAACATTTGCTCTTTGAGCTACGCTTGGCATATAACGGATCCTACCCACTGATATAGTACACTGCTTTTAGTGATGAACTTCCAGAAACTTGGAGGGCACCTTACCGTTTCTTTGGTCTCACTGATTATTTTTGTTGTTAAATGAAAATTTTTGTTAAGTTCTTTCTGGGGTGGTCAAAGGCTACGAAAAGCAGATATATTTTTTAAAATGTCCACTCTAGGAATAGAACTGTAGGTGTGTTTATTCTATTTCAAGATCTGGTGAAAAACACACCTTGAGGAAGAGAACTGAGTGCAGCTGTGATTTACCAATGCTGTTTTTCTTTCCATGTTTTTTTTCATATTGTCTCGGTCTCTCTTGTCTCTCTTGGTCTATTCTCTAAGAGAGATGAGTGATCATGAAACTCTGCCAATGTTTTTACCTTTCAGGCCCAAGTGTGCTGCCTTGTTTTCTTCTCAGTCCGAAGAGGCAAAGAGAAGGTTGCATATTACTCAACAGCAGCTGCATGGAAGTTAATAAAATCAGACTGTGGGAGACATGAAGAATAAGTTGTGCACAGAGTATCAGTCATGGTAAGTACAAAAAAGGCCTTAAAAATTTAAAACAGAAATGCCAATGTGTTATTTTTGAAAAATGTGAATAAGAATTTTTCCAAGGCTTCTTAAGGCCTAGTCTTGAAAGTCCTGGGCCATCCCTTCTACTACATACTGTTGGTTATATAGGACCAGCCCAGAGGGGACTACACAGGGGTGTGAATACCAGGAAGTATGGGTTATTGAGTGGTGGTGGTGTGTGAGCACATCCTTGGAGACTATCAGCTATCAAATAATGCAATAGGGAAGATAATTTTATCCAACAGGAATTCTCTGCTAGACTTTTGGTGAGAAAAAGCACTGAGTTTGAGGAGGATGAGATTTCTCCATGGCTCTTGATCACTCCCAAGGAAGACAGAGGCACAAGGAGTTGTTGGGCCATCTGGGAGAACCAGTGTTCAGAACTCTCTGTTATACATTAGACTGGGTGGTGATACAGTGCAATGGAAGGAAAGAAGAAAGGAGTGCTTGCGAGTGTTACCAGTGGAGAGTCGCCCAGGTTCTTGGTGTTTTAAACAAAAAAAGTAGACAAAATGCACAAAGCAACAAAAGCACAGATTTATAGAAATGAAAGTATATTCCACAGAGTGAGAGCAGGCTTCAGCAAGTAGCTCAAGAGTGCTGGTGACAGAATTTTCAGGGGTTTAAATTCCCCCTAGCGGTTTCCCATTGGTTACTTGGTGTATGCCTATGTAAATGAAGAGGATGAAGTGAAGTTACAAAGTTATTGACTTGGAGTACACACTATGCAAATGAAGAGGATATTTCCTGCCATAGCTGAAGTGAAGTTACTCCCATAGTTGGGTGTAGAAACTTGGAGTTTTTCCACTTGATTTAGTTCTAGGAAGTTCTTAGGTTCCCCTCCTCCAGACCCTATTCTCCTGCCTCATGAGGATGGGGTGTGTCGCAGAGTTTCAAGGTGGAGAGTTGAGGACAGGAAGCCTCTTGAGTGACAGACATAGAGCAAGGTGATGGGAGGAGAGAGAAAAGTGGTGTTAAGGACCTGAGATAGATCTCTTTAATGTCTTTTGAAAGGTCAGAGTAAGGATATAAACTACTTTCCTTTGCTCAATTCTAATAATTCTTTGGAATCACCTCTGGCAGACACTGTTTGTGGCCTGCCCAATAGCCAATCCTCTCCAGCCACAACCATGTATTATAATTATTATTTGCTTGCAGCTCAGAGAGATGCTTGATTTCCAGCATCCCATGCAGCTGGTATGGGCCATGTGATGTAGCTCTGGCCAATAAGAAGATGTCTACATGGAGGCAGAGGCTTCTGGGAAAGATCTTCATTTCTCTTGTAATACAAGGCGAAAAAAAATGGTGGCAAAGTTTGGCCTTCCCCTCCTGCTTTTGGATCCCATGATGTAGAGATGTGATGCTTGGTTCTGTGACAGCCATCTTGTGAGCAGAAGTGACACAATTGGCTCATGTACTTGGTGTTTTGATGAGGCTGTCAGACTGCTGCACCAAATTTAGAGCTGCCACCTCCAGACTTCTTGCTCAAATTAAAAGTGATATTTACTTAGCCAGGGTTGCATTCCTTGAAGCTGAGTGCAGCAGAGTCTGGGAACTTGCACTTCAGCCTTATTGTTTTGTTCCTTTGCTACCACTGGCTGAATACGCCACTGTTCCTTCATCAACCATCTCTAAGTCTAGTGTATCTCAGGCTTTGGGCTGAGCTCTGAGACTCACAACGGCAAAGGATGGCAAGCACTCTGCTCTCAGGAACTTCTACTTGAGTCATGGAAACAGATAAAAATATAAGACCAATTGGAGGGAAAGAGTGGATACAAGGAGAACACATGTATTTGTTCCCTTCCAGACTCGTGCTGTTGCCTTTATTTTTTTTTCAACTATATCAGGGAGTTATGCTTTTTGGCATTGGGTTCCCCACTCCACTTTGCCCAGGCATTGATATTGGCAAATGCTTCTCTTCTCACTCTATGTTACCGGCAGGAGAACTTTGATAAAGTTAAAAATTTCAGTCCAATAAAATGATTCCACTTACATCCTTTTTTTAAAAAGCAAAATTAGGCAATTCTTTTTAGGAACAATGACTGGAGCAAAAAGGAAGATATTAATTTTAGAAGCCTCTTATCCAGGCCAAACGTTCCTTCTGTTTCTGGAAAATGATGTGTCTTGGGAGAGAGAGCATGTCTTAGTCTCTGCCACACACTCGCAGTGAAGTCTGAGAACTAATGTGGTACATTTGCTAGAAAGGAATCAAAGAAGGGCAAAAATGAGGTATTTTTATTTCTTCAAAGATCTATGAAGATTTAGGAATAAATAATGTGCAGGTGGGAAAATCTGGTCAGTTGATATGTCACGAAAAGCCAATGATAAACAGTAAGTATGACAATAACCTCTACTTTTTTTTTTTTTTAAATATAGATGGGGGCGCCGCAGCACAGTGGCACTCTGCACAAAACGCACTGGTCTGGGTGCCCTGTTAAACCGGCAATCTGAGACTTGGGAGGGCAGATTAGCATATCCATCTGATTAAATGGGACTTGGACAGTGAGCCAGACCAGGAGCTTCCCGGGAAGCAATATTTGAGCCGGCGCAGTGGGTCACTGCATGGGAAATCATACAGATCCTGGTGCCCTATCAGCAGGCAACTGAAATACCTGGGAGAGAGTCAACCGTTCAACTTAAAAAAAAAAAAAAGAAAAAGTGCTCTGAGGCAGGAAGCCAGGTGATCAGGCTTGGTGGGTCCCACCCCCAGAGGGACAAACAAAACGGTGATTTGAAACACTCGGGGTTGAGAGTTTCACTGCGGGCACAGCTGAATCCAGGATGGTGCAGCTCGGTGGGTAAGGGGCGTCCATCATTACCGAGGCATTCCGCCCCTACTGAGGTACATTCCCATTGCTGACGCAGCCTGCCATTGCCGAGGCAACCCGCCATAACAGAGAGACTCTGCCAACAGGGTGGAGCCCTCGACAGCAGGGCGGAGCCCATGGCAACAGGGCGGACCCCGCGGTAGCAGGGCAGAGCCTCGGCGGGCAGAGCCTCGGCAAGCAAATAGCAACTAGACTGCCTCCTAGCTGGGCAGGACAGTGTAACGGATGCTCATAAAGAAAGCCCTAACTCCCCGAGACAGAGCATCTGAGGAAAAAAAGGGGGTTTTATAAGTTCTGCTGCAGCAGACTTAAATGCACCTGCCTAACAGCCCTGAATGAACAACAGAACTCACAGCTCAGCACTTGAGCTCCTATAAAGTACAGACCGTCTCCTCAAGCAGCTCGCTGACCCCTATATATCCAAAGAGTCACCTCAAAAAGGACTGATCAGACTGACACTTGGTGGGCATCATTCTGGGACAAGGATAGCAGCAGAAGAAACTGGTAGCATCCCTCACTATTCCGCAGCTGCTACAGGTGTACCCCAGACAAGCAGGGCCTGGAGTGGACCCCAGCAGTCATACAGCAGAGGGGCTAGACTGTTAGAAGGAAAACTAAGTAACAGAAATACTTCATCATTAACAATCTGGGCATCCACTCAGAGACCCAATTGAAAAGTCAGCGACTACTCAGACGACAGGTGGATAAATCCACAAAGATGGGAAGAAACCAGTACAAAAAGCAGGAAAACACCTGAAACCAAAACACCTCGCCTCCTACAAAGGACCAAAACTCCTCACCAACAAGGGAGCAAAGCTGGACGGAGAATGAGTGTGACAAAATGACGGAATCAGACTTCAGAAGGTGGATAATGAGAAACTTCCATGAGCTAAAAGAACGTGTTCTAAATCAATGCAAAGAAACTAAGAACCTTGAAAAAAGATTTGAGGAAATGATAACAAGAATGGACAATGTAGAGAGGAATATGAATGAATTGAAGGAGCTGAAAAACACAACACAAGAACTTTGCAAAGCATGCACAAGTTTCAACAGCCAAATTGACCAAGCAGAAGAAAGAATATCAGAAGTCGATGATCAACTCAAAGAAATAAAACGAGAAACCAAGATTAGAGAAAAAAGCGCAAAAAGGAATAAATAAAGTCTCCAAGAAATGTGGGACTATATGAAGAGACCTAACCTACATTTGATAGGTGTACCAGAATGTGATGAAGAGAATGAATCCAAGCTGGAAAATACTCTTCAGGATATTCCCCAGGAAAATTTCCCCAACCTAGCAAGGCAGGCCAATATTCAAGTCCAGGAAATACAGAGAACACCACAAAGATATTCTGCAAGAAGAGCAACCCCAAGGCACATAATTGTCAGATTCACCAGGGTTGAAATGAAGGACAAAATACTAACGGCAGCCAGAGAGACAGGTTGGGTCACCCACAAAGGGAAGCCCATCAGACTCACAGCAGATTCCTCAGCAGAAACTCTACAAGCCAGAAGAGAGTGGGGGCCAATATTCAACATCCTTAAAGAAAAGAACTTTCAACCCAGAATTTCATATCCAGCCAAACTGAGCTTCATAAGTGAAGGAAAAATAAAATCCTTTGCAAACAAGCAAGTACTCAGAGATTTTGTCACCACCAGGCTGCTCTACAAGAGCTCCTGAAAGAGGCACTACACATAGAAAGGAACAACCAGTACCAGCCATTCCAAAAACATACCAAATGCTAAAGAGCATCAACAAAATGAAGAATCTGCATCAACTAACGGGCAAAAGAGCCAGCTAGCATCAAAATGGCAGTAGCAAATTCACACATAACAATATTAACCCTAAATGTAAATGGGCTAAATGCACCAATCAAAAGACACAGACTGGCAAATTGGATAAAAAACCAAAACCCATCGGTGTGCTGTATCCAGGAAACCCATCTCACATGCAAGGATACACAAAGGCTCAAAATAAAGGGATGGAGGAAGATTTACCAAGCAAATGGAGAGCAAAAAAAAAAAGCAGGAGTTGCAATTCTCGTCTCAGATAAAATAGACTTTAAAGCAACAAAGATCAAAAGAGACAAAGAAAGTCATTACATAATGGTAAAAGGATCGATACAACAAGAAGAGCTAACAATCCTAAATATATATGTACCCAATACAGGAGCACCCAGATATATAAGGCAAGTTCTTAATGACTTACAAAGAGACTTAGACTCCCACACAATAATAGTGGGAGACTTTAACACTCCACTGTCAATATTAGACAGAACAACAAGAGAGAAAATCAACAAGGATATCCAGGGCTTGAACTCAGACCTGGAACAAGCAAACCTGATACATTTACAGAACTCTCCACCCCAAATCCACAGAATATACATTCTTCTCAGCACCACATCACACCTACTCTAAAATTGACCACATAATTGGAAGTAAAGCACTCCTCAGCAAATGCAAAACAACTGAAATCATAACAAACAGTCTCTCAGACCATAGTGCAATCAAGTTAGAACTCAGAATTCAGAAACTAACTCAGAACCGCACAGCTTCATGGAAACTGAAGAACTGGCTCTTGAATGTTGATTGGATAAACAATGAAATGAAGGCAGAAATAAAGAAGTTCTTCGAAACCAATGAGAATGAAGACACAACATACCAGAATCTCTGTGACACATTTAAAGTAGTCTCCAGAGGAAAATATATAGCAATAAGTGCCCACATGAGAAGAGTGGAGAGATCCAAAATTGAAACCCTATTGTCAAAATTGAAAGAGCTAGAGGAGCAAGATTAAAAAAACTCAAATCCTAGCAGAAGACAAGAAATCATTAAGATCAGAGCAGAACTGAAGGAGATAGAGACACGAAAAACCCTTCAAAAAATCAATAAATCCAAGAGCTGGTTTTTTGAAAAGATCAACAAAATAGACAGACCACTAGCCAGACTGATAAAAAAGAAAAGAGAGAACAACCAAATAGATGCAATAAAAAATGATAAAGGGGAAATCACCACAGATTCCACAGAAATTCAAACCATCATCAGAGACTATTACAAACAACTCTATGCACATAAACTAGTAAACCTGGAAGAAATGGATAAATTCCTGGACACCTGTGTCCTCCCAAGCCTAAACCAGGAGGAAGCCGAAACTATGAATAGACCAATAACAAGGTCTGAAGTCGAGGCAGCAATTAAGAGCCTACCACACAAAAAAAGCCCAGGTCCAGATGGGTCCACAGCCGAATTCTACTAGACACACAAAGAGGAGCTGGTACCATTCCTTCTGAAACTATTCCAAATAATCCAAAAATAAGAAATCCTTCCCAAATCATTTTACGAGACCAACATCATCCTGATACCAAAACCTGGCAGAGACTCAACAAGGAAAGAAAACTTCAGGCCAATATCCATGATGAACATAGATGCAAAAATCTTCAATAAAATACTGGCAAACCGATTGCAACAGCACATCAAAAAACTTATCCATCATGATCAAGTAGGATTCATCCTGGGGATGCAAGGCTTGTTCAACATACGCAAGTCTATAAACGTAATTCACCACATAAACAGAACCCAAAACAGAAACCACATGATTATCTCCATTGACGCAGAGAAGGCCTTTGACAAAATTCAACAGTCCTTTATGCTAAAAACCCTCAATAAACTCGGTATTGATGGAACGTACCTCAAAGTAATAAAAGCTATTTATGACAAACCAACAGCCAATATCATACTGAATGGGCAAAAACTGGAAGCATTCCCTTTGAAATCTAGCACTAGCCAAGGATGCCCTCTCTCACCACTCCTATTCAATATAGTACTGGAAGTTCTAGCCAGAGCAATCAGGCAAGAAAAAGAAATAAAGGGTATTCAAATAGGAAAGGTGGAAGCCAAATTGTCTCTATTTGCAGACGACATGATAGTATACCTAGAAGACCCCATTGCCTCAGCCCAAAAACTCCTGAAACTGATAAGCAACTTCAGCAAAGTCTCAGGATATAAAATCAATGTGCAAAAATCACAAGCATTCCTACACACCAATAACAGACTTAAAGCCAAATCAAGAACGAACTGCCATTCACAATTGCTACAAAAAGAATAAAATACCTAGGAATACAACTTACAAGGAATGTAAGGGACCTCTTCAAGGAAAACTACAAACCACTGCTCAACGAAATAAGAGAGGACATAAACAGATGGAGAAACATTCCATGTTCATGGTTAGGAAGAATCAATATCGTGAAAATGCCTATACTGCCCAAAGTAATTTACAGAATCAATGTTATCCCCATCAAGCTACCATTGACTTCCTTCACAGAACTGGAAAAAAACACTATGAACTTCATATGGAACCAAAAGAGAGCCCGCATAGCCAAGTCAATTCTAAGCAAAAAGAACACAGTGGGAGGCATCACACTACTGGACTTCAAACTATACTACAAGCCTACAGTAATCAAAACAGCATGGTACTGGTACCAAAACAGAGAAATAGACCAATGGAACAGAACAGAGGCATCGGAGGCAACACAACATATCTACAACCATACAATCTTTAATAACCCTGACAAAAACAAGCAATGGGGAAAGGATTCCCTGTTTAATAAATGGTGCTGGGAAAACTGGCTAGCCATGTGCAGAAAGCAGAAACTGGACCCCTTCCTGACACCTTACACTAAAATTAACTCCAGATGGATTAAAGACTTAAACATAAGACCTGGCACCATAAAAACCCTAGAAGAAAATCTAGGCAAAACCATTCAGGACATAGGAGTAGGCAAGGACTTCACGAACAAAACACCAAAAGCATTGGCATCAAAAGTCAAAATAGACAAATGGGACCTAATCAAACTCCACAGCTTCTGCACGGCAAAAGAAACAGTCACTAGAGTGAATCGGCAAGCAACAGAATGGGAAAAAATTTTTGCAGTTTATCCATCTGACAAAGGGCTGATAACCAGAATTTACAAAGAACTCAAACAGATTTACAGGAAAAAAACAAACAAGCCCATTCAAAAGTGGGCAAAGGATATGAACAGACACTTTACAAAAGAAGACATACATGAGGACAACAATCATATGAAAAAATGCTCATCATCACTGGTCATTACAGAGATGCAAATCAAAACCACATTGAGATACCATCTCACGCCAGTTAGAATGGTGATCATTAAAAAATCTGGAGACAACATGTGCTGGAGAGGATGTGGAGAAATAGGAACACTTTTACACTGCTGGTGGGAGTGTAAATTAGTTCAACCATTGTGGAAGACAGTGTGGCGATTCCTCAAGGCCTTAGAAATAGAAATTCCATTTAACCCAGCAATCCCATTACTGGGTATATATCCAAAGGACTATAAATCGTTCTACTATAAGGACACATGCACATGAATGTTCATTGCAGCACTGTTTACAATAGCAAAGACCTGGAACCAACCCAAATGCCCATCGATGATAGACTGGACTGGGAAAATGTGGCACATATACACCATGGAATATTATGCAGCAATCAGAAATGATGAGTTTGTGTCCTTTGTAGAGACATGGATGAATCTGGAGAACATCATTCTCAGCAAACTGACACAAGAACAGAAAATGAAATACTGCATATTCTCACTCATAGGCAGGTGAGGAAAAATGAGAACACATGGACACAGGGAAGGGAGTACTACACACGGGGGTCTATTGGGGGGGAATAGGGGAGGGACAGTGGGGGCGGGGGAGCTGGGGAGTGATAGCATGGGGAGAAATGCCAAATGTGGGTGAAGGGGAGGAAGGCAGCAAAACACACTGCCATGTGTGTACCTATGCAACTATCTTGTATGTTCTGCACATGTACCCCAAAACCAAAAATGCAATAAATAAAATAAATAAATAAATATAGATGGGGTTTCTATGTTGCCCAGGCTGGATTCAAACTCCTGGGCTCAAGCAATCCTCCCACCTCAGCCTCCCAGAGTGGTGGGATTATTGGCGTGAGCCACTGCACCCACCCCAATCGCCTCTACTTTTAGTTTTGCCCAGACTCCTTTATTTCAGCACATTTATTTTGTGCCAGCTGCTGTTTCTAGAACTCTCTACAAAGTTCATACTATTATTCCAATTTCACAGGTGAGACTCAGAATACAACTTCCTTGCCAAGGTTGTACCACTAGTAAGTGGCAGAGCCAAAACCTATGCCCAGGTTTGTTAGAGTTCAATGCTTGAGAGGATATGTTTCTATTTTTGATTGCTGTAATAAATCACCCCAAATGCCCCAGCACAATATATTATAGTTTTACAGGTTGTAGGTCAAAAATGTCAGCTTCTAGAGGCTGTAGGGGAGAATCTATTTCCTTCCCTTCTCTAGTATCCAGAGGTCACCTACATGCCCTGGCTTGTGGCTCCATCTTCCGCCTTCAAAGCCAGCAGTGGAAGGTGGCTCTCTCTCTCTCTCTCTGTGACATCTGCTCCTATGATCACATCTTTTCCTATTCCAACCTTTCTGCTTCCCTCATATTAATTCTACTACACAATTATTAGAATGTCTGAAGTCCAGAAAACTGACACCACCAAATGCTGGTAAGGACATGGAGCAACAGGAACTCTCTTTCACTGCTGGTGGGAATGCAAAATGGTGCAGCAACCACTTTGGAAGACAGTTTGGCAGCTTCTCACAAAACTAAATATACTTTTACCAACCATATGATCCAGCAACAGTACTCTTTGGTTTTTATCCAAGGGAGTTGAAAACTTATGTCTACACAAAAGCCTGCACACAGATGTATATTACAGCTTTATTCATAATTGCCAAAACTTGGAAGCAACCACATGTCCTTTAGTAGGTGAATGGATAAACTGTGGTAGATCCAGACAAGAAATATTATTCGCCAATAAAAAGAAATGCACTATCAAGCCACGAAAAGACATCAAGGAAACTGAAATGTGTATCACTAAGTGAAAGAAACCAGCCTGAAAAGGCTACATACTATGTGATTCTAAATATACAGCATCCTGGAAAACACAAAGCCATGAAGATAGGAAAAAGATCAGTGGATGCCAGGGGTAAGGATAGAGAGAGGGGCAGGCAGATCAGAGGGTTTTTTGGCTTTGTCTTTAGGGCAGTGAACCTGCTCTGGATGATAGTATAATGGTGGATTTATGCCTTATACATTCGTTCAAACTCATAGAATATACAGCACCGAGAGAGTGAGCCCTAATATGAACTATGGCCTATGGTGATAGGCCAACACAGGTTCGTTGATTTTAGCAAATGTACTGCTCTGATGGTGGGGGATGCTGATAATGGCAGAGGCTGTGTACATTTACGGGGAAGGAATATAAGAAATACTCTGCGCCTTTCTCTCAATTTTGCTGTAAATCTAAAATGACTCTAAATAAAATCTTTTAACAAAAGGGAATGATGATGATAATATAACAAAATGATAAAGAAATATAGCCATTTTGTAGAGCATGTCATATTCTTAGTGCCTACTTGAAGATCTGCTATATTAAACCGAAAATGAATTAAAGCTGATGTCAAACTTACCAAATTCATGAGCATCATTTGAAATTTCTAAGAACAAACATCTACAGTTTTCAAGTTATAAAAGCGGTATGATTCTCATTTCAAAGCTTGTGTATCCTAATGGCCAGCTTGCACACTTTTCATCAAAGGATACTGTTATAAATACAATCCATTGTGTGTCCATCAGAGTGTAAGTTTGACTCATAGGATTTAATGGCAGGCACCATCTTATCCAGTGGTTTTCAATCCTGGCTATGCACCAAAACCTTCTTGTCCAGTGGTTTTCAATCCTGGCTGTGCATCAGAACCTTCTAGATCTTTAAGAAATCGCCATAGTGTTTTCCATAGAGATTGTACTAATTTACATTCCCACCAACAGGGTAAAAGCATTCCCTTTTCAACACATCAGTGGTAACATCTATTGCTTTTTTGACTTTTTAATAATGGCTATTTTGACTGGAGTGAGATGGTATCTCACTGTGGTTTTAATTTGCATTCCTCTAATGATTAGTGATGCTGAGCATTTTTTCATATGTTTGTTGGCCATTTGCATATCTTCATCTAACCACAGGAAAACAAGTCATTATACGAAAAAGACACCTATTTATCACAGCGTAATTCACAATTGTAAAGATATGGAATCAAGCTAAGTGCCCATCAGCTGATGAGTGGATTAAAAAAATGTGAGACATATGTATGCACCATGGAATACTACTCAGCCACAGAAATAACAAAATAATGTCTTTTGCAGCCACTTGGATGGAACTGGATGCCATTATCCTAAGTAAAGCAACTTAAGAACAGAAACCAAATACTGCATGTTCTCATTTATAAGTGGGAGCTAAGCTATGTGTATACAGGGGCATAGGGTAATATAATGGACATTGGAGACTCTAAAGAAAGGAGGATGGGCGTGGAAGGAAGGTTGAAATTACCTACTAGGTACAATGTACACTATTCAGGTGACAGGTACATTAAAAGCTCAGACTTTGCCGCTATATAATCACATGCATGTAACCAAAAACCACTGTACCCTAAAGCTATGAATTTTTTAAAAGAACCTTCTAGAGAGCCCCTAATAGTTCAGATTCTCAGTCCCCAACCTTAGGGTATTCTGAATAGCAGCTATGGAATGAGATTTTAGGGCATGGAAATTTTAACATGCTCCCCAGGAAATTCTAAAATCTTTGGAACCAATGCTATAAGATACCTCCTTCATTATTCAGGGAAGGAAGCCAAGGCCCAAAGTCTTAAATGTGAATGACAACAACCATAACCTAATATGATAATGATAGGAGCACTTATTATCTGCCAGGCACTGTGATATGTGCTTGTATTATATCTGCCGCTTGTGCTATAGGTACTGTTATTATTCCCACTTTACAGATGAGAAGCCAGAGGTCCAGGGAGGTTATGTAACTTGCTCAAGGTAACACAGCTAGTAGGTGGCAAAGCCAGCAGTCTGATTGCAGAGTTCTTACCCTCAACTACTGGGCTATAGTACCTCTTCTTAATTTATATGTATCCATCACATAGTAGAAACTGACCACCCTGGAAGCATTGAATATATCGTGTTATATTCCAGGATAAAGTCAAATAGGTAAGTATATGTCTCAGTTTTAACACTGCCCTCATGTGGACAAAATTCTGTTGTCTTGTACAATTCACCAGTTTCTGAGGAATTCCTGAGTGCTGATAATGGCAGTGCACATTTGGGGGAAGGGAATATATGGAATATCACTGGGGACTATGTTAAACATTTAATAAACAACCTCCTTTAATTCTCATAGCAATTCTGTGAGATAGGTACTTTTGTCCCCATTTCACAGATGAGAAAACTAAGGCGGAGAAAAGCAGATGCCTTGTTCCAGGTCACACGGCCAGTAATCTGCAGGGCACGGATTGCAATCTAGGTCTTCCAGGCTTCATGTTTTCACTCCACTGGTTTTATCTTATCTGCTGTAACTGTTCAGTCTCCCCCAGCTGTACTCAGAAAAGATCCGTGGTTATGCTTGAATCATATTGCCCACAAAGATGCTGAAGTCCTAACCCTATGTGAATGTGACCTTATTTGGAAACGGGGTCTTTGCAGATGATCAAGTTAAGATGAGGTTATTAGGGTGGCCCTGATATGACTGTTACCGTATGATGAAGGGGAAATTTAGACATGAACAGAGGGAAGATGACATGAAGACGCAGGGAGAAGATGGCCATCCACAAGCCAATGAGAGGGGCACAGAAGGGGTTCTCCCTGATGATCCTTAGAAGGAGCCAGTTCGGCTGACAGCTTTATTTGCACGTTTGGCCTTCAGCACTGTGAGACAATACATTTCTGTTGTTTAAGCCACCAGGGCGTGGTGCTTTGTTAAGGTAGCTCAAGGAATGAATGCAAGTGTTTTCAAAGTGAGCCTGCGGCTTCAACCCTTTTTTTTTTTTTCCCACCACAAACATCATCTGCAGACCCTCCTTCCCCACGAGAGGACAGCTGCCCTTCCCAGAGTGGCACTGACCTTCCTCGAAGTGCTGAACTGTGTGGGTCGACACCACCGCCGGGACCCCGTTTGGAATCCTTGCGTTTTCCTGAAACAGAGCATGCAGCATTGTGAGACGAGTCTGCGGGGGAAAATCGGAACTCAAGAAAGATCCTTGAAGATACAAGGGCGCCTCACAAAAATCAAACTTAAAAGCTGTGTTTCTAGAAACTCTGCAGCTTTCGATCATGCCTTGGAGAACCAAAATAACTCACTTTAAGAGTGGATTCCAGTTATTATGAGAGCACACCACTGGTGGTGCCTCAACTCAGGGGATCCCACACTCACAGGAAGCTCTGTTGCATGAAGGGGACCCCAGGCTCAAATAGGCACTTGTCAAGTCAGGGGTGAAGCAAGAATGTAATATGCTGATTCTGAAACCTGTTAGGTTATCCTCACTCCACACACAGACATAATCAATCAGCAACCAGGCCTTTACTGAACACACTTGTCAAATGCAGGAAGTTCACATATACATATTTTTTCTTCGGATGGTTACTGCACTACCTTGTAAGTCTCCACTTCTGGTTCATTCTCTTGGTCTTCAGCTTTTTGGGGAACACTCATTTGGTTACCCATTGCTCCTATAATGGAGAGAAAAAGAGAGAGGAAGAGAGAAAGAAATCAAAACCCGGTGAAGCCAAAGTCTTACCTTAAACGTGATACTAAGGTGCACAGGCCTGACAAGTTGCCCATGGTTGTATTATCACCAGCTGAGATCAGAACAAATTGCTTGTATCAGTCTGTTCTCACGCTGCTATGCAGAAATACCTGAGACTGAGTAATTTATAAAGAAAAGAGTTTTAGTTGACTCATTGTTCCGCATGGCTGGGGAGACCTCAGGAAACTTATGATCATGGCAGAAGAGACCTCCTCACAGGGCACCAGGAGAGCCAATGAGTGCAAGCTGGGAAAAACGCCAGATGCTTATAAAACATCAGATCTCGTGAGACTCACTCAGTATCGCGAGAACAGCATGGGGGAAACTGCCCCTATGATCCAATTACCTCCGCCTGGTCCCACCCTGGACAGGTGGAGATTATGAAGATTACAATTCAAGATAAGATTTTGGGTAGAGACACAGCCAAACCATATCATTGCTTACATTTATTTTGGGAAATAGGAGATTTGGGACTCATCTATTCAGAGAATTAAAGTTAAATGCAGTCATAATTTTCAGCCGCATTTCATTGCTGGAGGAACATATTTATGGTCATGAAAAGTGTATTCAGTGAAGACAGCATTTTTTACTCTCTTAGCTAGAGTCACAGCTATTATATAAGATTTTTGAATGAGGGTAATTGAAATAATACTAAGTTTTAGCTTTTTCTGATTCTCAAACTAAATTAATCCCCCATTCAAACCTTTTACGCCACTGCCTTTTTTTCATAGCATTTAGCGGGGCTTGTAATTACATACTTATTTGGGTGTATCTTCATGCATTCATTGATTTAACACATATCCTCATGTGTCACTTAATGGCAAGGAAATGCTCTGAGAAATGCATCATTAGACGATTTTACAGTTGTGTGAAAATCACAGATGGTATAGCCTGCTACACACCTGGGCTGTATGGTATAACATATTGTTCTGAGGCCACTAACCTGCTCAGCATGTGACTGCGTTGAACAGTCTGGGAAATTGTGACACACTGGGAAGTATTTGTATACCTAAATATATCTAAACAGAAAAAGCACAGTAAATATATAGTATTATAATCCTGCGGGACCACTTAGTATATGTGGTCCATCATTGACTAAGGTATCATTATGCAGGGCATGACTGTGTCTGTTGAGCACAACTCTGCACCTATTGCTGTGCCAGGCACTGAATAAAACAGGCAAGGGCCTCTGACTTCATGCAGCTGAAACATGATATGCAGGGAGAAAATTAACGTATGAACGATGAATCCACAAACGAGCTCATTTCTGATAGTTCAAGGCAGCATGGCACAGCGGTTATGAGCACAAACTCTAGAGCAGGACTGCCTGGGCGTGAATCCTCTCTTTGCCCCTCATAGCTGGGTGTCCTTGGGACAGTTACTTAGCCTCTCTGTGCCTCATGAGACTGCTACATGGACCCAGTGAGTTAATGCTTGTGATGTGGTTAGGACAATGTCCAGCTTATGCTAAGCAAAACATATGTGTGTATTAAACAAAAACACATAGAGTTCTAAGTTTTGAATAAAAGAAATTTTTATTTTTTTGAGACGGAGTCTCTCTTTGTTGCCCAGGCTGGAGTGTAGTGGTGCAATCTCGGCTCACTGCAACCTTTGCCTCCTGGTTCAAGCGATTCTCCTGCTTCAGCCTCCTTAGTAGCTGGGACTGCAGATGCATGCCACAACACCCGGCTAATATTTTGTGTTCTTAGTAGAGACAGGGTTTACCATGTTGGCCAGGCTGGTCTCAAATGCCTGGCCTTGTGATCCACCCTCCTCAGCTTCCCAAAGTGCTGGAATTACAGGCATAAGCCATGGCACCCGGTCGAATAAAAGTAATTAATAACATAACGTGAGACGGGCTCAATATGGGAGGTGGCAGATTGTGGCAGTGCTGGGTAGGATGGTTCTGAAATGACCATTAATGTGGTTATTGTCCCATAGGTGGAGGGCAAAGTTGAACATTTAATTTATGTCTCCCTGCAACAAAAAATTGTAAGCACCCTGAGGTCAAAGGAAGTGTCTACCTTCACCCAAATGTGTATCTCCTAATCTTAGCAGTGTGTTTGCATTTATTGGGAGCGCGATTGTTGTTTATTAGTCAATGGAGGGAATAACCATTGATGACATCTCTCAGAGATGAGGCGCGGACATAGGCACAGGATCACATCATCACCAAACCTCCGAGGAGCTTTGTTATAATAATGATGATAAGAGTAAATCATTACTTAGCATGTTCTCAATTCCAAGCTCTAATTTCTGAGGGCTTCACCTATATTGTCTCATGTAGTCCTATAGCACTCCTGTGAGATAGAGGTATCATGATTTCATTCTTTATACCAGGTAGCCAAAACTCAAGGGGGTTACATTATTTTCCACAAGTACCCAGTTAATGAGCAAGAGTCAAACACAGTCTGGCTGTGCTTCTAACCACCAGAATGTTCTGCATATTACGAGCTCCTCTCACAAATGAGAGAATGGACCTTCGAGACTGACCAAGCGCAAACATCCAGTGAGGAATTGGCCCCTATCCTCTGATTTTTTTTTTTTTTTTTTGAGACCGAGTTTTGCTCTTGTTACCCAGGCTGGAGTGCAATGGTGTGATCTTGGCTCACCGCAACCTCTGCCTCCTGGGTTCAGGCAATTCTCCTGCCTCAGCCTCCCAAGTAGCTGGGACTACAGGAATGCACCACCATGCCCAGCTAATTTTTTGTATTGTTAGTAGAGATGGGGTTTCACCATGTTGACCAGGATGGTCTCGATCTCTTGACCTGGTGATCCACCCGCCTTGGCCTCCCAAAGTGCTGGGATTACAGGCTTGAGCCACCGCGCCTGGCCAATGTATCTGATTTCTATACAACGACCCTTGCAGCCACTCCACAGGCCTGCTGTCTTGCCACCTAAAGGTATTTGGCACATATAATTCCAATGTAGCCCATCTCCAAAGACCTAAGTGCTGACTTATCTGCTCTAGTGGCTCTCAGAATAAAAATGAGAACTTTTGACTTCTGGCTAAAAGGAGCCAGTGGGTCACCAGGGACTCTTGTGGATCTCTTGCCTTGGTGTGTTTTGGCTCCCCGGTAGTAGAAGCATTGAGCAATTGGATATTGAGGAGGGCAAAAAAGAAAAAAAGGGCCACAGATCTCACCATGTGTCTCTTGCAGGAATTTAATACTTAACCAAATATGGAGCTCATGTATGTTTTCTGATGATACCACATAATAAAACTGAGCACTGCTAAAACATATAGGACACTTGTTTTGCGCTATTTTCTATTTATAAAATCCAAGACTCACACACTTGCATCAGATCCTCACTTCTGTCTGTTAATGGGACATTATGAATAATATAACATTGAATCCTCAAGACCAGGATTGGCAAAGAACAGCGGTGGCCAGATTCAGCCCCCTGCCTGTGTTAGTAGGCCAGTGAGCTAAAAATGAGTTTTAAATTTATAAATGGTTAAAAAGAAATCAGAAGAATCATAGAACGTGACACACGAAAATTAAAGTCAAATTTCAGTATCCTCAAATAAACTTCTGTTGGAAGATACCCATGCCCTTTTATTAATATATTGTCTGTGACAGCTTTCATACTCTAACGGCAGAGTTAAGCACATGCAACAGAGACGTATGGTCTGCAAAGCCTACGATATTTACTATCCGGCTCTTTACAGAACGTTGAGCAGAATTTGAACCTACTGTGTATAAAAATAATGACAACAACTCTGAAAATCACAGAAATGATAGAATAATAACAATAACAACATTTGGTGAGTGCTTACCATCTGTTGAGAAACTTCTAGGAGCTTTATTTACAGTACAACTAATTTGCTCTTCGCAGCAAACCAATAAGGCAGATATTATTATTTCAATTTTGCTGATGTGGAAACAGAGGCATGTAGGTTAAATGTCTTAGTTAAGGTTACACACACACACGTGTGTTCATATATGCACATGCAAGAATATATATACACAAAGTATCTCTAAATTCAGTCTCAAAAAGTTTTAAAGTTATTATTATTATTGTTATTACTATTTTTGAGACAAAGTCTCACTGTTGCCAGGCTGGAGTGCTGTGCTGTGATCTTGGCTCACTGCAACCTCTGACTAGCTGATTCAGATGATTCATTCTCCTGCCTCAGCCTCCTGAGTTGCTGGGATTATAGGCACGCACCACCACGCCCAGTTAATTTTTGTATTTTTAGTAAGAGATGGGATTTTACCATGTTGGCCAGGATGGTCTCGATCTCCTGACCTCATGATCCGCCTGCCTCAGCCTCCTAAAGTGTTGGGATTACAGGCGTGAGCCACGGCACCTGGCCTTAAAATTATTTTAACAGTAGGTTTACAAGCTTTATTTTAATGATCTTACTATTTAATGTAAACTCAATTCTAACCGAGAGCTACTTTCAATCAATGCTTGAGGTTATGAAAAATCTTGGAGCTGGAAGATGCATGATGAAGGGAAGCAGGAGAGAAGCTTTTTCTTCCCAAAGAGTTGGGGTAACATTATTCTGATCACTGCACATCCTAAGTAGCCTCTCAGCCACTTCAAGGTGAAGGGGACTGAAAGAAGGAAAATTCAGTGGCATGTCTTTTTCAGTGATTACCTGGATTCAGACATTGTCACTTTCCACCTGCAGTTTTAATGCGTGTGTTGTGAAATTGCTCCTGCCTGTCCATCAACCCTTTAAAGAACAGGATTTATCTGGGTGGGACAAAAGCAAAGGGTTACTGCCATCTATTGGTTGACTTCAGTATTAGCAGAAATGAATTTATTCAGCCTACAGGGCAAGATCCAAACAACTGGGAAGGGCGAAAGGAGCATTTTGATGTTTTGCAATGAAGCCTTCTGTTAACAGCTGGCAAGAAGATGGCCACTCCTTCCATGCCCAAAAGGAACTAGTGATAATGATAACCATCTATGACTTGTGTGGAGAGCTTGCCACATGCCAGCCCAGTGCTGCAGCTCTGTGTAGACATCAGTGAAGCACACAGGATAGGAATGTGGGCTCTAGAGTTTGGAATCCCTCAGCATTCTAGGCCTCCCTGGGCCTCAGTTTCCTCATCTGTAAAAATGGGGATAATTATAGCCTCCATCTCAAGGAGCTGGCATGAGAATTAAATCACTGAATATAATAAGTAAAGTGCCCTGAACAGGGCCTGGCATACAAGCACCATGCATGAACAAGACTCTCAGCGATATGATCTTTGCTCTTTGAAGTCAGTTTCCCCCACAGGTGCCTGGTAGTGAGACTCTACAGAGGAATCTGGCAACATTTCTGATTCTCGTGATCCTCTCACCAAAGAGTCAAGTTGGGGCCCTGGAATTTGTATTTTTAGCAAATGCCACAGTGATTGTCACGATCAGACACCTATAAAAAACACCGTTCACACCTGTAATCCTAGCACTTTGGGAGGCCGAGGCGGGCGGATCACGAGGTCAGGTGATTGAGACCATCCTGGCCAACATGGTGAAACCCCATCTCTACTAAAATACAAAAAGTTAGCCGGGCTTGGTAGTGCACGCCTGTAATCCCAGCTACTCAGGAGGCTGAGGCAGGGGAATTGCTTGAACCCGGGAGGTGGAGGTTGCAGTGAGTCAATATTGCCCCACTGTACTCCATCTCGAAAACAAAAATACTGTGATGGGGAACATGGTCAAGGCTTTCCAGGAATGAGGGTGTTCTAGGACGCAGGACTCTCATGCTAAAACTGGAAAACCCCGGGCAAACCAGAATGACTTGGGCGGAGACTTTTTAAAAAAAATCTTCATTTAATAGATGGGAAAACCGAGGCTCAGGGCAGTTGAGACAATAATTCTTGTCTATGATAAAGTTTTCTCCTATTTCCCAAAAAGGAGAAAAATAAATCAGAGGTTTTTTTTAATGATAAGCATACCATTGAAAGAGCTAGCTTTCATTTTTGAAAATGAGAAGGTTTGAATGCGGTGTTAAAATGCTCTTTCATAAACTCATCAAATGAGCGTTTTGTCTTTATGACCTTATTTTACATTAAACATACTAAGCTGCCCTATGGTGGGGGGAGGGGTGTTGTTTTTGAAATGAGACTTGTGTTTGAGGGTTTGGCACTTTGCCACTGGGGGTTAAGTTGATTGTGGGGATTCAGATGAGAAAGCCCCTCTACTTCCCCTCGTCCTGCCTGTGTCCCGGGGACCCATCCTCAGACTGTGCTGCACGTGAGAATCTCCGGCAGAGTTCTGAGATCCCCATGCCCAGGCCCCAGCCAGAAGGATGATAGCAGATTCTCTGGGGTGGGGCAGGGAATCAGGGTATTTTCAAGATCTCTAGGTGATTTCCATGGCCGAGAACCCCTGTTTTGGATATTTCTGGGGTGAGTGAGTGTCTCCTTGGGTCAGAGAACTCTCCTGGCTGCTGCCTACCCTACCCTAGAGAACCAGGCCTAGGGATTCTTAGACTGAGGAATGGTCTCAGGCTTCAGGGTCCACAGCCCCCTGTCAACCCAGGCATCTGAATACGCTCACATCCCTTCTAGGAACACTGCTTTACTGGCGCACTGTTTTGTCAGCTTGCAGATCAAGAGAACTGTCCTGGGCCTCCAGCTTCCCTTCCCCCTGAGGGCAGGGCTGGCTTTCCAGCTGGTTGTTCAGAAGCAAGGCCACATGCTCCATGTGGGCGGAGGCTGCCTGAGTCCACAGGTCCCTTTCTCCTCCATCTCTGGGGCTCCCCTCTCTCCTCTAGAGAACAAGAGCTCTGGGATGAGACGGTAAATAAGCACTTCACCCCTCTAAAGGTATCCTTCTTGTGGAAAATGACAGTATTCATAATAGTGATAATAATAAACACATTTGGAATGTTTTCTTTGTACTGAGCAGCTCTGATTTTCATATATTTGCTTCTCTTTGTCCTCCCAACAACCTGCTGGGTTAGGTACTTTTATTTTCCCAGTTGTCTGAGGGGAAACCAGAGCACAGAGAGGTTGAGGCATGTCCTGATACATCCTGGGAAGGGTGAATGTGTTGGGAACGTGCCTGGCAGGGTGCGCTCCTAGTAGGTGTTAGTGATATAGATGTCCCAAAGTAAACTCATGATGGTTCGAATTACAATATTTCAATTTTATGATGGGTTTACAGGGATGTGACCCCACTGTAAGTCAAGGAGTCTCTCTCTCTCTATATATATATATATAATATATGTCTAATATATATATAATATATAGGTATTATATATATTATATATTATACATATATTATATATGTATACATATATTATACCTATATATTATATATAGGTATATATATTTTATATATTATATATATACCTATATACCTATATATTATATATAACATGCTTACAATGTCCACGGTATTTTATTTTGGTCCCAATTTTCCAGGACTGTGTATTTCACATTTTGGATCTTGTCCTATTCCTTGATGACTTCCGTTGCTTTGCTAAAGTTTTTCTCTTTGGAAACACGCTGCTTTTTGTTCCTCCCTGACAATGAGTGGAGCACAGTGTTTCTTGAGCCAGGGGCGATTTTGGCCCCCAAGGGGCATTTGGAAATGCTTTCGTGCAGTTTTGATTGTCAGGGGTCAGGGTTGAGGGTTGTGCACTGGCATCCGGTGGGTAGAGGCTGAGGATGCTGCTATATACCCTGCAATGCCCAGGACCGCCCCCTTCCTCCAGCAAAGAATTGTCCGCTTTGTGGAGGGTTGCTGGTGCTGAGGGTCAGGGACTCAGTCCTAGCGCCTGGGCTTGGGGGTTTCCTCCTTATGTTTGAGGCCAGGTGTCACCGAGGGATCTGCCTTTCTGAAGAGCACGTGAGCAAACTCGTCCATGGTGGTGAAATAGCACAAGCTCTCTGCCTGGGCTCCCCTCTGGCTCACGCCGGCCGTGTGTGTAAGCCCTGGCTCCTCATCTGAGAAGCAGGGGGTGGAGGGAAAGGCAGAACAGATTCCCTGCATGGGGCGCCTGTGAAGATGAGAAGGGCATGCCCATGTGTTGTATAAGCCGTTGGCTGGTGCACAGCAGGTGAGGAATAGAGATAAGCTGTTAGTATAAGCCTTAAATAAAATGGGCCACAAATTAGCAGTCATAATACCTACCATTCCTACAGTGCTACCTTACGCCAGGCATTCCTGAACGCTATTCTGTACTACTCATCACTTCCTCATCAGAACTCTACCGGCAGGGATTTTTATTGTCCCTATTTTACAGATTGAGAACTGGAACACAGGGAACTTAAGCTCCACACCTAAGATCTTGCTATGGATCAAAATGTGGCCTTCCAAAATTCGTGTGCTGAAGCCCGAACCTGCAGTATGATTGCATTTGGAAATGTGGCCTCTAAGGAATCAAGGCAAAAGGAAGTCAGAAGGGGGGACGTGATCAGATAGAATTAGTGTCCTTATACATGCACACAAATGTTCATTGCAGCACTGTTTACAATAGCAAAGACCTGGAACGAACCCAAATGCCCATCAATGATAGACTGGACTGGGAAAATGTGGCACATATACACCATGGAATATTATGCAGCAATCAAAAACGATGAGTTCGTATCCTTTGTAGGGACATGGATGAATCTGGAGAACATCATTCTTAGCAAACTGACACAAGAACAGAAAATGAAATACCGCATGTTCTCACTCATAGGTGGGTGATGAACAATGAGAACGCATGGACACAGGGAGGGGAGCACTACACACTGAGGTCTATTGGGAATAGGGGAGGGACAGTGGTGGGAGGAGCTGGGGAGGGATAGCATGGGAAGAAATGCCAAATGTGGGTGAAGGGGAGGAAGGCAGCAAATCACACTGCCACGTCTGTACCTATGCAACTATCTTGCATCTTCTGCACATGTACCTCAAAACCTAAAATGCAATTAAAAAAAAAAAGAATTGGTGTGCTTATAAAAAGAGACACGAAAAAATACTCTCTCTCTCTGTGTGAGGACTCAGCAAGAAGGCAGCTGTTGGCTAGCCAGGAAGAGTGATCTCACCAGAAATGGGTCAGCCAGAACCTTGATCTTGAACTTCCAGCCTCCAGAACTATTGAGAAAATAAATGACTGTTGTTTAAGCCACCTGGTCTATGGTATTTTGGTTACTGCAGCCCAAGCTGACTAATACAGATCATCTTCTAGTAAGTGGGAGAATCAGGACTTAACCCTCTAAAACTCAAGTCCAGAGTTTAGACTCTTAACTTTTTTTTCTTTTTAATTATACTTTAGGTTCTGGGGTACATGCGTAGATCATGCAGAATTGTTGTATAGGTACATAGAGGGCAAGGGGGTTTGCTGCCTTCATCCCCTGTCACCTATATTTGGCATTTCTCCCCATGTTATCCCTCCCCAACCCTCCCAGATCCTGCTGTCCCTCCCTTAGCACACCCCTCAACAGACCCCACTGTGTGATGCTCCCCGACCTGTGCTCATGTGTTCTCATTGTTCAACTTCCTTACTATTGTCTCTTCTGCTATATAAGTGATGCTATAATTTTATGAATTTTTATTTTTGAGACGGATTCTCACTCTGCTGCCCAGACTAGAGTGAAGTAGCGCAATCTCAACTCACTGCAACCCTCACCTCCTGGGTTCAAGCGATTCTCCTGCCTCAGCCTCCCAAGCAGCTGACATTACAGGTGGCCGCCACCACGCCTGGCTATTTATTTTTGTATATTTAGTAGAGACATGGGTTTTGCCAACCCATATTGGGTTTCACCATGTTGGCAAAACTGTTCTCTAACTCCTGACCTCAGGCGATCTGCCCACCTCGCCCTCCCAAAGTGCTGGGATTACAGGGATGAGCCACTGCAACTGGCTTTATGAAATAGTTATATGTAATATAATACAACATGGAACATAAAATATTTGTTGCACATTCATTCTTGCAATGGGGAAATTATAACTAGACAAAGGATATATATGGTACAATCTAAAGTGAGGATTAGGCGGGGCGCTGTGGCTCTCACCGTTAATCCCAGCACTTTGGGAGGCTGGGTGGGTGGATCACTTGAGGTCAGGAGTTTGAGACCATTCTGGCCAACATGGCGCAACCCTGTCTCTACTAAAAATACAAAAAAATTGGCCAGATATGGTGCCACACACCTGTAATCCCAGCTACTTGGGAGGCTGAGGCAGGAGAATTGCTTGAACCTGGGAGGTGGAGTTTGCAGTGAGCAGAGATTGAGCCACTGCACTCCAGCCTTGGCAACAGAGCAAGACTCTGCCTCAAAATAAATAAATAAATAAATAAATAAATAAAAAATAAAGTGAGGATCGCATAACTGAAGGGTCACTGATAATCATTGTAAGGATTTAGCTCCAGGGCTTGGCAGTAGTCAGGTGAGTAAATGTTAGTGATTGCTAATATTATTCATTTATTCTGTTAATGCTCTAATTGCGTTAGCTCTGTGTTCTGATCCATGAGTGAACTGGCCTCCTGGAAGCTTTACAGCTAACTGCCCTTAAATCCCTCCTCCTTTACACAGTCAGTCATTGATAGTCCATGTCGCCTCCTTGTCATTACAGATTAACAGTAGGCCCTCCTCCTGGACAAAGGCCAAACGCCAAACCCCATGCAAGCTGGCCTGGAGAAAGCACTTCTGAAACTCCGTCACCAGCAGGCAGCCAGATGACTGTTGAATGGAAGTGGGGTGGTTTTGAAGGGTGGAATGGTGACAGAATGAGTCACAAGTAAACAAGCAACACCTTTGATCAATGCAATGGAATGTGGGTAAACCCCAGGCCCTTCTCACCAGCCAGCTGAGGGTGATGCCAACATGGCCAGGCCAGCACACCCAGCAGAACCAGCCCTCTGCCCCCAAGATCAGCAAAGACCTTTCAGGAGGAACAACAACAGACCTGCTCTGCCTGTCCCACTGTCCTGCAGCTACTGTGTGTGCCCGCACAGTGCTAGGAATGTGGTAGCTACGATCAGGAGTGCCATGTACAGTGCTACAGGTTGCCTACTGCACAAGAGAGCATGAGGAACGGAAATTCAGTCCTCACTGTGCTACCCAAGCCCTGATTCCTGGTATGGGACTTGTGGCTCCAGGGGAAGGGGTGCCTTTATCAAAATCACCTTGGGTGTTTCAGGGATGCTTGGTGATGGATGTTTTGCTATTGGAGTACTTAATTATGTTTACACAAACAGGTGGTAATCCTAGACACCATAGAGCTCACTCACATCATCTTGTTATTTCACCAAACATTTTTAAGCACATGATAATAGCAGGTAATGCTAATTGTAGGCTTACTATGTGCCAGGCAGCGCCAGGCACAAAATGCAGGAAGGCAACCCTCTCAGGTGCAGAATCGGCAGCAGAGAGTGAGCACCTCCCTGCATTTTATCCCTCAAAAATATAAAACACAGGAAGGTGCTTCACCCTTGCCCTAACCCTGGTGCCAGGCACTTCACACACATTGTCTCCTTTTCCCTTACAGAAGCCCATTATTCCCTGGTTGCACAGATAAAGAAACAAGGCTGAGCGATGCCATCCCCTCGTCTCGTGAATGTCAACCCCATGAGGGTAAACACCTTGCTAGTCCTACCTACCCAAGAGTGGCAGTCAGAAAGCTACAGAGAGGTAGAGCTGGGGTTTGAACTGGGTTCACGTGACCCAGGCATGCAAATCCTAAACTTCGTGGCAGGGCACTTGGCTTGAAGAGAAGCTGCAGACACAGAGACAATCAGCTCATATCTAAGACTCAAGCAGGACAGCTGGTCCTGCATGGTGCAAAGGCACCCCCACCCCCAACCCAAAGCCTTTTCAATTCCTCTCCCTCCACATCTCTTGTCATGGTGAAGCAGGCAGAATCCATAGGCTTTAAGGGGCCCTTTGCTTTCCCCAAAGCCCATGCCTTTTTCCTAAAAACAAAACCCTTCTGGGTTCCAGAACTCTTTGGAGAAAAAGAATCTTCTGTGATTTGGGACATTGTTTGTTCCCTACCCTCACTTAAATGAAAAACTACTTTAGCATGCCCTGCCCTGTCTGTTGTCTTTATTCAGCATGGGGCACCCTCTACACACCCTCAGTATATACACCCAGGACCTGAAGTGCTGTGACCAGCTCAGGATCCCGATAAGGCTGAGGCGGGTCGGGCCCTAGACTTGGGCGGGGGGAGGGCGGACAACGTAAGAGGCACTAAAAAGCTCAGTCATGGAGATGAATAGTATTTTAACATGACATTTATGAAAATCGAAATTAACGCTGTTCTGGATCCTTTCTTTCCCTGGCACATTCATATTTTGTTCATCATGGGTGTTTTGCCATTAATTCTGACTTTTAAAAATGTTGTGTTAACATACCATTCATCTCCGTGACTGAGTTTTTGGCATCTCTGAAATTTCATGCCCAACGTGAGAGTCTCACTGGCTGCCCCCTCACCCAGGGCCTGACTGGACTCCAGTTCCACAGCTTCCTTTTCATGAGACCTTAGCCAGTTCCAGCTCCCTCTTCACCCAGCCTCACATTCCTGGTTGTAAATGGAGATGACGGTAAGCTACGGGTCACTAAGTGCGGAGGTATTTACGTGCATTAGTCCCCTCGGCCCTTTGATCTCAGTACTGTTATTAGGTCCATTTTACAGATGAGGAAACTGAGGCCCAGAGGGCTGAGGGCACCCAGCCAGCCCAGGGAGGGGGGCTGAGGCTGGCATCTGGCGGTGTGGCTCTAGCACACCCGCACTCTAATCGCAATGACTCTTCCAGGCGGAAAACTGGTTTAGAGGGAGATGCAGACATCAGGGGTCACGCAGCCGGGATTTGAATCAGCACCTGCCTCACAGCGTTGTCGTGAGCATTAATAGATTCACAAAAGGCAACCTACAAATCCTTTTTCTTATCTCCCCACTTCTTTAGGTAATGCCTGAGGTGAAGGCTCAGATTCCACTTGGCTCTGGGGGACTCGTGCCCTGATGGATCCTCAGATCAAACAGCGTATCCCTCTTTCCACTGACGTCTCCCCAAGTCCTGTGCTTGAAATGACCCTCAGTGGTTTCACCAATTAAGAGCTATGTATGTGGCTATGCGCCGACACCGACCACATTGTCATTTGCTCCTTGTAACACTGAGGACTTTGAGATGAGTGCTATCTTTGGGTCTGTTTCACAGATAGGGAAACTGAGGCTCACACACACCCAAGGCCACACAGTGAACAGAAGGCAAACTTGACCCGCTCTGACCCCTGGCTTCTATTTGACACTGTTGACCACAAACGACAAACCCTCCAGCGATGCCTAAAGGATCTGAAAGCCATTACCTGTTGAGCCCCTGTGGGAGTATCTTCAGTCCCCTGGTGTCACCTGGAGCTGCTCCTGCACAGGGTCCTGGATCTCCAGTGGGTGCTGCCCAGTGCCTGGTGGAGCCTGGATCCCTGCACTTTGCTTCCTTGTCCAGAGCCTGCTGGCTGAATACACAGAGCAGGGCAAACACAGCCTGGGTGGAGTCCTCCCTTCTCCCCGATCGTCCTGCAGAAATAGCTTCCCCTGAAGTGGGTGGGACTGCCCTCCCAACTCCAATAAAAACTGAGCATCTGACTCCTCTCACATTAATGCGTCCCTGGCACCCCAAGTATTCTACCCAGTGCCCCTCACCCACTGAGGCTTCCGGGTTGACTGGGTAGGCACTTTCCTTTCCCAGTAACCGTAGGTCATGGTCAGAGCAGGGAAAACACGTTCTGTGAGATTTTGCGGTCTGTCTGCCTTTTACCTTCATTTACTCCAGAACACCACCTCCACTACCACCTATCCACCTAATTGGAAGGAAATAGCTTCTCATCCACTCCACTGTGCCCAGTCATGTAAACCTTATTCCCTAAGGGGTTTGGACACCAGAAATCAGGTAATCTAAGGGTGGTTTATTGCTCTGGACACTTACCATGATGTGGGAAAGGGCGTTCTTTTTCTTTGCAGGCCAGAAATTCGACAGGCTATGTGATTTATTTAATTCAAGCAAGGATGTTGTTTAAAGTGTCTTACAAGGACATATACAATGATTATGAGAGCATGAATTAAAATATAACAAAAGAAGATAGGAAAAAAATCGGCAACATAAAGTGAGAACAGGATCGAAAATAGATGTGCATGTTGATTTACAGACTTGGCTATGAAGGATTTGCAGATACGGCTTTGAGCTTCCCAACAGCCAATGCAAGAAGGAAAACATATTAAGTTACACAACTTAGTACTCTGGAGAAAACATTCAAGAGAAATGCAAACTAATAATTATTGTGGTTTTATTCAATAATATACTCAGCTTAACTCCCATCATGAATACTTGTCTAGTACCAGGCTATATATAAGCCTGAGTTTAGAGAGGTGAGTAAAAGATGCTGGGTCTCTACCCTTCTTGTGCTCAGTGTCATTGAACATAGAATCCCATAAATATAAACATAGAATTACAGAGTGTGATCCTCATTGTGAAAGAAAAACCAAGTTATCTAAGACAGAAATAGAGAGAGCTGGGGAAGGCCTCTTTCAGAAATCAACATTTAAGGAAAAAAAAAATGCTATTTAAATAAAGGCTGAATACACAAGCAGGCAAACCATAATTAGGGTTGTAAACTCGATTCCAGCTCAGGACTGCACGTGTCACTCTGGAATGTAGTAAACCCAATTATTAAGCGGCTGCCGTGTACACACACTATGCTGACACAAGCCTGGAGGCTCGGAAGCTTGGACTCTGGCCCTGGGTTGAGACAGAATCAAGAATCGGATCTTGATTCTTGCCTATCTGCTGCGAGATTAGGAGCAAGCTACTGCGGTACTTCCCTAAGCCTCTGTCATCCCCCTTGACTGTGGGCTTCTTGGTGCTAATTTTGCATCTATTCTTGTATCCCCAACTTCTAGCACCCTGCAAAATGAGGATGGCGATCTCTCTATGACAGAGTAGGTGCTCTGCAACTCGTGGCTGATTGGACTTGTTCACTCTTTTCTTTTTTTTTTAAATACAGAGACTTGCTCTGTCTCCCAGACTGGATTGCATTGGTGCTATCTCGGCTCACTGCAACCTCTTCATCAGAATTCAAACAATTCTCCTGCCTCAGCCTCCCAAGTAGCTGGGGCTACAGGTGCGTGCCACCATGCCTGGCTAATTTTTGTATTTTTAGTAGAGATGGGGTTTCTCCATGTTGGCCAGGCTGGTCTGGAACTCCTGACGGCAAGTGACCCTCCCGCCTCAGCCTCCCAAAGTGCTGGGATTACAGGTGTGAGCCAACACTCCTGGTTGTCTTGCTCTCTTTTAAATTATACATGGCAGTCACTGCCATTTGGATGGCATATTAGTCTTTGCAAAGCCTTTGGTGTTTATCTGTCCATTTTATTTACGTCCACAGTGAAATTAGAATCTTTTGCTCCCATTTTACAGAAGAAAGACATAAGGTTTAGAGAAATGAGTGATTTAGGAGATTAAGAAAAATCATTCAGGTGGGGCCTATCAGCATGTCTGGTTAACTGTAGACCAAGCATCAGCTGGTGAAGTCAGGGGCGGTGAAGCAGGCAGGACCAGCTGCGTAATTTGCTGAACCCAGTGCAAAATGAAAACAATGAGCCCTTGGGTCTAAAAGCAGGAAAAATACCATTAAAGGCATGAAACATAAAGCTGTTTCTCTCCTTCATGGTCTCTTTCTCTACTTGTGATGGATTTTACTTATTATTCAAAGTCATTCTAAGAAAAGAAAAAATAAAAATGTAAATGATCAGCATGAATTTTGCCCTCCTTTTTTAGATCGTGCAATGCTAGTTTGAAATGCAATGAATTTGAGCGCAGAATCACCAAAATCACACGACTTGTATTTTGGAGTTTGTATGGGGCCTATGTAGTTTGTTCTCACTGAACGCTACATAGAAGTAATTCACCTGTTTTTACTTTACCTCTGGATACTCACACATTCTACCAATGCTCTCTATCTTCAGTTTATTTGTGAGTGTTGTAAATAGATGCTCGGGGTCACAAAGAGAAGTTAGCACTGAGACAAAGGATCTTTTAGCAACACAATTTTTACTTCCTGGACTGCAGGAAGAGTACCCTTGCTAGCCATCATGCCACGAGAGTACAATGAACAAAGGAAAACACACAAGTTTATCCTTTACGCATTTGGGGTCATCCTTACTGCTGTGTCTGATCTCCATCGATGAGCCAGACCTTACAATTTAAACTAAAACCCGATTGGCTAACAACTTAAAACTTTTCTTTTCGTTTTTTTTGAGATGGAGTTTTGCTCCCTTTACTCAGGCTGGAGTACAATGGCACCATCTCGGCTCACCGCAAACTCCACCTCCTGGGTTCAGGCAATTCTCCTGCCTCAGCCTCCTGAGTAGCTGGGATTACAGGCACGCACCACTGTGCCCAGCTAACTTTTTGTATTTTTAGTAGAGACGGGGTTTCACCATGTTGACCAGGATGGTCTCCATCTCTTGACCTCGTGATCCACCCGCCTTGGCCTCCCAAGGTGCTTTTCTAAACAGGGGAAAGCAATGTAGAGCTGGGGTGTGCCTGTGAGCACATCCAGCACAGATATCTTGGTTAAAGTACAAGGACATAGAGTGTACTCTGTGCCTGTAAGCATGGCATGTCTAACAGCTACCTAGGACAGGGCTTAACAAAGTTATTAGCACACTTATTCTCTAACAAGAAAGGAAACTTTCAAAAGGACCTTTTCTACTTTCCACAATGAGTAAGGAAAAATCAAAAGAAAAAGAAACTCTAAGCTGCCCTATATTTCTATCTTGCTATGTTAACATTTTCAGCACAAGTGGTTGGCCCTTACAGGGAGGTAACATGGGTAAGAAAGGCTAGGATGGGATTCTTTTGTTGTTTGTGTTTCTTAGAATGTGTTGTCTTTTTTCTGTATTGAAGATAATTTTGGATTTGTGTGGAAAGCATGGATTCTCAGGGGAGCCAGCGCCCCCACATACTCAATTGTAGCTGTAACACACATGCGTTTTACTTGACTTTGAGACTTGCTGAACAGTGGTGAACCCACTGGAATTCTCTGCAAATGGGCATCGTGGATGTTATATGTGAACAGGCAGCAAGGAACAGGGGACATGTATATTGCTCGTATCTCATGCCCATTATGGGAAGTAGAAAAGTTCCTTTTCAAAGTTTTCTTTCTTGTTAAAGAATAAATGTACTTTGCAGCACTGTTTACAATAGCAAAGACCTGGAACCAACCCAAATGCCCATCAATGATAGCCTGGACAAAGAAAATGTGGCACATATACACCATGGAATACTCTGCAGCCATAAAAAATGATGAGTTTGTGTCCTTTGTAGAGACATGGATGAATCTAGAAACCATCATTCTCAGCAAACTGACACAAGAACAGAAAACCAAACACCACATGTTTTCTCTCATAGGTGGGTGACGAACAATGAGAACATTTGAGCACAGGGAAGGGAATAACACTCACTGGGTTAGGTGTGGGGGTGGAGGGGAGGGGAGGGGAAGGAGAGTGGGGGTGCGGTGAGGATGGGGAGGGATAACACTGGGAGAAATGCCAGATGTAGGCAACGGTGGGGGTGGTAGGGGGATGGAGACAGCAAACCGCCATGGCATGCAACAGTCCTGCCAGATGCAGGATGTGCACATGTACACCAGAGCCCAAAAGACAATAATAAAACAATACGTGTGCTAATAACTTTGTTAAGCCCTGTCCTATGTAGCTGTTAGACATGCCATGCTGATAGGCACCGCGTACACTCTATGTCCTTGTACTTTAACCAAGGTATCTGTGCTGGACGTGCTCACAGGCATGTCCCAGCTCTCCATTGCTTTTACCTGTTTAGAAAAGTTTTAAGTTATTAGCCAGTTGGGTTTTAGACTGTGAGGTCTGGCTCCAGCCAATGGAGATCTGACACAGCAGTAAGGATGACCCCAAATGCGTAAGGCATAAATGTGTGTTTTCCTTTGTTCACTGTACTCTTGTGGTATGATGGCTAGCGAGGGCGTCCTTCCTGCAGTCAAAGAAGTAAAAATTGTGTTGCTGAAAAATCCTGTCTCAGTGCTGATTATTCTTTATGACACCGAGCATCTATTTCCAACACTCATGCTTTATTTGTCTCATCAGATTTTACTTACTCAACCCAAGTTCAAAGATAACACTACCATTGACCCTTGAACCACAGGGTTTGAACTGAATGAGTTCATTTAGACATAGATATTTTTCCCTCCTCTGCCACACCGGAGGCAGCACCGCCAACCCCTGTTCTTCCTCCTCTTCCTCAGCCTATACAATGCGAAGATGACAAGGAAGAAGACCTTTATGATGATCCACTTCTACTTAATGAATAGTAAAAATATTTTCTCTTCCTCATGATGTTTCTTCGAATGAGCTGCCTTTCTTTTTTTTTTTTTTTTTTGAGACAGTCTTGCTCTGTCACCAGGCGCCAGGCTAGAGTGAAATGGCGCAATCTCAGCTCACTGCAATCTGCCTCCCGGGTTCAAGCAATTCTCCTGCCTCAGCCTCCCGAGTAGCTGGGACTACAGGTGTGCACCACCACACCCAGATAATTTTTGTATTTTTTAGTAGAGAGGGCATTTCACTATGTTGGTCAGGATGGTTTTGATTTCTTGACCTTGTGATCTGCCCACCTTGGCCTCCCAAAGTGCTGGGATTACAGGCGTGAGCTACCGCGCCCGGCCGAATGCGTTACCTTTTTGATGTTCTTAATAATATTTTCTTTAGCTTACTTTATTGTTTCTTTTTTTTTTTGAGATGGAGTTTCGCTCCTGTTACTCAGGCTGGAGTGCAATGGCGCGATCTCGGCTCACCGCAACCTCCGCCTCCTGGTTTCAGGCAATTCTCCTGCCTCAGCCTCCTGAGTAGCTGGGATTACAGGCACGCGCCACTGTGCCCAGCTAATTTTTTGTATTTTTAGTAGAGACGGGGTTACTAAATTAGTACTGTATTTATTGTAAGAATACAGTACACAAGTATAATGCATATAACATAGAAAACGTGTTAATCAACTGTTTATGTTATTAGTAAGGATTCTGGTCAGCAGTAGGCTATTAGTAGTTACATTTCTGCAAAATCAAAAGTTATACTTGTATTTTCAACTCTATAGGATTGGCACCCCTAATCCCCATGATGTTCAAAGGTCAGCTGTGTTAAGATTTTCTGGCAACCACAGAGCAATAAAACCAAGCTCAGGGCGCTGGGTGGAGGTAGCAACAAGCCTGTAAAAGTGCAAACTTCTTGGTGGAAGAATTTATTTCCCAGTGTCAACGAAGCAGGGAGTTCACTAAGAGTAAAGTTTCTCTTTGCTGCGCAGACTTCAGGTGGTGCTCATTGTCACGCCCCTGACTTGGTTTGCCTCTTAATCTTCCTGCCTTATGATCTCCACCCCTCTTCAAATATTGACAAGCACATGTGGCTGTCATCCCTGTTATCAAACTGCGTTCCTGAATATCTGGATGGAGCTGGTTGTCGAATCGAAAAGAGTCACTGGAAAACCGAAATCAGAAATCTCCCCAGGACCCTCTTCCAGACCTGTCCCTGCCCGCCCTGCATACATTCTGTCCTCTACGCAGGCTTCTGGCTCCTGCTAAGCCATGCTTGCTGTGTTTCTGATCACTGAACCAGAAGAGGGCATGACCCAGACATGACAGTGTGGTCATGCATCCGTGACCTGTCGGTGATAGCTGGTCTCCTGCCAGTCAGGATGCCCACCCTGCTCCAGCTGAGATGGAAAATCTGACATGCACCTTTGTCTTTTTTATGCCATCCATCGCTTGACATTTTTTCAGATCACTTTTTTGTGCTTTATCTGATATGCTCCTTCCTATAGTCCTGTGACATAAGAAGTATCTAACTGGGTAAGGAGGAAACAGGTTGAGTGAAGACCAATGTCTTATGCTAAATTAAGCCATGAGCTAACACTGGGGGCAGATCTCTCGAGGCTAAACCCAGGGTTCAGTCTTGGTTAGGAAGCCAGGGTCTGGCATCACTCAGCCTGAGTGATTTTGGTATCACAGTTGATTAACAGTGTGACCTTGGGCAGGTTGTTTGCCCTTTCTGTGCTTTGGTTTTATGATCTAAAAATGGTTCTATTGGCAAAGTTATAGAGTTGGTGTGGGAATTAAATGAGATAATTCACAGAAAATGCTTAGCACAGTGCCTGGCACGCAGTATGCTTCATAAAATGACACAGTCACTAAGGACACGTTGGGATTTAAACACATAGCATCTGACTTCAGGACCTGCACTCTTAACAACTAAATTTACAGATGCATATATGATGTATATGCACACAAATGCATAAACATATAAACGTAATTAAAGGAAAAGGAAAGTAACAAAACTCATAAAGAATCTAGAAACTGCATGCAAACTGCATTGAATATAGATTACCTGACTATACTTCTCTGTTTGAAATCTCTGATTCTTTAGGTCATATTTTAAAAGTTACACAACATTTTGAGAACTACGTTGGATGCCTTCTCATGGAGAAGGCGTCCAGTGTAGCGCATGGAGACCATCTAATCCTCCTAATCTTGTTGAAGTATGAGAATATAATGCAATAAGCAGGCCAGTGAATCATGATTCAATTTGGAGCACAGTTTTGTGTTCACCTCTATCCCTGCCCCTGGAGATACAGTGGGGATTTACTGCTGTCATCGGCAAAGACCATACCTGCCATTTCCCCTAATTCAAAACATGTTTTCCATCGTGATATGCTGTTTACTAGCCTCTGTGAGGGGGCCAATGATGAACAGAGTGGTCAAGAGCAGGGCCTTGGAATTAGACCCCAGTTTGAACTCTAGCTCCTACTTCTGTGCTGTGCAAAATCAAGCATGTGCAAAATCCTCTTACTCTAAAATAGAAACAATAACGTCTCCCCTGAGGATTGTTTTGAAGATAAAATGGAATGAAGAATGAAAACACCAAGCCCAGACACTGACAAACACTAAGGGCTCAACCAGAAATACCTGTTATTATTGGCTCTTGCTGAGTCTACAGAGGTGTGTGAGACCATGAGGCAGCCATCTATTCAGAGAGATTAATTTTTTTCACATTGCAAAAATTGTGTCTTATTTATATTTTAACCTAAGTGCTTATTTGAATGACAGCCCAATGTCAATGTTATCTAAATGGCTCCTGGCATGTTGAATACAATATGTTACCTGCCATATAAGTCTTAGGTTTGGATCTCAGTTCTGCTTCAGCTATCCCATGTGAGTGTGGGGAAATTCCTTAAAGGAAACTCCCTGGAACTGTTTTCTCACTGCCAAATAGGGGTGGGACGCTTAATGTATGGAAAAGCCTGGTACATAGCTTGTGATGTCCAGCAGCAGAAGGTAGCTGCTCTTGTTCGTCAGTATTGGTATTATTGAAGTATAAAAAAAGTAATATGGAAAGGAAGAAGCCAAGGGTGGTGGTTGAGGCAGAGCAAGATCGCCCCACCTCTGCACTACTCTCATGTGGGGCTGGATTATTTGGTGCTGAAGGGGCTGTCCTGTGCATCGTAGGTTGTTTGGAGCATCCCTTATCTCTGCCTATAGGTGCCAGGACATGTCTCCAGTTGTCATAAGCAAAGACGTCTCTGTTCATTGCCAAATAACTCCTAGTGGACAACGCGTCCCCTGTTGAGAACTGCTGGAGTAAAAGGATGGGTGAAAGTTTGGTAGCCACTTTGCAGGGGGTATGCCTCTGAAAAGCTGAAAACTGGCAAGGATAAGAGATATGGAGTATGGATGACAGAAATTCCAGGCAGAGAAATGAGGCAGGGTAATACATCATCAGCTCTGAGATCAGCAGGTGCCTGGTGGCTGGAATATAGGATAGTGTTGCGATAATCAGTATTATTTTTACTGAGAATAAGACTATGAATACGTCCAGGGAAAGAGCTTGGTTGTCATGCTAGGGGTCTGGGCTTTACCTTGAAGGATCACCAAAGATGCCGACACTGAGAGGAATATGGGGAAATGTTGCTTGATAAAATAATGAAATTCTGACACAGCTCTAGCATGAATGAACCCTGAAGACACTATGCTAAGAGAAATAAATCAGACACAAAGAGAAAAATATTGTATAATTCCACTTATATGAGAAGACTTAAATTCATAGAGGCAGAAAGTAGAATGGTGGGTGTCAGGGGCTGACAGGGGAAATGGGAACTTATTGTTTAATGGGTATGGAGTTTAGTCTGGGAAGATGAAGAAGTTCCGGAGATGGATGATACTGATAGTTACACAGGATTTAGAATGTGTCTAATACAAATAAAACGTGTATTTAAAATGCTTAAAAAGATAAATTTTATGTTCCATATATTCTATCACAATAAAAAATACAGGCTGTCCAGTTAAGTTTGAATTTCAGATACAATGAATAATTTTTTACTGTATGTCCCAAATACTGCATAAGCATAGCATGTTTCATGTACAATATTGCACATACTTATGCAAAAACAATTACTCGTTATTGTTGAAATTCAAATTTAAGTGGGTATCCTGTACTTGTATTTGGTAAAACTGGCAGCCCTAAGTTAGGGACATTGCTGAGGATGGGCTAGAGGAAGGAAATGGTGGCAGGCAAGCCAGAGAAGATGCATTTAGCCACAAGTAGCAGAAAACGTGACTGACAGCTGCTTAGAACAAAAGAGCACTTCCGGTTTCATTAACAGGAAACCCACGGGAAGGTGCTTCCGGGGCTGGTGCAGCCACTCAACGGCGTCTTTGAAACTCACGTTCTTTCTCATTTTCTCCTCTGCAAGACTCAGGTTTTCCTCTCACCAAAGCAAGAAGACTACAACAGCTCTAGTCAACACTGTCTTCCACTAAGTTCAGCTGCATGGAGCAGGGGTAGACACAAAAGACCTTTCCTTCCCAGATGCTGTTGAAAAAGAAGTGAGAAAGAAAAGAAAAAATAGAAACTTTTTTTTTCTTCTTGGAGAAAAAGCTTTTGAGAAGGTTTCAGACAGAGGAATAGACTTCTCTTCATGCCTCACAATCAGAACTGGATCTCACCACTCCCCTCCAAAAACCATTCCCTGCAAAGGATAATAGGATTGCTATAATTGGCTTAGGTCAGGAGTCAACAAACTTTTTCTGGAAAGGTCCAGATAGCAAATATTTTAGGCTTTGTGGGTCACATGGTCTCTGTTGCAGCTACTCAATTCTGCCATTGTAGTGTGAAAGCAAAGTTTAAATGGATATGGCTGTGTTTCAATAAAACTTTATTTAAAAAATACAGGTGGTGGCGTAACAACTAAATCTGGACAGAAGCCAGGCCAAGAAAGCTATGGAAAGAATATTGAACTTGAAGTTAGTCCCACTCACCTGGGTCTGAACTCCTGGCTTTGCCTTGTGTCCTTAAGTAACCTACTTCTCCTCTCAAATTCTTCAGCTGCAAAATGGGGATAATAATATTTACCTAGTACAGTTATTGTGGAGGGAGTGGGCAATGGAAGTGAGTGGAAGGAGGCAAGAGTGGAAGAAGTCCAATAGTAATCTGAGTTTTCTGAGCTCAAGAATGACAATACAATTTCCAAATTCCTAAATATTAACAGTGGGGAGACACTGAGGGTCTATCTGAGTTGGGGAGGAAACAGAGGGGAGAGGACCTTCTATTTCAATTTTATAGACTTTAGTACTGTTTGGAGTTTTAAATATGTAAACATGATTTAATTTTTGTAATTAAAATACTTTCCATATGCCACCTCCTACCCATTTAAGGTTGTCTACTAGCAAAAAACCCAAACACACTAACAACCAAAGCCAGAAAAGTGTTGGTGAGGATGTGGAGATACTGGAACCCTTAAGGACTATTGGGACAAATATAAAATGGTGCCACCACTATGGAAAATAGCATAGAGGTTCCCCCCAAAAATTAAAAATAGAATTACCATATGATCTAGCAATTCCATTTGGGGGCATGCACTCAAAAGAATTGAAAGAAAGAATGTTCACAATAGCCTAAAGGTAGAAACCTCCCAAGTGTTCATCACAGATAAAGAGATGAGCAAAATGTGGTCTATTCATACAATGGAATATTATTTAGTCTTAAAAAGGAAGATTATTCTGATACATGCTACAACATGGATTAACCTTGGGGACATGATTCTAAGTGACATAAACCAATTACAAAAAGACATGTACTATATAATTCCACTTATATGAGGTAACTAGAGTATTTTAATTCATGGAGACAGAAAGTAGAATGGTGGTTGCCAGGAGCTGGGGGTTGGGGAGAATGGGGAGTTGTTTAGCGGGGACAGGGCTTCAGTTTTGCAAGAAAAGAAGGATTCTAGAGATGGATGTTGGTGATGGTTGTACAACAATGTGAATGCACTTAACGCTACTGAACTGTACATTTAAATGGTTAAGATGGTCAATTTAATGTTATGTGTTTCCTAATACACATAATTTTTAAAAATTCTACGTGAATATTATAGTTGAATAAAAAGTTTTTAAAAGCTTGTATTCCTGTAGGGACTTAGAAGGTCATCTAGGAGACTGGCAATAGTTGGTTGCTTACAGGGAGGAGAACGGGATGAACCAGGTGGGGACAGAAGGGAGACTTTTCCTGTGTACTCTTTCGCCTGGTTTGAACTTTTTGCATGAAAAATTTGTGTTATATTTTTTCTAATATGTAGTAATCTTTAAAATAGTTTAAAAATTATTTAAAAAATAAAATAAAAATGTTAAATTGAAAAAAACATACAAACAAGCAAGCAAGTAGTGGTCCAGGTTTGGTCCAAAAGCTATAGTTGTCAATCCCTGGAATAGAGAGAAACAGACCTACATATATACCACCAGTTTATTTTTGACAGCATTACCAAGGTAACCCAATGGAGAAAGGATTGTCTTTTAGCACATGGTACTGGAGCAGCCGGTCATCCCTTTGTAAAAAAGAAAAAGAAAATAAAAAGAACTTTGGCTAAGAGCTTGCACCATATATAAAACTTAAGTAGAAATAGATAATAAATATGTTAGGTTTTATGTGCCATATAATTTTTTTTTTTTTTTTAGACAGAGTCTTGCTCTGTCACCAGGCTAGAGTACAATGGCACAGTCGCTGCTCACGGCAACCTCTGCCTCTGGGGTTCAAGTGATTCTCCTGCCTCAGCCTCCCAAGTAGCTGGGACTACAGGCATACAGATCTTCATTTCAGCTATTTAACACTGCCACTGTCGAGCAATAACATCCATAGACCGTGCATAAACAAATGGGTGTAGCTATGTTCCAATAAAACTTGATTTACAAAAACAGGTGGCATCGTATCTGGCCTATGGGTCATCCTTTGCTACCTTAGGCTTAGACTCATGGTTTTCAGCACTGGCTGTATGTTAATATCAATCAGGGAGCTTTAAAAAATCTAAACTGTCATCTTCTAAGGTGGGGCCTGAGGATAGGTAGTTTTAATAATGTAGGTGATCCTAAAGTGTAAGTCAGGGTTAAAGGTCACCAATTCAAACAAATATGATTTCTCTCTGGGGGTGAACATATGGCCAAAGAAGCAAAAACAGGGTTTTATCTTTTAGCGGATAACTGGGAACGGGAAATAGCTGATGGCCACCGACTGTCTACTCCATGGGCAACTGAGTTAGGAGGCAGTTAATTCATCTCACAGATGTTCCCAAAGCACCTGCTCTTAGCCGGGCTCAGCAGGTAACTTGGCACAGTCCATGTCCTCAAAGAGAGGGATACAGTCAAGTCAACAGGCAGCTATAATGTGGTGCGATCCTGGTAGGAGGGGAGGAGAGAGTAAGAGAACGAGGAATTGGGGAACAGAGGAAACAATAAAGACATAATTTGGAAGCAGAACTGATAAAGTGTGCTGAGAAGAGAGGAACAGGTTGTGAAATTTCCAGCATGGACAGCCAAGCCAGGTAAGCATGTAGCCAAACAATCTTTCTGTAAAGTGGGGAACACCATAGAATCAACCACGTGTCATTGTTGTGATGGTTAAATTAGTTAATATATGCGAACCAGTTAGAACAGTCTTAACAGATATTTTTTATTAGAGGCAGCTCACGTTTATGTTTCTAACACTTTTGAAGATGGGATCCCAGTCACTTTCGGTTCTGGGTTTGGAAAGCACAGGACCCCAGGAGCTCCTCAATGACAGAGGAAGGCGATCTTGACCTCATGGGTTCTAGTCTAGATTTGGGGACACACTAAATATTTAAAACTCAGACGGGGTGAGGGCCACCTAATATAACACCTGATTTTGTAAGGCCTGGTTTAAGATGGAATCTCACTCTGTCGCCCAGGCTGGAGTGCAGTGGTGCCATCTCCGCTCACTGCAACCTCTGCCTCCTGGGTTCAAGCGATTCTCCTGCCTTAGCTGCCCAAGTAGCTGGGATCACAGGCACTCACCACCATGCCTGGATAATTTTTGTATTTTTAGTAGAGGCGGGGTTTCACCATGTTGGCCAGGATGGTCTTCAACTTCTGACCTCGTGATCCTCCTGCCTTGGCCTCCCAAAGTGCTGGGATTACAGGCGTGAACCACTGCACCTGGCTTCTCCTGCAGGGACTCTTTAGTCAGAAACCTGTTTTAAATTAGAAGCATCTATAAATATTTCTTCAAATAGAATTGAAAATATAGTATTATGAAGTACTAATAATTTTCCCCATCATGTGACTTCTTGGGTTTATTTTTTTGGTTTATTCTTGTGGATAAAGAGAATATGAGGCAGGAAATATGAACTTCCTAAGCCAATCTCCATCTCAGAGTCTGCTTCGACAAATCCAATCTATGACAATGGCCTCAGGAAAGTCTTTTTTAAATTGAAATGTGCAGCAGAAAATTGAAGTCAACATTTAGGAAGGTCATCCAGACATATGCAAACAGTGAAGCCATCCCTCCAGTTGTCCTGGACTGCCTCTGAAAGCGACACACTTTCTCGCATATAAAGACAGTGATTCTCAAACAGTGGCCCAGGAATCCCTGGATATTCCTGAACCTTTTAGGTTTATGAGATCAAACCATCTTCATAATAATACTAAGCTTTCTCACTTTCAACCTCTCACAGGCACAGATAATAAGAAGTTCAGGCCAGGTGTGGTGGCTCACACCTGTAATCTTAGCACTTTGGGAGGCCGAGGTGAGTGGATCACCTGAGGTCAGGATTTTGAGACCAGCATGGCCAACATGGTGAAACCCCGTTTCTACTAAAAATACAAAAATTAGCCAGGTGTGGTGGCGCATGCCCGTAATCCCAGCGACTAGGGAGGCTGAGGCAGGAGAATTACTTGAACCCGGGAGCTCCAGTTCAGCCTGTGCGACAGAGCAAGACTCTGCCTCAAAAAAAAAAAAAAAAAAAAAGAAGTTCAGTGGTAAGTTTCAGATTCCACACTGCAAGCAACTTGAAGCAACTATCATTTGCAAGGTTTTGGTGGTGGTGTAGAAACTACCTGAGGAGGCTGTCAAATGCTTCTCCCTTTTCTAGCTACAGACCTGCAAGAGGCTGGAGTTGCTTTTTGTGCTTTAACCAAAACAACATATGGCAGCAGACTGAATGCAGAAGCAGCTACAAGAATCCAGCTGTCTTCTATTAAGGCAGATAGTAAAGAGACTTGCAACGATGTAAAACTACCATTATGTTTGCCTTTTGGAGCAAAACAAATAGTTTTGCTGAAAAAGTTTTAGAAAAAATTTTTCATAAAAATGTTATTTTTGTTAAAATGGAAGAGATTTATTTCTTTGAGATGAAATCAGACAAAATTTTTAAATGCTTAGTTTTAATTTTTAATGTGACAAATGGTTATAGCTCAATCCACATAAAAATTCTTTGATATCTTATATCTTTTTAACAGTGCAAAGTGTTCTGAGAACCAAACTTTGAAAACTGCTTTTTGTTTTTTTTTGTTACAAATTTATTATAAAACACGCAGAGGGTAAAATTTAAAATGATAATCTATAATCCTGTCATCAAGAAATGCCCCTTTTGGAATTTCTTTCCTTCCATATTAATATCATACCTATATTACTCATTCTGAAATACTGTTTTGAAAGCAGGGACTTTTTTTTCCCATTATAGATGTTGCAAATAAATTTAAAATAGGGGTTGGGGGTTTCTTTAAGTACCCCAGATGAATTAACTCCCTGGCCACGTTGGCCATTTAAGTGTTTGGCACCTTCTGCTGTTATAAACATGACAGATTTCCTCGACTTTTCCCTTAGAAGCATTTTCCAGATGTTAAAGAATTGGATCAAAGGGTAGTCAGGTTTTAGAGGCATTTGATACATATGGCCAAATTCCTGTTCAATTGGATGGTCTTCTGTGAGGCCAGGCTGGGTCTCTATAACTCAGAATTATATTTGGCATTTCCGTGGATGGGTGGGCGGATGGATGAATGGATGAACAAGCCTGTGAAAGAGATGGTTTCTTTGTACGCAGGTTCAAACTGGGTATTCACAGTTAAATTATTTTGTATCTGCTTAATTTAAAAAAGGTGTCTCATTAGGATTGCTGTTATAATTTTCATTTTCTTCATGACTGTGACATTAAAAGTGTTGTCCCATGTTGATTGCACATTTGTCTTTTTCTCTAGTCAGCTGCCAAAGCCAGTGATTTTTGACACCAAGTTCCTTTCATCTTCCGGCACTCAGCCTCCTTGTGGATCAGTTTTCCCCACTCCACCAAATCAGAGATAAAAGGAAGGGGCTGGGGGCAAGAACTTTGTGGTGAGTCTTCTATGATGTCGCTAGAGGGAAGTGTGTTTTTTCCAAGTGAGGATTAATCACCAAGATTTTTTTTTTTTTGAGACAGGATCTCACTCTGTCACCCAGGCTGGAGTGCAGTGGCACCATCATGACTTACTGCAGTCTGGACCTCCTGGGCTCAAGCGATCCCCTGACTTCAGCTTTCCAGATACTGGGACTGCTGGTGTGCACTACTGCACCTGGATTTTATTTATTTATTTATTTGTAGAGATGGGGTATGTCTATGTTGTCCAGGCTGGTCTTGAACTCTGGGGCTCCAGTGATTCTCCCACCTGGGCCTCCCAAAGAGCTGGGATTACAGGCACGAGCCACCACATCTGGTCAATCACCAACATTTAATAATTAGGAAACTTTATATAAAAATTTAAAGTTCTAATCCCTCATTCAACAATGAAAAGGTTTGGTAGTGTTGCCACATCACAACTGCCTGGGTCTAGGCATTGACTGCCTTTTCCAAGGGACACGTTTCTCAGTTTATCTTGGTTTCTATCACTCCCTTCCCACCACCCAGCATCAGTTGCCTATTTATCCTCACCCTCGTGCTGCCACTTTTCTTGGAGCAAATTTATAAGAACGATGAACTATTTCTTCTGAAAGTATGAAAATGCTTAAAATGCAAAGTGTTGAAAACAGCAAGTATGATTTTTTTTTTATCGAATACATACTATGCTCTTTGCAGGAGAGTTTATACACTGGTATTTATCACACAACATAGAAAGACCCCCCCCCCACCACATCTCTACTAATAGTAAAAAAAAAAAAAAATTAGCCAGGCACAGGGGTGTGTGCCTGTGGTTCCAGCTACTTGGGAGGCTGAGGTGAGGGGATTGCATGAACCCGGGAGGTACAGGTTGCTGTGAGCCATGATGGCACCCTTGCACTCCAGCCTAGGCAACAAATGAGACCCTGTCTAAAAAAATGTTGATGATTAGTCCCCACTTTGAACAGTGTGCTACTTGGGTCTTCCTGACCCCTGCAGACACTTGAGTTTGTGAGCCCTGACCAAGCTGCTAAGTGGTGTCCACAGGTTTTCCTGCTGTGCCTGAGGTAGAAGTTTGCAGCTGAGCTTAAGTTTGTCTTTCCCTTGGGAGAAGGAGATTGTCTAGCTCACCTCACATAGTGTCTGGACATCTGAGTTATCCTTGCTTCTCTAGAGAACTATAGCTGAGAAAATGAGAAGCCACCTCTGAGGAGCAATAACATACACTGCTCTGAGGGACTGAAACAGAGACTCGGAGAAAACCACACGTTTTTCCCAGGTGGATTTCAACATGATCGGTTTTGCCATATCTGTGTTTTCTCTCGCCTACTGAGGGATCCCAAACTTCAGTTATACATTTAAGGTTTTTTTCTCATTTCCCATGCCATAGACACAAATACATATTTTCTTTAAATTGACGCACGATTTCATTTAAAGTATTTAAAATAGAGACTGAATATGATGACCATAAGTGGAAAATTGGTATTATGTCCCCCAAATAAAATGTTACATTAAAAAAATAAACCTGTAATAAATGTAAAGAAAGGTCTTACGTTCTAGTTAGATTCTGTTGCCTGCCTAATACCTACAGCTAAGTCCAGCGCACTCTGTTAAAAACATGTTAAAGAAATTCTAGAATCAAATGAAGGCTCTCTCTTTGGTACAACCAGAAGCATTAATTGATAATTGAAAGAAAATTGCACAGGGATAATTGAAAGAAAATTGCTAACTTTCTCACCTTCTCAGTTGGTGACTGAATAGTATTTACAGTTCGCTTGATGCCCAACGCAAACTTTTCTATTACTATCGGTATTTCGTAACTTGTGAAACACTATCTTAGTGTACTGTTACTCATTTATTAATTTAATTGAAAGTATTTTTATTACTACTTGTATTACTCCACCAAACAGCCTCTCATTTATTGAAGAATTACCACACTATGCTATTTTCCTTGTACCCTGACACAAGTTTTTGAACCAATTTTATACTATTTTTCAGTAATTCCTAGTCCCCCTTTTACAGATGAGGAAAATAAAACTTAGTGAAGTCAGGACACTTAGCCAAGGCTGAGCACAGTGGCTCACACTTGTAATTCCAGCACTTTGGGAGGCCGAGGTGGGTGGATCACAAGGTCAGGAGATCGAGACCATACTGGCTAACATGGTAAAACCCTGTCTCTACTAAAAATACAAAAAATTAATTACACCTGTAGTCCCAGCTACTAGGGAGGCTGAGGCAGAAGAATCACTTGAACCCGGGAGACAGAGGTTGCAGTGAGCCGAAATCACACCATTGCATCCCAGCCTGGGTGACAGAGCGAGACTCCATCTCAAAAAGAACAACAAAAAAAAAAAGAAACTTAGTCAAGCTTCACAACATAGAGTTGAAATTCAAATGAAGATCTGACATTACTTCTATTAGCTGAAGGTTATTTCTCCTTCAGATCAATCACCAAAGTTGATTTGATATCACCCCTCAAGCCCTCAGCTCCCACAACTTAAAAAACAAATGATTCTCCTGTCAGAGAAAAAGGATTAAAAAACTCCCTGTAAGTGCTAATTTTCCTTAGCAACAAGGGGGAGCTATGGCTCAGACTCTTAGAATCAATCACAGATGTGTTTTACATGGAACTGAATTTTTATCCAGAAGAAACATATTTAATTAGTAAGTAGACCATCTTGAAGGAGAGCAAGAGTTCAGAAATAAAACAACTTTCATTCTGAGTAAGGGAAAATGTGGTGTGGGCCTTATTCTCCAGTGATAGATGTACAGAATTTTATGGACCAATTATAGCTGAAGAAGATTAAGTTTCTTTGAATTCCAGAAATTGAAACGTCCTGTCATTCCTTTATCAGCTGCTGTCTAGAAGCATCCATTTATTCCCCCCTCTACCCTTCAAACCATCTACTCAGCCATTCATTCACTTACCTACCAACCCATCCATTCAGGACGCAACTAACCATTCACCCAACAACTCACTGATCCATCCTTCTGCCCTCCTTCCATCCCTTTCTCCATATACCCATTCCTCTCTCCATCCATCCAATCAACCATCCATCCATCCATCCATCCATCCATCCATCCATCCATCCAATCATCTACCCATTCATCTATCCATTCATCCAATCATTCATTCATCCACCCTACCATCTTTTCATCCATCTATCCATCCATTGATGCATCTAATTATCCATTCAATCATCCATCCATCTTTCCTACCATCCATCCAATCATCCATCCATCCATCCATCCATCCATCCTTTTTGTTCTCCAAATATTTATTAAGCATATACCACATACCCGGCCGTGCATTAAGTGCTAAGATTACAAAAGGATACAAAGATAAAAAGAGTACAAGTTCTATCTGGGCTACAGACTAACTTGAAGAGAGGCATGTATAAAGTGAAAAAAAAGTACAAATAGCAGTAAATAAAGGGGGAATATGAGGTCAAGGATGAGATGTGCTATCTTAGCCTGGGGTGGGGAGTAAGGCTTTCTGAAAGAAGTGTCTTAAAACTGAAAGTTGAATAAAAGGTGGCATCGGTCAGGTAAAAGCCAGAGGTCTGGCAGGGAGGAAGGAGAAAGTTGCTCTCAATCCAGAGAGCCACGTGTGCAAAGGCCAAGCAGCCAGTGTTTCTAATAGTACAGTGCTGGAATATAAGCGCTACATTTTGGGTTCTGAAGGAATTGCCTCACTTCTGATTGAGCCTCCTGAGTTCAGATCCTTGTTTGGGCTCTCCCTACCTAAAGACTTGGATTTTCATTTGTGTTTGCATTCAGATATTGGCTAAATCTTGGTCAATATTGTCCCAGATGGTTTGGTACCAGGATTAAATGCCACAGTATTACTCAGAGCAATTAACCTTTAATCGTCAGCCCAGTACATTCACCATATCCCCATTGAACAAGAGACTGAGCTTTTCTCCAGTCCATTTCTCCTGGCCCAGGCTGCCTATTGGCAGACTTTTAATGTAGAATTATTCTGCCTGCAAACAAATATTATGGAAGCTTTCTTGGAGGTCTGAGGTTAAACCAGTGCAGAGTTTGCTTTTTGCATCTTCTTGGCATCCTCGATGGGGCCATCATACACCCTGGCTTTTTTCCAGTGAGGCTAAAAATCAGAAACCAATATCTGTTTCCTTCATCTTTTTACAAAGGATACAACTTTATAGCATGTTGGTACTTGTCATTTGGAATAGTAATTCAGTGGGCAAGTCAAACCTGTCACTCTCAAAATGTCGTAGTGCCTGACATTGGGTTTGTTTGTAAACTTAAGAAAAAGTATGTTTGGAATTGGAAAGGCTGTGTGACTTGGGGCGAGTTACTAGGTGTCTCTGGGCCTCAGTTTTCTCCACCCGTGGAAGTAGACACAATAATATACCTATCTCATGGAATTTTTACACAAGTTAATATTTGAAGTGTTCAGAACAGTTCTTGTACAGTAAGCATAGAAGTGTTTGCTAAATAGAATTAAAAAATAGGAAAGAGGTCTAGAGTAGTGAAATCCATTTATGCCTAGTGTTCCATTGTTGGAACACTAAGCATATGGGAGTTATTTATATGCTACCGCTCAAGGTAATCGTCAAGGTCTGATTTTTTTCAGTTCAAAAAATTGCAACCTCAGGCATAAATGGGTTAAGAGCAGAGGTGCAGGAGCCAGGTAGATTTAGGTTCTGACGTGAACTCTGCCACCTCCTCACTGTGTAATCTTGGGAAAGCTAATTAACGTCTCCAACAGTCTAGTCACCGTGAAAATGAGGATATGCCAGTTCCTCCCTCGTAGGATGGTGTGGGGTTTAAATGAGATCGTGTACAGCACGCTCTTGGCACAGCGCTGACTTAAGGTATATAGTGGCTGTTTTCTTTTATGTCATCACTATCCGACTTAAGGTCTGAGTTGACCAGAATGAAGAATTATGAAATCATGTTTGTAAGAGGACAGCAAAACCCTGTGCCCCAGGAATCCTAGCCACCTGCCCTTCTACTGCATGTCTTCCAGCCTCTACTCATGGATAGGAATCTCTGCAGGCAGAAGGGGCCTCAGTTACTCCTGACAATGTCGTGGGCCACAGGTCCTATTAGCTTTATCTTACAAATGTGGGCTTTGAATGTTTGCTGACCCGCCCTGGGTGACCCAAGCACTCTGTGACAAAGACAGCATTCAAGCCACTGTCCCCTGCCCCACTCTTGGCATGTGCCCGGCAGCCCTGGGATAAGACAGGTTTGAATCCTGGCTTTGACACTTCCTGGCTGTGAGACTGGCAGTGAGTCACTTCATTCCCCTCAGCTGCAAATTCTTCCTCTGTCAAGAGGACCAGCAATGGCTGCTCTCAGGGATTTGGTGAAGATCTTGTAAGGCAGAGAAGCATTTAACTGAACGCCCGGCCCACAGTGAGTGCTTCATCAATGCCTGGTACGTGAATTTACTGTAATGTACCACATCTGTTAGCACATTCTCAACGTTTCTCTAGGTTTCCAAAAGGGGAGAGAAAAGAGGATTTTTGAAAACTAGGACCTCCAGCTTCCTCACCCTAGGATGACACATTTAGGGCTGCCAATTTCCTGGGAATCATATATATATATTTTTCTTGTCTGGGTTACAGTGTGTAAACATTCATAAAAGGAAACTGCCCTGTTTGAAAGCCAAGAACAGCTGTTCAGAGAGCATTTGTTGTAGGGAACTTCTCAAACAATCCCACACCCCAGCCACCAAGTTTGTTTTCTGAAGGGTGGCTCTGGATCCTTGACAATACCTATTACTAAAACGAAAGTGTTTTAGTCACGGGCTCCTTCCCCATCAGTTTCTACTTCTATGGCTACGGAATTTTAAGTCAGCAGATGAAATCCATGACAGCCATCCTGTGGTGTATCAGCAAGGGACAAAAGGACACAGACGACACACTGGAATAAGAGGATAATTCAAGGGAGACGCATTTCCTGGCAGATTAATTACCAAGCTTCGAGTGGGTGTAGCAGGACAGAATAACCTGGGAACCCAGGGGTAGCAACAGTGAACCTCAAAGACAGAGCATGGGATAAAGCTACTGCTTTAAGAACAGAGATTTTCTGTCTAAGGATGCTGCCAGTCTGAGCTCACGTCACTCTCCTCCCTTCCTATAATTCCTACCTGAGATCCCCTCAGCCAAACCCAACCAGAAGCCGAAGGACACAGCACTACATCAACTGCGTGTTGCCATCATCCATACATGTTGGCCTTGGGAAGCAGAGAGCAGACAGGGATGAGTGGGAAGTGGACTGGGAGGGGCAAACAGAAGCAAACAGCAGGGGAGGTGAGAGCAATGAGCTGCGTGGATTCAGAGGCACTGGAGAGGCTGGTCACATGAAGATCAATCACACTGATCAGCTGTTGAGCTAGCAATTCAAAGTGCCAATTAAAGTTGCGCAAATTTTCTAAAATATCACGAGTGTCATGCTGCGTTGCAATCCAAGAAACACCGTATCTTTTGTAAGGAAATATAAGGCCCAGATAACAGAATGATTGGCTGAAAGAAAATAGATTATACTATTCACCTCTACTTTACAGGGTTACCTGGTCGACTTTTCCGCCACTCCATCTGGAGGATGCTCACAGCCCTGAACGGTGAATGGGAGTTGGTTATTCCGTGGCTGGGTACTCTGTTGCCTACCTGCGGAATTTTATGTCTAGTAACTCAGTTGGGTTTGTTCCCACGCTGCTTATGCCTGTAGTACCTGGTAACTGCAATGGAAATAAGTAAAACCTAATTCAGGAAACTGTAAGGATCAAAATAAAGACAGTTGTTGCTTCTGTGAAAATTCAGTTACATTCTATGGGGAAAGAAAATCAGCAAAGGCCAACCATTATAAAATAATTACAATCGGCTGGGCACGGTAGCTTGCACTTGTGATCCCAGCACTTTGGGAGGCCGAGGTGGGTGGATCATCTGAGGCCAGGAGTGAAACCCTGTCTCTACTAAAAATACAAAACTTAGTGGGGCATGGTAGCAGGTGCCTATAATCCCAGCTACTTGGGAGCCTGAGTCAGGAGAATCGTGGCAGGCAGAGGTTGCAGTGAGCCAGATTGTACCCCTTTAATCCAGCCTGGGTGAAAAAGTAAAACTCCGTCTCAAAAAAAAAAAAAAGAATTGCAGTCAAAGTATTTGTGAGCAAGGCAATTGTTAAGTGATGGGGGGAAATCATAAGAATCTAGAAGGATTCTACTTATAATTTATGGTTGTTAGTCTCATATCATTCCCTTGCTCCCAATTTAAGCCCGTGGGCAGGCTTTTAATATTCTTCCCTTGGGAGATTTTTCAAGGGTGACAGATGCTTGTGCTCTGTGGTCAATTGCTAAAATAGAGAAGAGGACCCCAAATCTTGCTTATCTCTTGGAATTTTCCACATCTCTTTCCTTTCATCTAAAGATTTTTGCTAGTTCTTCTTCCCCTCTTGTGCTTCAGGGATACCTGGGAAACTTTCTTCAGTGATCCTTTAATGTTCCCGAGAATGGGACATGCCCCTTACATCTGACCATTTCCACTTTATACCAAGATTCCCTGGGTTAACTGAGAAGGCTTTGAGTATCAATGTCCCTCCTCTCTGCTCAGGGGGAATTTTTCTCACTAGCAGTGTTACCTTTGAGACAATTTCTTTCCCTGCCTGCCTCCCCTCTAGACAGTAAGCCCCAGAGGACTGGGAAACTCTCATACATCTTGTTCCCTTCAATGGCCTGGAATTGCTCTGGAATATTCTAAGCAGTTACTGAATGCTTGTAAAATCATCTGAAAAGTTTTTGAAAAGTATTGATGGAGACACAAAAGGATCCAAAGATTTTGCATTTATAAGTAATAACACATTATCCAAACGCTTTAGACCCGAAGGATGTCTGGGTTGGGGATATGGTAAACACACCTGATAGCAATACCTGAAGCATATCTTTAGAATGACCCTGTATGGGAGATGAACCTGAATGTGTTTTCTGAGCTAGGGGATATGGAAGTGGCCAACCTAGAGATTTGTTCCTTGTCTATGAAAAACATCTGAGCCTCTGGGTCATCCCATGGAACACGGGCCATATAGGTGATTGAGGCCATGAGTTTTGGGCTGAATGACTGCCAGGTGGAGGTTGTTGGGGGAAGGGCGCTACGTGGAAATGCTGTATAAACTGCTTGTCTTTTGAAAGCAATTGCAGTTCTTCTGCTCAGCCCACCATCACTGGGCCATGTGGTTCTCGTGTCCAGTCTGCTGCCACTGAACTCTCTCCCCAGTATGTAACCCCCCAGTAAACCCCCATGTCTTATTTACTGGCTCTGGGTCTCTTCTTCGGCCTCTTGAACCTGGTGCCCTCTCTTCTGGAGTCAGTAGGGGTTTGGTGCAACAGAGGTCTAAGCTTGTTGAAGATCAGATTTGAAAAAGCAAATAATCAAAAGCAGAAAAGACCAGGACACTGCCAAGTCACGCATGATGGCCTCATCAAGTTTGTTCCATTTTTTTCTTCTAAGGACTTATTTCTCTTCTTTGCCTGAAACATTTATGTATCTGTAGGGAATACTTTCAGCTTCAAGTGGCAGAATGCCCAACAAACAGTGGTTTAAACCATAAGTTCACTTACTTATTTCTTAAGAAGTCCACAGTTCAGCAGCCCAGAGGTGATACGGTGGCCTAATAATGTCATCAAGGAAAGAACGTCTTCCTGTCTTTCCACTGAAGTATCTTCAGAGCACTGGCTTTTGTCCCTGGGCTCATAATCTTGCAGTTATTACTAATTTAAATGTCATGTCCCGGTATGGCAGCGTCCAGAATGGGAAGGGAGGGACAGGGTCCTTTCTCTTGTACGGCTCTCTCTGATATAGGGAGGAAAACATTTCTAAGAAACTCTAATAGAGGGGTCCTTCCCTCATTGGCCACACCTGAGCCAATTGGGTTAATTGCCCACCTGCAGACAAGTCACTGGTACATTATAACGCGTTGTCACAAGCTACAAATTGGCTTGAAGCAAGCGTGGCTCATCCCCCTAGGGATGGATGCATCATTGTCTGGAAGAATCAGCAGGGTCTGTTTGTGAAGAAACTGGGAACCAGCAGTGTCTGCTGCAAAGTATTTGTTACCATGGCAAACCCATGTGTTGAGATATACGCCTTTAATGTGGAAATTTTGAAGCCATGAGTGGTATCTCAAGAAATTCATCAAGCTATCTGTGTTCACCATTTGCCCTTCCCTGAGTTGTAGCTTTTGTGTCTCAAGATCAAAGACAGAGGTTTCCAAACATTCAAAAGACAACATTCAGGCTTTTCTTGGGAGATGGAGGTGCATAGAGGGTCAGGGAGGGAAATGGGCTGGTGATTGAGAAAGGGGACGTGATTCCAACTTGGTGGACAAATGGCAATGCCCAGTACCGAGAAAAGGACAAATTTTCTTTTGGGGGATTGCTGTTTCTGTGAGTGCCAGATGCCAGCACCACCTTTGCCCTCAATGTTCCTGGTGGGGGCAGCTATGGGATGGTAGTGTATTGAGAAATATTAAGTTGTTGAGAAATGTTAAGTTTATGAATATTGAGAAACGCTGAGTGTATGACAGAATATATTGTTTGCTAGGAAGAACAATGGCAGGGAAAACCTAGCCACCCCTGTCCCAAGTAGAAAACTACTTGGGGCATTCCAAAGTGGCAGGACAATGTATAAATATCATATTCCGGTTAAAACAATTCTTTAAGATAGCTGACCCTGCCCCTATGGCTCCCTCGTGGAGAATACTTTTTAGTTTGTCTGTGATCAGTGGTAAGTGGGCATCAGCTGCCTAATTGGAATATTTTGTGTTATGAGAAAATACCGAACACCTGTTTGTCAGTAACAAGCACCTGTTCAGAGAGAATAAAGGCATGGGTCAGTGTCTACTCAGGACCTTCAGCCCGGAATGTTGTCAGCCTCTGAGGAGCTAGGTTTGGAAGGCTGCTGGTCCCCCAGGTAGACCAACTTTGCTGTTCTATCTGGGTGTCTGCCTCTCATTTCTTTCAGCGCCGCCTGGGTGGGGTTCTCTACTGCCGAGCTGGCTCTCAGTAGTAGTGGCATCTGGCTTCTGAGTGCAGAGGTTCTGGGAGCAGCAATGTGAGTTTCTGACTCTCAGCCTGTGGTCAGGGGAAAGGTCATCCGTGAAGAGCATCTCTGAGCCGACTTGAAGCAACAGAGTTCAGCAGATGGTGCAAGAGCCAGTCAGGAGCAGAGGTAATTAGCACAAACAGCCACTGTAACCTCATAGTGACTCCCTGGGGACTCTGAACTATTCAGTTTTCTTATTTGTAAAAATAGGGATTGTGGTTGAGCATGGTGGCTCACACCTGTAATTCTAGTACTTTGGGAGGAACCCTCGAGCCCAGAAGCTCAAGACCAACCTGGGGAAGATGGTGAAACCTGTCTCTACCTAAAAGTACAAAAATCAGCTGGGTGTGGTGGTGTGCACCTGTTGTCTCAGTTACTAGGGAGGCTCAGGCGCGAGGATCCTTTGAGCCCAGGAGGCAGTGGTTGCAGTGAGCTGCTGCACTCCAGGCTGACCAACAGAGCGAGACCCTGTCTCAAGAAGACAAAACAAACATTGAGGTCAAAGCTGTATCTGTCTCATAGACACAATCAACAATACACTATGTTTAAAGTGCTTAGCACAGTGCCCAGCACGTAATAAACCTACTAAATAGTTATAATATTATTTTCTGATACTATATGATTATAGAAAAAGCAGAGACTCTACAACCAAGATGAAAATGAAAATTCTCAGAAACTGAGCTGGTGAGGTCTCGGAGCTAAGTTCATTTGATAAAGAAAAAAGAGATGCGATGGCATTTCAATCTCAATATTGGGGAGCAAATTCCTATCCTATTAAGAAACTAACTGAAGGTCCAAGACCCTTTGAAAATCATGTTGTCTTAGAAGTGCAGCCTTTTCAGTTCTGCTAATGGGGCCATAGCTGAGGCAGTCACACTGTCATCCAGGTGTTTCTGTCACCTGTATGCCAATTAGACATGCTACAGATTGTCTACCGTCTATCCCTGTCTGTAGCTGTATGTATCTATCTATTGCTCTATGTATCATCTATCTGTACGTCTGTTTATCTGTCTCTATCTATGTAGCTATTTATCTTACCTATTTGGTTCATCTGTGATATGCACCATAGCATTGTCTCAATTAATCCTAACAATAACTCTTTAGACTAGAATGGAGGCTTTCAAACTTTTTGGAAAAGTTACAATTAAGGCAGTCACTTATCCTGAGAACTCTGTTTATAGAAATACACATCTGAAAAAGTTGCTTATAGTCACTCCATGTGACACATTCTATTCAATTCTATGCTACTATATTCTATTATGGTTCATTTAAAACATAATTTATTGTGAGGCACAATATAGCTTTTATGAATCATTATTCAATTGAGCTCTTGTTATTCTCCATCTATAGAAGAGGAAAGAGTTGGGGGAGGTTACAGACAGACGTGAAGAAGCCCAGCCCATCAGAGTAAGAGCTGGAATTCAGCCAATGGCTTCTCTGATGTCTGAGCACTGACTGTGACACCCTGCTGCCACTCACGGTGCTCCTCTGAGGACTCTGGTTCACACTCAGCTAGTCCCCTGCTTACTTAATGACAAAGACTGTTCAAGCCCACCCACCTGCCTCTAGCTCAGTGGTTCTCAATTCTGGCCGCATGTTGGAGTTGCTGGAGCCATTGTCCTGAGGATAAATATTGTACATACCTGAACTGGGGCCTGAGTAGGGGTACTTTGTATTTTTTTCCAACTTATTTTTATCCTTATATCTAAAGTGAGTCTTGGCCAGGCACAGTGGCTCATTCCTGTAATCCCAGCACCTTGGGAGGCTGAGGTGGGCTGATCACTTGAGGTCAGGAGTTTGAGACCAGCCTAACCAACATGGCGAAATCCCGTCTGTACTGAAAAACAAAAATAATAACAAAAAACACAAAACCAAAAATTTGCTGGGCATGGTGGCAGGCACCTGCAATCCTAGCTACTTGGGAGGCTGAGGTGGGAGAATTACTTAAACCTGAGAGGCAGAGGATGCAGTGAGCCTAGATCACACCATTTCACCTCAGTCTGGGCCACAGAGGGAGACTCTGTCTCAATCAATAAAACGTGAGTCTCAACCTGTTGAACTATTTTAAAAAATCCATTCTGCCAGCCTGTGCCTTTAATTCATTTACATTTAAAGGAATTACTGGTAAGGGATAACTTATGTCAGCCATTTAGCTGTTTGTTTTCTGTATATCTTGTATGCTTTCTGTTCCTCAATTCCTAAAGTATTGCTATTTTAGTATTTAGTTGATTTTTTTTTTGTAGTATATCATTTTGATTCTCTTTTTGGTGTATGTTTTTGTTATTTTCTTAGTGGTTATCTTGGGGATTGCAATTAATGTCATATACTTATCACACCCTAGTGAATAATATCAATTTAGTTTTATTTTGTTTGAGATAGTCTTGTGCTGTCGCCCAGGCTGGAGCACAGTGGCACAATCTTGGCTTACTGCAATCTCCACTTCCAGGGTTCAAGTGATTCTCCTGCTCGCCTCCTGAGTAGCTGGGACTACAGGTGTGTGCTACCACACCCACGTAGTTTTTGTATTTTTAGTAGAGACAGGGTGTCACCATATTGGCCAGGCTGGTCTTGAACTCCTGACTCTGTGATCCGCCTGCCTCAGCCTCCCAAAGTGCTGGGATTACAGGCATGAGCCACTGCGCCTGGCCAAGTTTCAATAGTATAAGAACAGTCTGCTCCTACCCATCTCTATTCCTCCCTGTCCATATTGTTATTGTCACAGATTATATCTTTGCATATGTGTGTTCATTAACAATAGTATATAATTATTGTTTTTGAGCCTAACTTTTAAATCATATAGAAATGAAAGAGGAGTTAGAAAAGAACTGTAGGTACTTCACACTTTTTAAACTCTACCCAGCTGATTTCAGTGGGCACCCAGGGTTGAGAATCCCCATGGGGAAGAGCCTGATTGGGGGAGGAGAGGGGGGGCTTACTTCTTCCTATTTTAGAGGGGGCTGAGAATGCAAAGCAAACTAGCTAATTTGCTGGGACATTTATAAGCAGGGAAGATTAAATAATATGTACAAGCAGAAACACAAGGCATATTATGAAAGCAAGCACGTGTGCAAAACACAGGGTCCTTTCAATTGCGGTATTGTTTCCCTCTTCCTCCAGCTGCCTCCCAAGCATGTAATGCTACTGCAGAACCAGCTGTGGGGGGAACAAAATGAAGTGCGCCTTCTGATTTTGCCTGGTGCCATCCACTTTCACCCAACCTTTCCTTGAGGGGAGAAAAACAATACCCCCATTGAGCTGACTTTGTAGCTTGAATCTGAATCTGCTTTAATAATTCCTGTTTTTCGGTTTGTGTATCATTATTTCAACTCCCTGGGTCACTAAGTCCCCCTTGAAATTGGAGGGCTGCCTTATTTTCATATCTATGGTATAAAAAACCCAACGAATACAGTCAAATTGAATTTCCTCCCCCAGCACAAATGGAAGAATGTATGATTTCTAAGTGTTTTCTCCGCATGAACAATCTATTCTTGGAAAACGAGAACTGCCCGTTATGAATGATGAAGGGCCACCCTCAATTGGGGACAATCCATTTCCTTTTTAGGAAGCAGCATTAAGAATTCACGGCTTGTTTGTTTCCTGATGTGGGAAAAATTCACATTCATAACAGCATAAATCCCACCCCACATATTTAGGTAATAAGGATGAAAATCTACTGCTATTTAGATTTGAAAATGTCACATTCCTGTAGAGTTATGCAAATACCTTAGGGAGTGGACTACGATGATGTTCCAATAAGCCTCAGTGTGTCTAGCTGTGAAATGGGTAACAAAGACCCATCTTCTAAAGAGGTGGACCTTGTCAAAGAAAACCATGAAGTGCCACATTTATGACCAGACTTGAGATTCATGGTCTTTCATTTTAAAAAGATACAATGTAATGCTGCATAGGAGCTATCATAGTAGCTTGCTGTAATCACAGGCACTGATGGGATTCTTCCCTGGTGTACGGCATCTTGGCAAATATTGATGTGGGATTATTTTATTCAATCCTAGTAATAACCATATCAGAGAGGAAGTGGTATTAACCCCACTTTTCAGATAGCAAAACTGGGGTTCAATGAGGTTAATTCATTTATGTCTAAGGTTGCAATTTTTTAACTTTGAAAAATCAGACCTCGGTGATGACCTTGAGCAGCAGGATATAAATAACTCCCATATGCTTAGCGTTCCAATAATGGAACACTAGGCATAAATTTAATAAGCTCAGTTTTGTCATCTGAAAAGTTGGGTTAATATCATCACTTCCTCACATCACATAACCTGCAGACATCGTTGCCAGGATAGAAAGACAGGTCACAGGACAACTGAAGACCCGGTGGCGACTTTTCCCCAAAGTTGGGGGGATGTCACCTGTGGATAGCTGGGTGCTTTTAGGCATTACACAAATGAATTCCATGTATTTAAATGAATAGATCAAGCAAAAAATGTATAAAATAATGTCATACACTTCTTCAAACAAATATAATTACTTTAGGGTAAGAACTAATGAAAACAAAATAAACGGGTTACTGAAAAACTACTGAGTAAATAATAAGTAGTACATGTCAAACATCTTAATAGCTTATTCGAATGACCAGAAAATATTTCTTAAATGGTGGAATAGAAAATGTGAAGGCCGGTCATGGTGGCTTGTGCCTGTCATCCCAGCACTTTGGGAGACTGAGGCAGGTGGATCACCTGAGGTCGGGAGTTCAAGACCAGCCTGGTCAATATGGTGAAACCCCATCTCTACTAAAAATATAAAAATTAGCGGAGTGTGGTGTTGGGGGCCTGTAATCCCAGCTACTTGGGAGACTGAGGCAGGAGGATTGCTTGAACCCCGGGGGCGGAGGTTGGAGTGAGCCGAGATCCTGCCACTGCACTCCAGCCTGGCAACAAGAGCAAAACTCCATCTTAAAAAAGGAAAATGTGAAGAATCTTTTGTATTTTTTTAATGAATTAACTCATTATTTCCAGAGTCACAGCCCCCAAATATTATCAGAGCCTCGAATTTTCCAGGGGCAGGGACACATACACAGTTCTCTTTTGCTACAGGGCACAGCCCAGTGCTGGAGCCCTGTAAACCATTAGGAAATTTTGTTGAAAGTGTTGTGTGGTCAAAGGAGCCTGGGAACTCTGCTGATCTGTCACCAACATGCTGTGTGCTCTTGGGCAAGTCACTTCACCTTTCTGTGCCCCAGATTTTTTTCTTTGTAAGATAAATGTAGCGCGAAAGTTTGTGTCTAAAGTATATTCCAATGCTGTTTCTGGGAGGAATGAGCTAATTAATTCAAAAATTATTAAGTGGTTATTCCCTCTACCTATTTTGGAAGGAAGTAGCATAGCCTGGGGATTTAGATGGGACTCTGGGTGCAGAAAAACTGGTTTGAACCTTGTCTCCACCACTTCTTTCTTTGTGGCTTTAAGCACGTTACTTAAATTCCCTGAACCTCAGTTTCCCATAGAGTTCAAGTACATCAGCTGTCAAAGGGCAGATGTCTGGCACATTGGAAATATTACTGTTAGCTATCCATGAATTGGGGGACTGATTTTGTAACTATCCAAATCATATTTATTCCCTAGAGGAATGAAGGTGAAAACAGTGGTGGTTTAGTGTCTCACATCATACTATGTTTGCCAAGGTTAATTTGCAATGAGCTGTTTTCAAACAGGCTGTCAGCCACTATATGTACTTCTTGAAGTAACCAGCAGGTGGTGAAGTTGGATTATATTTTAGATGGTCAGGGCTTGGAGTTCCTCTAGTGGGGGGTTTTGTGAGAGAAAGAAAATGGCTTTCTTTTTTAATCAGCACCCAAAACAATTAACATCTGGAACCATAGAGGCCGTATCTGTCACCTAATGCTATAGAAATATCGAGAAAGAAGTTCTGCTGGCTGGAATACCGGTTCTCAAAACGTCAGCATCATTTACATCACCTGCAGGGACTTGTCAGAAATGCAGTCCCTCTGGTCCCACCCCGCAGGATGGAATCGGAAATGTAAGGGTGATCCTAGTCATCTGTGTCTTAAAGAACTCCCCAGTGATTCTGGTACATTTACGTTTGAGAACCACTGTGCTAGAGGTCTTAGTTTTGACTGAAATGTGGGTAGGTAAAGAGGCATTTGGTGAGTGTCACTACTTCAGTGTAGCCCAGGGACCTGCAGTTCCACATCAATGTGGGGGAATGTTAGAATGCAGGGTCTCCGGCCATACCCTAGACAGGCTGGATCGAAAATTGCATTTTTACCAGATCCTGGAGATTATCCTGCATGATCTCTTTCTCTTATTCTTTCCTTCTCTTCCTTTCTCTTCCCCTTTTGCCACCCTCACTGCTTCCTTTCTCAGTGATGGTTCTGCAAATCCCTTGGAGACCCAGCTGCTCACATGGAAAAGTGGAGAAGACTCTTCTGTTTCTCAGCCTGAGAAAACTTGCTTACCTGTATTCCCAGCAGTTTGGGAGGCTGAGGTGGGCAGATCATTTGAGCCCAGGAGTTCGAGATCAGGCTGGGCAACATGGCATAACTTTGTCTCTACAAAAAAAAAAAAAAAAAAAAATTGACCCAGCATAGAGTCATGCACCTGTAGTCCCAGCTACTGAGGAAGATGAGGTGGGAGGATTGTTTGAGCCTGGAAGGCCAAGGTTGCAGTGAATGGAGACTCTGTCAGCCTGGGACAGAATGAGAACTTGTATAAAAAAAAAAAAAAAACCCAAAAAACATGAAGCCTACTGGAGACAGACAGCTAAACATACAGCCTGAGACACCTGTGCCCCCACCTGAGCAAAAAGAGGGAAGGCCCCTTTAAGTTGGGAGCTTTGCACAAAGGGTGGCCTTGAGCAGCACCTAGAAATCCAGTTGGGATTTCACTTTCTCCACATCGTTCTCTTCCCCTGTTGTCTGTTGCTCTTTGTCTACTTACCTGTCTTCTGGCTCTTTTCACCTGTGGATAGTTTATTCCCATAACTCAGTGTCACCAGGATGACTTGGAATCTAAAGTACATATTTGTGGTTACCCAAGTGCAGCTCCTGGGCCAGCAGCATCATCACTTTGGAACTTGTTAGAAATGTAGATTCTCAGCCTCGCTCCAGACCTACTGCATCAGAAACTTTTACAAGGCTTCCAGAAGATTCTAACACACATGACAGCTAGAGAACCATGGCTTTAGATAGGGGTGCCAAATCAAGTTTCTTGTACAAATCAGATTGTGCTGGAATGCAGACACACTTGCAAAACTGTGCTTGTAAAATTGCGTCATCTTTTTAAAGAATGGTCAGTACCTTCCTGACTGCTCTCTGCTTGTGAAACACTGTATTTTCTATCCTCTTTGAAATTCACATGGAGCATACCAGCACATCAAAAATCCTGGGAATCCTGAAATCAACAGACTTAATTTTGTTGAACCTACCTTTGATTTTAAAAAAAAGTTTGTTGAGCATCAGAATTTTCAAAAGATTTTGCTTTCTAGCAGAACTAGTTTTCCATGGAAAGCAATTTGGAAAATACTCAGTTGACTGGAACAGCAGTAGTGAAAATCATGAAATAGATTTTGTGAGACATGTTCATTCTTTACGAGGCTGAGGCCTTTTAATATTGCCAGTGAAGAGTAGGAATGGATGAACTTTTTTCAGAATGAATTGATTAAATGTGTATTCTTGAAACCAAGGGAGTTTAGTTAGGGAACCACAGCTCTTGCATTAGATGTAAATTGCTATGTAACAAATTACGACAAACATGGCGGCTTTCAAACAATACACATTTATTATCTCACAGTTTTTGTGGGTCAGGAGTCTGGGTATGGGTTAACTGGGTTTTCTGCTCAAGGTCTCCGGGCTGAAATCAAGGTGTGGACTGGACTGCCTCTGATCTGAGTTTCGGTGTCCTCTTTCAGTCCCCTGGTGGTTGGCAGAATTCATTTCCTTACAGCTGCAGAACTGAGAATCCCTCTTTCATGCTCACTGTCCTCCAGGGATCACTTTCCACCGCTAGGGGGCGCCCACAGTTCCTTGCCATGTGGCTTTCACAGACCATTCACAATGTGACATTTACTTTTTTTCTTCATTGTTATATTTAATTGACGCAATAATCATACATTAGACTAGAGTTTGATATTTTGATGAATGTGTATAATACATAAAGATCAAATTAGTATAATTAGCATATCTATCATCTCAAATAGTTACCATTTCTCTGTGCTGGGAACATTCAGAGTCCACTCTTCTAGTGATTTGAAAATATATAGTAAATTGTTAATGATAGTCACTCTATAGTGCTATAGAACACTAGACCTCGTTCCTTCTATCTAGCTGTTTACCCACCTTGGTTTTCCTTCCTGCTCCCTTTCCACCACTGTCCCCTGCCTCTGGTAACCATTATTGTCCTCTGCTTCTATGAGGTCAATTTTTTTTAAGCTTCCACATATAAATGAGAACATGAAGCATTCATGCTCATGAAAAATGAGATTTATCTTTCTGCGCCAGACCCCCAAAGAAACAGGATCAGCACCTGACAACCGCTGAGCTTTCTTTTGACCTTTGGTTAGTAGTTGACAGTCTGTTTTCCTTCTGCAGGTGCATTGCTAGGATTTCCCCATAATGGATATGTTCCAGTGGGGAATGTGGTGCATCCCTAGGCAAGGTCACTGAGGATTTTTGAGCAATCATTTCCTCCAGGTCACTGTGGTCACTGGGGCATAGAAGATGAAGTGCTTCAGCCTGTAACTGGTCTAGATTGACGGTAATGGAAAAGCATTCTCATTGTCAGTGCCCACCTGCTGGTGGTGGGGGGGAATGCCAGCTGGCAGGGGCACTGAGAACAAAACCAAATGGGTAATACAATGAAGCAAGGATCACCAGGTGCATAAAAGGAGAAACAACGACCACTTATTGAAGGCCAGTTATGTGCCAAACATTGTGCCAAGTGTTCTTTTTGCAGATTAGGAACCTTAGTCTTGGAGGTTTTATAGCTCATCCAATGTCACACAGCTAGGACATGGCGGTACCAGGACACGAATTTAGACTGACACCAAACTCAAGTTGGAAAATAATGGTTGCACATCAAGCTATTATGTAATGCTAAGAACTGGCCTAGAAGATGGTAATAATGCGGCTTACATAGTTCTCTTACACTGGAAAAAGTAAGAGCTAAGCTGTGCCTTTAACTTTTGTCAAACTTTGGAATTGAGTTACTCTTTCTCGACATGTGCTGGACCTATATATTGAGATGATTTTCTCTTTGCTTGGCAAAATAATAAGCAATTGTAAAGTTTTTGATTTTTGTAGCGAACTATCATAAGCTTTCCTGATCCTTCCTATTCAGCAGGCTAAGTCAGTTTACTGTCATACATAGAAGGAACAGGTTTTGGAAGAGACAGCTGCTGGCTCTGCTGGTTTTTATGTTAGTGTTCAGTTAGCTCATCTATAAAATGGGGATAACATCCTCCAGATTGTAAGAATCAAATGAATGGTTTAAGTTCAATTCTTAGCAGGTATTCACTAGATGGTGGCTGTAGTATCCACACTGGTGTAGAGAGAAGAAGAAACAGCAATTGACTCTAACCATGGATGCTGAGCTGTGTAAGAAATGTGACTTGAGTTTTTGGGGCAGTGGGGCATGGGGGTGGGTAGCTGCTATCTTCCAGAAAGGGAAATGTGTGGGATGATGAAGAAAGTACTGAAGTCTGTACCCATGAACTCTGCTCACCATCTTCCTACTGGCCTCTGAGACTCAGTCTTCTAATGTGTTAAAATGAGGCTTTTTTAGATCAGTAACACCGAAGGTGAGGTCTGCGGGGGTATTGGTTCCGAAGGATGAGTGTAGGGGGTTAATAATTAAAGCATGCTGTGATCCAATTAGGGAAACAATTGCAAAGCAAATTAAACAGATTCTAGTTGTTATCCATAGACTTCTCAGAGCCTTTAATGTGCCGATGTATTTGCTAGATCTCCTGGAAGGGGTGTGGTAGAGAGTTACCCAAACTATTTTGAAAGATGCATTAGAAACATTTTACTTCCATCATTCCTAAAGCTCTTCTGGAATTCTATGATTCTAATATCCAGGCAATGGAAAATGGCTGGTTCTTTAGAGGACAGTAACAAAATTTTTCTAGTTCTGATTTAGGATTGTTGATAAGGCAAATTCTACCTACCTGTTATCTCTGGAGACATATGCAGTTATTCAGTTATTTCTCTTGCCTTTGATGGTGTATACCTATTCAGTTGGGTCATTTGTCTCTGGATTAGAAAGGATTGCATTTAATTTTTTAATCAAGGGGAAAGTGGTAATGCTGTTCTGAGTCACTGGTGAAGCCAGTTACAAGCCAGTCTCAAAGCAAGCACAGTCCTGCACTGATTAGGAAATATTGAGACAAGATGGCAGCCAGAATTATTTGAAGCCTTTTGCGCCAAACCATTGTGACAGCAAACATCCCAATTTTTGCTTTTCATCTTAATATTACCTTTATTTATAATATTTTTAAATGATAGAACTCCTAAACTGAAAAATAGTGAAAGCAGCTGATTATTAAACTGATGACCATGTGCTGTTACTATTCTAACTGCCCTTCTTACATCATAGCCTCAGTTTCATCCCTTTGAGACAGATCCTATTTCCTCCATTAGCCAGGCAAGGAAATGGGCAGATTTTCTGAAGCTACACAACTTAGAGGAGGATGGTTCAAATCCTGCCTTCATCAATTCCTGGCCATGTGGCTCTGACCAACCGGCTCATTTGCTTTAAGCTTTATTAGCTCCTCTGCAAAATTAGAATAATAATAATAATAGTTTCTAAATAACAAGGTTGTCATGAGGATTAAATGAGCTATTATATTTACAGAATGCAGAGTGTTACCTGCACAGAGTCAATACTCAAAATCTGTTAGCTATTATTGAAAAATCATTGTTATTACTATATTGGCATGTGTGCTAGGAAGCTGTTATTCTATCTCAGGTAAGTGCTTTTCATATAAAATATAAATATAGTTGTGTGTAAATGGGATAGGTATAAATGTTAAGCTATTCACTGTTATGCCTTTTTAAAGTACATAGATTGTGTAGCCATAACTGAATACCTGCAACTTTTATGGTTTTTTTCCAATGAAATCTGTTCATTAAGAGCTTCGTGTGAACCAAAAATTTGGAATAAAATCATTGAATTGTACCACAGTGGGAACTCTCATGGAGTACTGGTGGGCATTTAAAGTTGCAAAAACCATGGAGAATAATTTGGCAAGATCTGGTAAAGATGAGGCCATGCATGTCTGTGACCTGGTAGTTAATATCCTGGAGAAACTCACACATATATGTAAGGAGACTTGGGCAGGAATGTTGGTGGCAGAAGGATTTGAGATAGTAAAAAATGGAAACAAACTGAAGGGTCAGCAACCAGATAAAATAAATGAATTAGAGCTCTAAGTATTGGTAAGGTAATATCATAAAAGTAAAAATTGAATTATAAGGAAATTGCAGGAAAATATATTCAGAAGAAAATCTACAAACAACATCACAAACTGATCATGAATATATTCATATATTGCAAGAATATCAATCAAGCTCGAAATAATGAATACCAAATTCTTAAATTTAGAATGGCTATTGTTTCCGGAAAAGGAACGAAGATGGCTTTGCTGAAAAGAACGTGGTTGCAGTTCAGCTGCATCTGGGACCTTACTTTTTACAAAAGCATCGGGGCATGAATGACCAGTGTCAGGATTTGACAAAGCTGGATGGTGGCTGCTTTTTTGTATGCTTGAAATGTTACATAATTATAAAAAGTCCCATTTTATTACTTGTTTTGTCTTCTCTCTTCTTTTTGTCTTCATATGTTTAATAGTTTCACACACTTCGCACTTTGGGTGTACATTTTGGGGGGAACAACTTTTTTCTGCTACAAACTTCCTGTAAGAGGTTTTGGACTTAGGGATTCCAGATCCCAGTGTTAGACCTTGTTTTCTGCTGGGTCCAGATGAGAGGTCATACAGTGCAAGCTGGGACGCGAGTTGAGTTAATTATTTAATAAGGCTTCCACTTGGTCTGTGTAAACCACGCACTTTCCTGACAGTCGACTCATTCACACTCCGCGGCCCCACAGAGGGTTCAGAAGGGGCTGGGAGGTGAGATGGTTGGCGGGAACAAAACAGCGTCCCTCCCTGCTGTTTGTCAGTGTTTCTGCTGCTTGCTCAACTAATCAACAGCATATAGGGCTTAAAGAGGAAATCCGGTGCCTTCAGAGTTATTACTGACCTGTTGAGGGAAGGTTCAGAGAGGTTGGGGAGTTTGTGATCTTCCGGTTAAAGTGTGACTTCAGCTAAGGCAGACCAGGAGGGCAGGTGAGGCATCCAGTTCACAGATGGGATCAGGGTCAACAGGGGCAGATCCACCAGGGTGACTCTGTGCATGTGTGTGTATATGTGAGTGGCACAAAGGGTGTCACGAAACAGACACATTAAATCTGAAGTATGTACCTTTGTATGTAATGTCTCACAAGTTCCCAACTCAGCACACCATGAAATGTCTAACCACCCCGATAAAACAATGAAACGGCTCATCAAAGACAGGAAGGGCTTTTGCATTCCGTAAAGAACTTACATTCCAAGAGCCAGGTGGAGACGTAAAACAATTCTTCCCTGTAGGTGGGTTTGTGTTGGGTTGGTTTATTTTGTTTTATTCTATTTTATTTTGATAAGAACATGTAATATGAGATCTACCCTCTTAACAGATTTGTAAGTGTATAGTATAGTGCTGTCATCTATGGCACAACGTTGTACATAGGTCTCTAGGACTTACTCATCTTGCATAACTGAAATTTTGTATTTGTCGATTAGCAACTCCCATTTTCTCCTTTCAAGCCCTGTGAGCCTCCATTTTATTCTTTGAGTTTGACTGTTTAGCAACCTCACATAAGTGGAAACATGCAGTGTTTGTCCTTCTGTGACTGGCTTGTTCTACTTGGCGTAATGTTCTCAAGGTTTATTCATGTTATCACATATGTCAGAATTTCCTTCTTTTTAAAGGCTGAATTATGTTCCATTGTGGGTATGTATGTATATGGAATATTTATATACACACATACAATGGAATAGGTGTGTATCGCATTTACTTTTTCCATTTATCCTTTGTGGGATAATTAGGTTGTTTCTACATCTTGGCAATTGTGAATAATGTTCTATGAACACAGTAGTGCACATACCTCTTCAAGATCCTGAATTTAAGTCTTTTAGATACTCATAAGTGGGACTGCTGGATCTTATTATGAAAGCAAAAATAGACAAGTGAGACTACATCAAACTAAAAATCTTCTGCACAGCAAACGGAACAATAATGGAATGAAAGGCAACCTACAGAATGGGAGAAAATATTTGCAAATCATATATCCAATAAGAGTTAATTTCCAAATGTATAACTTCTACAACTTAATAGCCAAAAAGAATTACCTGATTAAGAGACAAGCTAATACTTTAATAAACATTTCTCCAAAGAAGGCATACAAATGGCCAACAGGTATGTGGAAAGATATTTGTCACTAATCATCAGGGAAATTCAAATCAAAGCCATGAGGTATCTACCTCACACCTGTGAGGATTATCAAAAAACACTTGTATGCTGTTGGTGGAAATGCAAAATGGCATAGCTGCTATGAAAAGCAGTATAGAAGTTTCTTGAAAATGTAAAAATGGAATTACTATATGATCCAGTAATCCACTTCTGGGTTTATTTGTTTTAAACACATGCATGTTTTTAAAATGTGCATACACACACGCACACGCAACACACAACTCTTTTCCTTTCCGGCTTATTTAGTTTCTTATGGGGAATTGAGAAGGCACTGTGGGTTACTGGAGCCATGGTGGTGATAGCTTTCTGGAATTATCTGAGACTAACTGTGTGGTCAGAGGCACTTCTCATCTTTGTTCTTGGGCCAGTTGGTCTGACGAGGTGAGAAGCTGGATGGGGAGCCGCCTCTTCAGGGAATTCCACTTCCTACTTTAGAAGGAGTGAACTGCAGTCATCAGCTCATGGGCTTTTGTGTCTGAGAGAGATGAGTTCAAATCTGGGCTCTTTCCAGTTCTGCAACTTGATACAAGTTACTCCTCTGAGCAAAAATATTCCCAGCTTATAATAAATGCTCAATAAAAATGATCTTATATTTTATTAATTTCATTTATAAAGCAAGTCTTCTTATAACCTTGCAGTGAAATCAGGAAAGACCCTACTGTCGTCATTTAAAACAAATTTTGTAAAACTTAATTTTCATCCCCTTGTCCATTGGTAACATTCACATGGTTCAAAAGTTACTAAGGCTATCTTCCCAGTGTCTTCCATGGAGGCATTCACTGTGTTAGGCCTTTTAAAAGTAAGTAGATTATGAATATGCAAACAAGCACATACATGTACCAAATAATCACTTAGTAAGTAGACAACATCAGCATTTTTTGGTTGCCTAATGTATCTGGGAGATATTTCCTTTTTATTACATAAGAGGTTAAGTCATTCTTTTGTATGACTGTGTTGTTTAACAAATGGGTTCTTTCAAGTTTTTGACTTTTCCTTCGGTCTTTTGCAGTGGAATACCTAGAAGTTGTATTGTATTCTTCGTTTTACTCATTATTTTTCTTGTCTCTGCCTCTTGCACTAGCTGAGCCTTGATTCCATCACGATTGAGGGGTTCCACCACATTCACTGCTGGAGAAGCCCTGGGATTTGACGCACATCAGGGTATGTGCCCCAGAAAGGTGAGTTTCGTTATCAACATTGCTGATTATAATCGACGTTTCAGGATTAATCTACACAGAAAATACTTTCTGAGCATCTCTTATATGCCAAACACTGTTCTCTCGGCTCCAGGGACACAGAAGAGAAGATGATATGGCCCCTGACCCTGCAGAGTTTATGGTGCAGCAGGGGAGCTATGAAGTCATATAGGTAACTACAAAAAAGTCTGGCAGATGTCGTGGTGGGTAAATAGAGGAGGACTTAAGCATGTGGGGCAGTGGTTACCAAACCTCAGTGTGTCTTAGTATTCCTTGGAAAGCTTATTAAAATTCAGATGACTGGGCTGCACTCCCAAGAGATTAAGTATGTTTTTGCTGGGGCCCAGAAGCTACATTTTAAACCAGCTCTACAAGGGATTCTGGTGCAGGCTGTCCTGTAGACCTCACTTTGAGAAGTACTGGACTAAAGGTAAGTAAAGAAAGGTGGGCCAGGTGGCTCACACCTGTAATCCCAGAACTTTGGGAGGCTGAGGCAGGTAGAGTATCTAAGGAATTCAAAATCTGCCTGGCCAACATGGTGAAACCCTGTCTCTAATAAAAATACAAAAATTAGCTGGGCATGGTGGGTGCTACTCTCGAGGCTGAGGCAGGAGAATTGCTTGAACCTGGGAGGTGGAGGTTGTAGTGAGCAGAGATCGTGCCAGTGCACTCCAGCCTGGGCAACAGAGTGAGACTCCATCTCAAAAAAATAAAAATAAATAAAGGTGTATTAGTCAGTTTCCACACTGCTGTAAAGATACTACCTGAGACTGGATAATTTGTAAAGGAAAGAGGTTTAATTGACTCACAGTTCTGTATGGCTGGTAAGACCTCAGAAAACTTACGATCATGGTGGAAAGGGAAGCAGGCACATCTTACATGGTGGCAGGCAAGAGAGGGAATGTGAAGGAGGAGCTGTCCAACATGTAAAACCATCAGATCTCATGAAAACTCACTATTATGAGACCAGCATGGGGGAAACCACCCCCACGATCCAATCACCTCCCTTCAGGTCCCTGTGTCAACACATGGGGATTATGGGGATCTATCCGCAATTTGAGATGAGATCTGAGTGGGGACTCAGAGCCACAAAGCATATCAGAAGGCTTCCTGGAGGTGAGGGCTAAGCTAAGATCTAAGAAATTAACATGAGTTTGCCATGTAAGGAAGGTAGAAAAAGATCTTTGAGTCCAGTACTTCTCAAAATGTGGCACACAGACTGGTGTCTGTCTGCAAACTGTTTATCACCAGTCCACAAAAAGATAAGTATAGAAATTTACTGTTTCAACCTTATGTGGCAATTTGACATTGTAACGACACTCCCAGATTGATTAGTGGATTCATCAGTGGACCCCTCTATACGGTCTGAGCTTGGTGTAGACCTGGTTGGGTGATGCTAAATTCATGAGGGCATCACTTGTGAGACAAACTGTACCCTTGTCCTGTATGAAGATCACAGTTTGGGGAATATTGTTCTAGACAGAGGTACAAGAGGGCAGCTGCTCTGGAGGAACTGGAAGAAGTTTAGTGTCATATGGGGGCCTAGGGTATGATAATGCAAGTAGTGGAATGTAACCTGGAACAGAAACTATGGGGGGGCACATTGCCACCGATTAAGAAATTTAGACCTCATACAAGTGACTATGGAAATCCATTGAGTGGACTTAATTGATATTTTTAGGCACCCGGCCTTTCTGTTTAGAAATTCACTAATAATCCTCCTATGTAGTTGGGTTTCCCTGTTACCTGCAGTCTATTTTCAAAGCCAGGTAAGAGTTGGAGAAGTAGCGAGATTATGTATTCACCTAAAGGATTTACTGTTTAGGCAGTGGTTTGCCTGGTTGACTTGTGGGCTTCTCCCACAATGGCCCCTCCTCTCTGAGGCTGTTGCTTTGCTGTGCTTGTGAGAGTTTGTGCCTCCTCTGGTGTTGAGTCTCATTCGCATCCACCTATCTATTCCTATTGGCAGGTGAGCCCTGGCTCTAGCTTGGGACTCAGGCCTCATGCATCTCAGTTTAAGATAAATGTTCTTAGTGTTTTCCAGATACCATGATGCTTTCAAAACAAAAATTCAACTTTTTACTTAAAAAATTTCAAACTATAGAAAAATCAGCAGAATATACCTTTTTCCTTTTTACCTAGATCCTTCAAATTGTTATCATTTTGCCACATTGGCTTTCTCTCTTTATAACAGATATTGTATATTATGTAATATATGTAATATATAATGATAGAATATATCCATACTTTTTTCTGCTAAATCATTTGAGAGCAAATGGCAGATATTATACCCGTTTACTCCTAAAGCCTTCAGCACGTATCTTCTAAGGGCAAGGGTATTCTCTTACATAAGCACATGCACTGATCATGTTAAAAATATTTAACATTGCTACAATGCTATCATCAGCAGAGTCCATATTCTAATTTGCTCAGTTGCTCCCAAAATGGCACTTAAAGCAGCGAATTGTCTGATCCAGGAACCACAGTCACACATGGTGCCAGCTCTCTTCAGTCTTCTTTAGTCTAGAATAGTAGCTCAGCTCTCCTTTCTCTGGTACTGACAGTTTTGAAGGGCACAGGCAGTCGTTCTGTGGGATGACCCCCGTTTGTGCTTGTTTTTCCTGTTCTTTCCTCCTGAGTAGATTCGGGTTAAATATTTTGATAAGAAAACTATAGGAGTGTCGTTGTGTTCTAAGTGCATCACACTGTGGGGTGTGCAATGTCAATTCGTTCCTTTGTTGACGGCATGCATTTCGGCTGCTTGGTTCGGTGGGGCTTTGCAGTTTTCAAGACGCGGGTGCCTGGAATAAGTTTATTGCCACGATTGTGTCCCTGGGTACAAGGGTTGCCTTATGGTATGTCTTTCTCCGGGAGGGCCCTTTTTCACTCCTTTCTAAGAGGGCGGGTCTCTGCCAGCCCTGCCCTAGGACAATGGTCAATTGGTCAGGTAACTTCTCCCATCTCCAAGAGCCTGTGTTCTGGTGAGGAGAGACAGGCAGTAAACATGTAAATGTAAATGATCGGAATAAATGAGTCAATTTCAGATTATGATAAGTGCTGTGAAGGAAATAAAGGAATGGGCCAGTGTTAGGTAGGGGAAAGTTACCATCCATAAAACCAAGTTCCTGCCCTCCTGGGGTACCCATTCCAAATGGGGACAGCAAGGATAACCAATAAATATATGGCAAGTCAAATAGTGCTGAGTGCCTTGGGAGGAATGAAGCCTGTAAGAGGAGAGGAATGCCCTAAAGGATTCTGCAGAAGGGACAGAGAGAACATCCTTCAGGAAGTGACAGTTGAGCAGAGAAAGAAACAAAGCAAGGACAAGCCCTGTGAGACTTGGTGCAGGCAGAGGGACTTGGTGGGCACAGAACTGGAGGCAGCAGCTTTTAGAGCAGTGAAGAAAAAGAAAGAGGCTGGAGTGGGGAGTGGGCTGGAGTGGGGAGTGAGTTGGAGTGGGGGTCGGCTACAGTGGGGAGTGGGCTGGAGTTGAGAGTGGGCTGGGGTAGGGAGTGAGTTGGAGTGGGCTGGAGTGGTAAGTGAGTTGGAGTGGGAGTGGGTTGGAGTGGGAAGTGGGCTAGAGTGGGGAGTGGGAGTCGGTTGGAGTGGGGAACCAAGGTGGGTCCAGGGCCAGATCCTGGAGGCTTCTGAGATCACTATATTTATAGTAGATTTCGGGAAACCATTGGGCTGTTGAGAGCAGGCAGAGGCATCATCAATGTTTAAAAAGTATCAGCTTGGCCACTTTGTAGAGAAATTGATGAGGTAGGAAGGATTGTGTCCAAGGTCAAAGTCCAGCATCTAATTCAATTTAAAATCCTGTTTTGGGATGTATGGGAAAAAGAGACACAGGAGAGGGAGAGAAGTGGACTCTTGAGATCCAGAACACCGGACCAAGGAGAGGCCAGTAGGTTCTGTCTCAGATAAGGGCACAATTTCTGTTGTCAGCCAAAACCGCATTTGAATTTCAAAGCAGAAAACCCAGTATCTGGAAGAAAAACGAAGGGGGCTCCATAGGAACTGTGGGTTTGCTTTGTTCACCTGTGCTTCCCCAGTGCCCAGTAAGGGATGCTCAATAAATAAATGGATGGATGGATGGCTGAATGAATGATGTAATACATTAGCTTCTGTTATTATTAATGTTCAAGTACGGAAACCCATCTCCTGATGGTGAATTTGCACCATGTCAATTTAGCTAAAGTGGGAATACATTTCCCTGAATTTGCTTTCTTCTATATCTCCTGCTGGGAGTTGCCTGCAAGAGAAATGTGTGTGTAACTTAGCAGAAGAAAGGGAGGAGCAGGCAGTTTTAAGCATCTAGGGGTCAGCATGGAACCAACATGTTTGCAGCTGCTGCAAGTTGTGGCGGGTCAGCAGGCTCATCTCCTTGGCATTGGGCAGTGGCTCCGTCCCTGGCTCCTGAAGCCCCTGCTGACCAACTACTTCCGGTCTTCCAGTGCTGGTCCAGGCAGATGTGAGGAGGCTCCACAGCTCATGCAGGTCACATACATGGTTGAGATCAGAGACCAGGAGAAAAGCTGCAGCTGCTTGTAGTGTGGAGGTTTCAGGCTGTTTTGTTGTTCCTACTTCACGACTGTCTCCTTGACAGCTGGTTCTGCTGACTTCAGGAGCGACTCCCACAGTCATATACCACCTAATCTCATTAAAAAAACCCGTCGATCTCACTCATCCTGGTTCTGCTTCCCTGAACAAATCCTGAGTTGACTGGTTTTAAGTATTTCTCCACCTTGGAGCTTCTTGGGCTTTTCTATTGCAAATCGTTAAGTAAAAACATTAATTTTAAAGGCACGTTAATAAAAGTTAACTGATCAACTCAGCTCTTCTGATACCAGTGATTCTTACCTAAACATACAAAATTATTTTCAGATGGGTGAGTATGTTTCTCTTTGAGTTTTATACATGTTTGGTAAGAAAGCAGGGTTTTTTTAAAATTGCTTGCCTAAGAGGGATATAAGGAAACGTCTCTGTTCGATTTTGCAATATGTGTACGAAATGACTTTGCAGTGAGTCTTGGAGGTGAAGAAGTTCAGCTGGCAATCATTGGCAGACCCTCCCCCTCCTGCCCCCCACAGTTCCCTGCTTGGGAGCTGTGACCTTTAACTGAGTTCCTGAGATTAAAGTTTAGTCCTAGTTTGAGGCCAGATCTAAAAGATCTTAATTTTTTGGATGTATGGGGAAAAGACACATGAAAGGAGAGGCTGGCTGCAGTGGTTCATCCTTGTAATCCCAGCACTTTGGGAGGCCAAGGTGGAAGGATTGCTTGAGCCCAGAAGTTCGAGACCAGCCCAGCCAACATGGCAAAACCCTGTCTCTACTACAAATACAAAAATTAGCCAAGTATGTGCCAACATTCCCATAATCCCAGCTACTTGTGAGGCTGGGGCAGGAGAATCACTTGAACTGGGGAGGTGGAGGTTGCAGTGAGCCAAGATGGCACCACTGCACTCCAGCCTGGGTAATGGAGTAAGACTCTGTCTCAATAGAGAGGCAGATAGGTAGGTAGGTAGATAGATAGGAGAGAAGTGACTGCTTGAGATCCTGACCATTGGAACAGGGCAGGGAGGCCACTGGGTTTTGTGACAGCTAAGGCACAAACTCTGTGACCAGCCAAAACTGGATTTGATTCTCAATTGTGCTGTGTAACCAGAAGCAACTCAGGGTGCATCTTCAAGTCTTGATGTACTGATTTAGAATGTGGGTGAGAATCACGTTCTCCATGTTTGCAAACGTCAAATAGGACTGTATACCAAGGACTCGGCAAAGCATCTGGTGCTCAGCGCAGCAGACAAGGGATGCCTGACTTTGACCTTGCCAGGTAACTTGTCAAATAACTTTTCTGTGCCTCAGCTTCCTCATCGGTAAAATGGGGACTACTAATAGTATCCACTTAGTACAGTTTTCATGAACATTAAATGAATAAACAGTGTGATTAGGATGGCAAATACTAGATTCAGATCCTGGCTCAAACACTTAATTGCTGTGTGACCTGGAGAAAATTACTTAACATTTCTGAATCTCAGTTTCTGACCCACATAAAATGAGCCTGGTAATAACAGTTACCGCAGGGCTGTTGTAAGAGCAAAGCAGTTAGTAGAGCCTAGTGCATAGAAAGTGCTCAGTACATTCTGTTTATTAATATTGCTGTCCTTACGATAATGAACCAAACTCAAAGATCTGAGCAAAGGGCATTGCATGCCTAATTGTCTTTACTTCATACAACCATTCTTCTGGGTAAGGATGACACCATTCCCATTTTATGGAGAAGCCACTGGACGGTTGATAGCAGATATCCTGTTCATTTCTCTAACATGGGAGCTGAGCTCCTAACCACTCCATCTATTGCCTCTACATTATTATTTATTTATTTATTTTGAGACAGAGTCTTGCTCCGTCGCCCAGGCTGGACTGCAGTGACACCATCTCTGCTCACTGCAACCTCCACCTCCTGGGTTCAAGCGATTCTCCTGCCTCAGCCTCCTGGATAGCTGGGATTACAGGTGTGTACTACCACACCTGGCTAATTTTTATATAGGTTATTTTCTCTGAGAGTACCTCCTGAGGAGTGAATGAATGCAGCAGCCCACTTCTCTGGGACGACTATTTCTCTCATTTGAGGGTTTGATAAACGTAGGGCAGCCTGGGGGTAGAGTGCCTGCATTGCTGGAATTGGGTGTCATCTTCTAGGACACATTTGAAAGCCATCGCCCAACACAAGGGTAACTATATGAGAAGACGGATATGTGAATTAGATTGATTGTGGTTATCATTGTCGACACATACACATATTAAAACAGCATGGGGGATAACTTTAATATTCCTATTTGTCAATCACATCACGATATAGCTGGAAAAGAAAGGAAAAAGTACTAGGGCAATCTCTGGGTTGCAAGTGATGGTGGGAATGGTGGGTGTGTGGGGGCTACTCTGACCTTCCAGTTCCCTTCAGTTCCATTACTCTTGACAGTGGGATTTCTGAGGGGCTTCTCAAGGGGAAAACATAAAACCTGACCCTTTTGTAATTCTAAAGCAAGACCTTAATCAAAAGTTGTTTTTGGTAATGAAGAATGACTATAAAAAGTCGGGAAACTTCTCCACAGAAGTTGCAACAAAAATATATATCAGTGAAGATGCTTGCTGCTAATAGGTGGGAACAAGGAACAAAATCTAATGAATAGAGTGAATTTCCTCTTTGGACTCCTGGTGAGTGAAAGGTAAGTAGATGCTTGAGGCATTGAGCTATGTTGATTACTGAGCCCACATGTTTCAGGACTGACATGTATTAGCTCAGTGCTTCTCCACAAGGGCAGTTCCACTCACAACCCCAGCAAAAGATGTGTGTCAACGTTTGGAGATGTTTTTGGTATCACATTGGGAGATGCTACTGTCACCTAGTGGATAGAGGTCAGGGAGGCTGATCAACATCCTGAAATGCATAGGACAGCCTCCCACAGCAATAACAAAAATCTGATCCATAACATGATAGTGCCAAGGTTGAAAAGCCCTGAGTTAGAAAGGTGTTAGGCAGTTGTCATCAAATGTTAACAGCTAAAGGAAACTTTTTTTGTGTTTGGACACATGTCTTAGCTAGGGTTGCCATAACAAGATACTACCCATTGGGCGGCTCAAACAGGCATTTATTTTTATCAATGTTCTGGCAGCTGGAAATCTGAGATCAGGGTACCAGCATGGTTGGGGTTCTGGTGAGGGATAACGTCCTGGCTTGCAGATGGCTGTCTTCTTTCTATGTGGCAGGGAGAGAAAGAGCGAGAGCGAGAGCGAGAGCGAGAGCGAGAGAGAGCGAGAGAGAGAACACAGTGTCTTTTCTTACCAGGGCACTAATGCTGTCATGAGAGCCTCACTCTAATGATTTCATTTAACCCTAATTACCTCCTAAAGTCCACATCTTTAAATACCACCATGTTGAGGGTTGGGGCTTCAACATATAAATTGTGGGGGAGGTGGGTAACATCATTGATTCCATAAAGACAACTATGAAGACTAAACATGTATATAGCATTTATTCTGAGTGGTTTACATGTCTATGAACTCATCTAATCCTTAAGTCTGAAAGGAGGCTATGACTTCATCTTCATTTTACAGAAGAGGAGATTAAGAAACTTGTCTAGGGTCACATCAGTTGGGGATGCAGAACGTAGTTTCCATCGCAGGCAGTCTGGCTCTAGAGTCTGGGTTCTTAACCTCGATGTGAAAAGTAATTGACATATTCCATCAGTTGAAACTTCTGCCAGTGAAATAAGAAATTGTATGTAATGACTGCATCGGCATAAAGAAAAATGCAGGTTGGATTCGTTCTAACATATTCATTATCATCATATTTCTTTTTCCTTTGATTTAAAAAAATTGAAATAAAAACATTTTTGTGGACTCCTAAAAGTGTCCTGGGTCCCGACACTATTCCTAATGGAGAAATTGGCCCTGGTGGCAGTGGGTGCTGTCAGGAACATGATGGACTGAAGAAAGTCAGGTGTAAAAATGAAGGGAGTTTCAGCAGCCTGGGAAGCTCTGCCCCTGCTCTGAGGACAGCTGCTGTTCAGTTCCAGCCCAGTGCTAAGAAGTGGACGGAGGACAGAGAACGAGGGCTCAGTACTGACAAACACAAATGCTCCAATTTTAGAGAAGAAGCCAAGAATCCAAATCCGAACGTTCTTTTGAGTCAATTCAGTTTCTACACTAAGGAAAGAAAGAGAAAGCGAAAGAGAAAAAAAAGGAAGGAAGGAAAAAAGGAAGACGGGAAGAAGAAAGAAAGGAAGGAGGAAGGAGAAGAAGGACAAAGCATCACATTTGGTAAAGGAAATGGGCTTTGGGGTCAGATATGCCTTGGCTGGTCTTGCTAGGCATGTACCTTGGGCAACAGACATTCATTTCTCTAAAACTCGTTTTATCATCTGTAAAATGGGAATAATACTAGAATGCACTTTTACCACCAAGATGTGGGTATTGACGGTGAATTAGATTAGCATCTCATTCTTAAAGTACAGTAGTAAGTGGCATTTCAGACCCAAACAGGAATATGCAGATCAGATTCCAGCGCTTTCTGGTGCTAGAAAGATGGTATATACGGGCAGAAGACCGGATGGGGCCTGCAGCAGAATAGAGAGCTCAGACCCATCTCAGGGGGAAGCTGCTTGACCAATTCTTGCCATCTGGGAATGTGGCTCATGTCAGACATTTTAAATAGTGGTTAGGAATCTGGACTGTATGTGAAATGTCTCATTTGTGTGTTTAACCTTAGTAATAGATTCCTATTTTTGAAAATACAAAATGGGCCAAATGGTGTACGCCTGTGAACTGGACAAGGCTCAGGTGGCCACCAGTTGATGGCCTGCTCTGAAGGCAAGTGTTTAGACAGTGTCTTCCCGTCTTATAAGTGCCCTGGAGGCATTTGTAGGCATATCTGCAGTCCAACAGTGACTACGTTCTTAAGGTGAGAATATTAATTTAGTAATCCAGCTCATGTAAGAAAAGGAGAAATTTTTAATTAATTGGGTCATGGACATTGTGACTGGCAGTGTCAGTCTGGAAACTGAAGATGTCACCAGGAAGAAAGGACAAAGATGTATGAGGGATGGAGCAGGGAACAGACTGATTTTTTTTTTTAATAGAAAAGAACCACATGTTCTCACCCATAAGTGGGAGTTGAACAATGAAAACACAGGGACACAGGGAGGGGAACATCACACACTGGGGCTTGTCATGGGGTGAGGGGCTATGGTCAACTGTGCTGAGCAGAAAGTGGGCCTACCATAGACAGATCCAGCTTTTTTTTCCTTTGAGATGGCATCTCTCTCTGATGCTCAGGCTGGAGTGCAGTGGCATATCTCGGCTCACTGTAACCTCCATCTCCTAGGTTCAAGTGATTCTCCCGCCTCGGTCTCCCAAGTAGCTGAGACTACAGGTACCCACCACCACACCCAACTAATTTTCGTGCTTTTAGTAGAGATGGGGTTTCACCATGTTGGCCAGGCTGGTCTTGAACTCCCAACCTCAGATGATCCGCCCACCTTGGCCTCCCAAAGTGCTGGGATTACAGGTGCGAGCCACTACACCCTCAGCAACAGATCTAACTTTGAAAGGCAAGAGGAAAATATCAGCTTTGAAAATGCAGGCCGGGCGCGGTGGCTCAAGCCTGTAATCCCAGCACTTTGGGAGGCCGAGGCGGGAGGATCACGAGGTCAACTGATCCAGACCATCTTGGTCAACATGGTGAAACCCCGTCTCTACTAAAATTACAAAAAATTAGCTGGACATGGTGGTGCGTGCCTGTAATCCCAGCTACTCAGGAGGCTGAGGCAGGAGAATTGCCTGAACCCAGGAGGCGGAGGTTGCGGTGAGCCGAGATCGCGCCATTGCACTCCAGCCTGGGTAACAAGCGAAACTCCGTCTCAAAAAAAAAAAAGAAAGAAAAGAAAAGAAAATGCAATTGCTCGATTTTTAAAAGTTGTCAACAATTTCAAAAGTTTAAAACACAACACGCAAGCCAAACAAAGCACGTGTGAGGTCTATATTTGGCTGGGAACCTGCCAGTCTGTGACTTGCATTAAGGAATCTTACGGCATCCCACACATTTCCCGACAAGGTAGTTCTCACCTCACTTCCTGTCAAGTGTTTACTTAGGAACCCTTGGTGTGATCCTTTCCTTAACTCTTCTTCCAGAAGAAGGACCATCAGTATAGACAATATTTTAATATTTTACCTTCACTTCCTACCCATTATTCACCAGTTTGTGCTTGTTCAGCCAGAAATTCAGGAACCAAAGGAAAGCTGTTAACTAGAGAAGACCTTAAACTCTCAGATATCCCAGCACAGTTTTTTATTAAAGAATTTTCTTTTTATAGTAAACTAGAGAGAGGATGTTCAGAGTCCAGGTTCATGAGTTGCAGAGATTTTTTTCGTTGTTGTTCAGCAGAGCCCAAAAATAGAATTGCAAAAATACAATTTGGTAAATCTTTAATGCCCAAATACTACTCCTTCCCCTAATAAGTCAGCGACTGGAACCATTTCTGCCTCTGCACATGAAACTGGCCAGGAGGCTAAGCCCATTTTTTAATGTAATGCTGATTTTATTTCTCAATTTGATTTGAGCATCTTTAATGCGAAACAAGACAAACAGCAGCAAAACACCCAGCTTGAGTATAAGTCCTTTCTCCCGAATTTTGACAGGACCTGAAGGATGAGTCAGAGATGACTGGTAAACTCATCAACTTCAGTGTCTGGTGAAAACCATCTTTTCAGACAAAGGGTTTCCCTGTTTAGGAAACAAACATGTTTACTTTAAAATGCTAATCAAAAAAGTCCTTGAACAGACATTGCCTTTCCAAAAATTACTAGAATAGTTATTATGTTTCAAACTAGGAAACTATAATAAAATAATCAAGGATAGAAGTCTGATTTTTCACCTATTAAAATGTGGGCTGCAAATTATACGCACATTTACACACTCACAACTACACACATACACATCTCCAAGGCACAAGATAGTAAGCATGGGAAAATTTGCCAAATGTCCTAGTAGATTGATCCACAAACAGCCCAGGTAATTCTGCATTCCGTCTTGGACAAAGCCACTTTTTCTTCCTAATTTCTCACTCAGACTAGGTACAACTACCATGTAGAAAAATAAGTCACTTTGTCTCTGTTTTATTTAAGCAGTACAATGCTTAGGTGGACGAGTGCTAGAGCCAGCGTTCCTGGGTCGGATTCCTGGTTATGCCACTGTTATTGGTAGCTTAACATGGAGTTGGTAAAACAGGGATGTGGAAAGAGTAGTGTCAATTCATAACTTGTTTAGGAGGATTCAATGAATGGATAGAACATTGCCTGGCCCTGCATACAAATTCAAGACTTTGAGCTCAGCAAGTCTGGAGAGCTAGCAGATTCTTAACCTTTGAGTCCCCAGCTAAAGACCCTGGCCGGAAGAACATTCACCTACACTTTGATGACCTTCCAGGGATTCATGGACCTCCTCTGCCTCCCTCACTCCCCAGGCTAAGGTCCTCTGCTCTAGAAAGCACCTAAAGCAACCTGGAGAAGTGAGTTGCTGTGAAAACCACTTTAGTCCTTCTCAGGACACCATATATATTTTCTGAGCCATGGCAAAATACATAGGTAAACAGGTATCATTAGAGGGAATGACTCGTGGTTCCTTTTTCAATGGGGCTTGAAAGTTGTGTTTTGGTTATTAGGAAGGAAAGAACTGGATCTTTCTAGTGAGTGATTCATCATCTGGTTCCTTCAGGGGAAGAGAGGGAGTGACTAGAGAGGACCGATGTCCAGCCTGGGGCCTGCTTTGCACAGCGGGGACCTCATGAAGGCAGGCTTCTTCCTTCTGACGTTTCCAGCACTCCTCATAGGGACTCCGGAGAGGGACCTCTGAATCATCACTGTGTCTAGACACATCAAAGGGCAAGCTGCCTGTTTCTCAGGCTCTCCAACCCCAGTCAGGAGCTCCAACATGGCAGGTCTCCCTCTGAATCACTCAGACTAGAAGGAGGGTGCTGAAAGATGAGTGGGTTCATTGGGCTGGGTTCACGCTTGGGCGCAGGCAGCATTCCTCCCTGGGGAAGGCACAGTCATGTTGCCTCTTGCCAAAGACAGTCAGGTAAGGAGACACTGTTGATTTTGTCTCTGTCTCCTGGTGCCAGAGCAGACCCAGCAGGGCTTTGAAGATGTTGATTAGGCGTAAGCCTTGACGAGGAATGTGACCATCATTCAACAGTGTAGGTACTCAGTAAATACCTGGGGCATGAATTCAAGGGAATGCTATCCTGCAAAATGGGCCACTTGCTTCAGACAATTAATTAAAAGAAACATTAAAAAATTTCATGAGCAGGAAAGATGATAAAATAATTGCTTTGGGTTGCTCTTTGGAAGTGTAATCCAACATATGGTTAAATTTTAGACTTCCTCACTGTTCTTCACAGGTATCTTTTCTTCAAACTCACATTGCTCTTATGTCTGGAATGTTCTACTACATACTATAATAGATTTAGTTTCAACCACATCCCACACAAAATCATATTTACACACACGTGTATATGTATGCAACCTGGAGAGCAATGTGTATATGTATGAACTGGTAATTTGATTACCAGTTGATTATGAACACAGTTTTCTGCTTTGTAGATATTTTATTAAACATCTATTATATGTGATGTTAATGTTTGCTTTTCACACATTAGAAACATTTTGTTTTCAGGTATCAACCATTTTTTTTTTTTTGAGACAGTCTCGCTCTTTCGCTGAGGCTGGAGTGCAGTGGCATAATCTTGGCTCACTGCAACCTCTGCCTCTTGGGTTCAAAGAATTCTCCTGCCCCAGCCTCCCATGTAGGTAGTATTACAAGTGCCTGCCACCACATCTGGCTAATTTTTTTGTATTTTAAGTAGAGGCAGGGTTTTGCAGTGTTGCCAGGCTGGTTTCGAACTCCTGACCTCAAGTGATCCATCTACCTTGGACTCCCAAAGTGCTAGGATTATAGATGTGAGTCACCATACCTGGGCAGGTCTCAACCATTTTTGTAGGCCCTGTGAAAATCTGATCCTGATTTAATTAGTTCTAACATTATGGAAATGAAAAACCTTTAATGGAATATATGTTTTTTAGGGCTCATCAATAAATGAATTTATTCCAGACATTCTTCTAAGGCAAATCCCAGGGTTTCAGAGTTTATCTACTAGAGGTTATCTAATAGCTCTTAAAAAGCAAAGGGCCAGCATGGTAGCTCCTGCCTATAATCCCAGCACTTGGGGATCTGAGGCTGGAGGATCACCTGAGCCCAGGAGTTCAAGACCAGCTGGGCAGCATGGTGAGACCCTATCTCTACACAAAACTTAAAAATTAGCAGGACATGGTGGTGTGCATCTGTAGTCTCAGCTAACTCAGGAGGCTGAGGCAGAAGGATCCCTTCAGCCTAGAGGTTGAGGCTGCAGTGAGCTGTGATTGTGCTGCTGCATTCCAGCCTGGGTAACAGAGTAAGACCTTATCTCAAAAAGAGCAAAGATTTTCATTCCTAATTGGAACAAAAGCCCCACTAAAGGCACTGACAGCTCCTTGTAAGACTCCTGGTTGGGTAATACTGGAAGACTGGGAGCCTCCTGGGGGCAAGGACTGTGTCTGCTTTTCTGTCCCATATTACACTCCCCACAACAAGCACAGTGCAAGGCACATAGTAGGTGCTCAGTAAATCCTTTTATTTGCCACCTGTCTGGAGTAAAGCATTATAATGTCATGTTACATGTAGCTTCAGAGCCTGACTTCTGGGTTCTGAGCCCCAGCTCTGCCACTTACCTACTGTGTATCTTTTGGTAGGTTACTTCTGCTTGTGCCTTGGTTTCCTCATCTGTAAAAGGGGGATAATGAAAGTACCTACTCCAGTGGCTGGTTACACTTCCTTTACATCCATGTACCAGTTTTCTGAACATATAATACTGTTTAGATCCGTGTTGACTTGATGATTCTAATCATTTGCAATGCATTACACTCATATTTTTGTAGTTAAAATGTATTTATGTATTTATAATAATTTTGGTTATTTTCTTCTTAGTGCAGATATTTGGATCAAGGAAAAGGAGTGTGTGTGTAATTTTTTAAAATTGCTGGTAAGATGTGTCAAGCTAAGCTTTAACTATCTGTGACCTGCACATCTTTAGTTTGAGAAAACAAGTCACATTTCATTTTTTTTAAATGTGAAAATGTATCTTGGTCATGTCTTTAGCAGCATGGAATTTTGGAAAGATCATAACATTTGAGGAAAGGAGGTCAAGGAAGAGACTTGAGTTTAATCTGGCACCTTCTAATTTCTGTGCCCCAGAAAGTATCGATGTGTGTGTTTTAATTACTGCCAATATGTGTCTGAAGGTTGAAGAAGAACACTCGGAGAAAAAAATAAAACAAAAACATGTCTTTAAAGTGGCCCCTAACTGAAAGCAGCCTGGCCATAGGTCGTGGAGGTAGTGCTCTGGGGTGCATTTCAAGAAGGGCTACATCATCCCTGGGGTTTGGGAAGCTGGTAGCTAAGGAGGATGAGATAATGCAGGGATGTTCATCTGGCACATTTCATCTCAAGAACTGATCATCTTTAGGTCAGGAATGAATTCCTCACCCCATACAGAATATTACAGTGTTGGCCCAGGTGTACAGAGAGGAAGAGGGCAGAGAAATTTTGATGTTCTCAAGTCCAGGAATGATGTACTTATATGGATTTCCTTGGAGGAGTTGGCTGTGAGTGCAGCTTGTTCCTTATTTGAGGTGTATCAAGACGTTCCCCGCAATATTCAGTAAGTAATTATCCCAATCCACATTTAGGAAATAGCAGAAGACACTGTGACATTATCTAACAATCTCTCAGGTCACTGCAGATGATCCTGGCTTTGGGACATAAGTCTCAAAAATTCCTGTGTGTAGCAGTGGCTCATTAGCCCTTTTCAAGAGAAATATTATTACTGTGAAGTCAGAACCTTTTAAAGCCTTTTGATGCTATTCTGTCTAACACATAAAAGTCTTCCACCCAGCAAAATATAGTGTTTGGTTTATACGGAGTTGTTTCTCAAAGTAGCTACTTTATTTCCCTTCAAATTTCCCTTCTATTTTCTCCACCACTTACTGCTGACCAATTGGATTTTTTAAAAGATTTTAATTAGTCTTCCTTAAAACTACTAGAATGGAAAAATAAACTATTACCAAATGTGTGAGACTCTGAATCCAAGAGTTCAAATGCTGTGTCAGTGGAGGTTGTGGTTGATGGGAGAGCAGGTAATATGTCTTGTGATAAGATGCTCTTAAGAAGGAATTTTGGCCCCATCCATAGGAGGACATTGTTTTCCTCATGCTTTTTTTTTTCCTTCTGTTTGGACACAAAGTTCCTAGTAACTTTATCACAATCCTTTTTGGGAATGGTGATGGTGATTCCTGGGCCGTAAGTGATTTCAGGAGGTTTGTAACTGGGCTGCAAATCAAACGTGGGAGAAAATACCTAGTCAGTATTCCTGGAGACCTTTGGTTTACGTACTTCGGTAATGCAATCCTCAGCGCAGTCTTTTGGTTTCTGTTTCTAGGTTCTTTTTCGGCTTGAGGAATGGGTTAGTGTGTGGGCTTGTGTATGAGATTCAGAGAAAGGGGCTAAGATTTCACGTAGGCTTCGTGGGGTTCACGCTTTTAGATTTGGAGCCTATTTGACTGCTTTGCTTTATTTCTAAGTGTTTTTTGTTTTATAAAAATTCTTTCCTTCTTCTTAGAGGTCATTTCTAGAGATTGCATTAAGGCTTACAGTTCTGTTGTCTGGTAGAATGCTTTGTCTTTTTTTAAGAAAAGGAACTAGCTTGCTAGCTTGGCATTAATGTGTAATGATGACATCATTTATTTGTCTCTATGGGAAATAGGCATTCATTCCTTTTTTTTTTCCCCCAGAGGGAAATGGGTTCATGTTGAGAGAATACGATAGAATATATTCTCCCTGGTTATCATAAGCAGATGCGTTTTTTTTCACTTACTTGGAAGATCTTTCTGAAACATGGTCTGTGCAAAGGACCAGGGTTATGGGAGAAATTATAACAGCCGAGGCTGCTGTTCTACAGAAGCCTTTTGTCCAGTGATGGTTGGGGACACAGAGGAGCACTCAGGAAACTGCAGAAGGATAAATGCTAAAGAAGGACATCTTATCCAGCTTTGGGCCTCAGGGAGGGCGTGACAGCTAAGGGGAGATCAGAGGGGTGAGTAGAAGCTGGAGAGGTAAAGGGGGTGGGAGAGATAGGCATTTCTGACAGGAGGGAACACCCCAGAGAGAAGAATTGCAGGTTCAAGGTCTGGGAAAGAGAACTTTACATTTTTCAAAGTATTTATAGTTATGTTTATTTGTTTTGTAACCTTGAGTTATACGACCCAGAGTCTTGGTTTTCTTATCTGAAAGATTAGGTAACAATCCCTACCTCCAGGGGTGGTTGTCAGGAAAATCTGGGATAACGGATAGAGTGCTCTTTGTTAGTGCACAGCAGTTTTAGAGTGTCTGGCGTGTAGTCTATGCTTCATAAATGCAAACGGCCTTACTGTTGTTCTTAGAGTTCTTCATCTCTATCTTAATGTTTCCTTTTGCCTAATTTGTCCTACCTATTTTTAAATTATTTAATTTTGCTTGAGGTATTTCTCTCTCTAATTTGTGTTTTTTTATTGTAGTAAGAACATTTAACATCAGATCTATCATTTTAACGATTTTTTAAACTTTTATTTTAGGTTCAGGGGTACATATTGAAGGTTTGTTGTATAGGTGAACTCACAGTATGGAGGGTTAATTTCACAGAATATTTAGTCACCCAGGTATTAAGCTTAGTACCCATTAGTCATTTTTCCCTGATCCTCTCCGCCTCCCACCCTCCACCCTCAGGTGGGCCCTGGTGTCTGTTGTTACCTTATTGGTATCTCATAATTTAGCTCCCACTTATAAGTGAGAACATGCAGTATTTTGTATTCTGCTCCGGTGTTAGGATTAAAGTTAAGGATAATAGTCTCTAGCTCCATCTGTGTTCCTATAAGAGACATGATCTTGCTCTTTTTCATGGCTGCATAGTATTCCATGGTGTGTATGTACCACATTTTCCTTATTCAGTAGATTTTAACAGAGTTTTAAGTGTCCAATCCATTGTTATCTATGGATACTATGTTGAACAGTGGCAGCTCTCTGGAACTCATCTTGCATAACTGAAAGTTTATACCTAGTCAATAGTAGGTCTCTGTTTTCCTCCCCCTGCACTTCCAGGCAACCACCCTTTTGCTCTCTGCTCCTTGGAAGTCCTCCTCACACATCATATTGAGGGAGGATACAGTTTCCTATCACTTCCTAAAACAATCACAGGCAAGAGCACTGTCACTTACATGATGGGTTAAGAGTAAGTGGTGTATGCCCTGTACACATTGTGCCAACAGAAGGTGGGGAGACTGAAAGAATTCAGTAACCCAGCCTCTGCCAGCACAGAATAGTGTCCACTATGTTCTTTTTTTTAACCCAAATGCAGCATTATGCACAGTTTGTGTCTTTATTTTAACGTGAAAACTGTGATGTGACTGGTAACACCTGGCCTCCGTGCACCATCTAATGAGAGCCTCTGTGTTGGAGTGAATTGAGCGATAACAACTACTAAATTGACTCATAATGACTTACACGAAAAGGAGATTCATCATCCCATAGAACTAGAAATGAAGAGGAACGATGGCCCTAAGGATGCTTAATTTAGCAGCGAAACAACATCACTAAAGATTCAGGAAAGTTCCATCCTCTTTTTCCATTTTGATATCATCGAGGCCAGAAGTTCACTTTGTGCCTTTGTTTTAGAATCCAGGAGAACCCTGGAGCCCTAAGAACACCTTCCCTCATAATTCCCTGGCCAGAATCAAATAATATGCCTCCTACTAAATGAAGAGGAATAAAATGATCAGGGATGGCCAAGGCTTTAAGCAAGACATGAACTCTAAGGATGGGGATGGTCTGTGCTTACTATGAGAACCCGATACCTGGAGTTAGGGTTCCACTGGTAAGAAGGAAAAAGGGAGTGGGCAGTGGCTACTGGGAGACACTCATCATGTCTACCCGATACACATTTTCTTGTATATTTATTTGTGCAAAAAGAAAAATCCTTTCCCTTTTTTTAGATCAGCTAGGTCCAAGATATTTAGAAAGAGGAGAGGCTATGCCAAATAAAAATAAACAAACCCACAAACCTCCCTAGGAGAGACACACGCATACCTTCCATATCTGGATCAGAGTGGTGATGGTGATGATGAGTGGAAAATCCCAAAATCCCCATATCTGCCGAAGTTGGAGCAGCTGCTACTAGGAGGGCACCAGATGGTAGGTCCTTACTACCTGTACTGCTCAAGGTTCCAGCAGAAAACATAATTCCATTCAGATGTTTAACCAGAAGTTTTTTTTTTTTTTTTTTTTAAGTTACTGTTTCCAAAGGCATGGGTAGGTTAAGAGAACTCGCAAGGAGGGAGGGGATGAGATACCCAAGACTAATCACTGCGGGACGTCATAAGGAACGCTTAGCCTGAAGGGCCAAGAAGATAAAATAATATTTGCAGGTGCTTAGTAAAACTGAGGCAGTGGAGGAGGAGCCTTTGGGAGTAGAGGTAACCTAGAGGAAGGAAGCCAGTGCCAGACACATGGCCAGAGAGGCAATAGAGGTAGGGCTCTGATCTCTCTCACTTCTCAGCCTCTGATATCCACTGATGCCTGCTGCTGAGACTAAATGTAGGCACTGGCAAAGGTGCTGGAGCCCAGTGATGCCCATGTGGAAGGTAGCGTCTCGGGGCTGGAGGAGGGCAGAGGTAAATCTAGCTGGGAAGACAAACAGATGGATGGGCTGATGTGATCCCTGACAGGCCCCTCTACCTAGAGCATTCTTTCTCAAGAGCCTCAATCCCAGGCATAGCCATATGCCTCAGAGCCGGCGAATCCACCTGCTTTTTGCTTCTGCTTGGCCTGCCTTTTATTCTCCTGCTCAGCAGGAGAACACGAAAATTCTCTCATTTTCCTCTCTCCTGCTTTTCTCTTGTCTTCTTTCCTCTTCTTTCTCTTCTGCTCAGTATCTCTTTGATTCGTGAAGCCTTTCTCAACCTAATAAAGACCCTAAACTCCCACTGGAATCATGGAGAACTCTTTTCTGTCCTTTTTTCTTTTTTTTTTTTTTTAATTTTTTAGTGAATAATAGATTCGGGTAGGACAGTTTCAATTTTGAAACCCAAAAAATTGCTCAGGACTTCCTCTTCAGGATATGAGCATTGGTCTTAATTATCAAAAGAAAACAAGATTTTTTGGTGGGGTTCTTTTAGATAAATGCTTCCTACTCACATATAGTAAGAGAGAAAAAAATCCCAAATGATAAACATTATAAATGGTGTATTTCTTCACTTCCTTTAACCATCGTTTGTCCATTTGTGCTCCGTGTCCAATGCTAAACTAAGTGCTGCTTTCACCACTCACGTGACTCTTGGGATTCGTCCTAAGAGCTGTTTCAGGTCAGACGCAATAAAGCCTTTCCAATTGTTATACGAATGACTGTGAGTTACTTAAATCTGCCACTTATTAAGAATTACAAGTTATGAATTATCCCAGTTCCCAAATATGATGATGAATTTCCGATTGCTCTGCAACCGTTTTCAAAACAAGATCTCATAGCTTTCATCAGGAAGCGGGAAAATGGTTTCATTCTCAGCACAGGAATTTGTTTTCCTGGTTGAGACATAAACCATGTGTCCTAATGGTTCTGCAATGTGCTGGGATCTACTCTGAAAGCACAGTGATTCACGAAGAGATGGAGTGGGTTTCACATCCTTTGAAGTCTGGAGTTGCCCAATTGCAGTCATGGAGCAACATGCAGTTGGGCATAATAGCCAACTGTTCCTGCGTTTGTCTTTAGTGGTTAAACATGCCTCATGTGATGTGTCAACAGCTTATAAATCTGTAATTGGGGCAAGGCTGCTGTGGGTTTAGTTGCCAATAATGTGTTAATATTGGGTTCAGAAAACCCAATTAGGATGGAACATAATGTGTGGCAGTGAATGAATACAAGATCACTCATGTTTCAGCGGAATTTTCTTTGAAGCTCTACAAAATTGGAGGAATGGCTTCCCAGATAACTCTGACTTGACCATGTGGCCATATTCAGAGGGCTGAAGAATTCCTGACAGACCAAAGTGGGGTGCATCTGAAGCTTCCTAAATAGGATTGGGTAAAGTGTAGGGATGGGGAGTTGGTCACAGCCAGGATTCTTTTCCACCTCCTTCCTGTCATATCTGAATACTTGTTACTGTGGCTAAAGTGACATTTCTATCCAGAAACCAGGATCTGGTTTAGTTGTGCTTGTCCTCCTTCCCAGAGCTGAGTCTTGAATGGCAGTTTGAATCCTCCAGGGTTAAAGGTATCTTTGTTCAGGCACTCGAGACTGCTCTCCTGCTGTGCTCAGTTACAGTCTAACAAGACATTTCCTTGTCAGTACTCTGTGCTGTTGTGTAAAGCGGATTCAAGCGATTCCGTTTGCTGCTGCTGCTTTGTCCACTCACACAGTCACTATTTATGATGATCCTTCTATGATGAAGGCACTATTTAAGACACCTGAAAACACAAAAGTGAGCAAGGTAAACAAGATCCCTGTTCTGTTCTATTCTTGTTGAGGAGCTAGATAAGTAGACAAATGAACAGACTAATAAAATAATTTTAGACAGTGCTATGGAATATGAAGGGACTAAAGGGTGATGGTGTAACATCATTTGGGGGAGTTGAGAGATGGCCACATTACATGAGGTGGTTCTCTCTGCATGAATTTTATCCTAAAGAGACCTAAAGAATAAGAAGGAGTCAGCTAGAGGAAGAGTGTTCTGGGTAAAGGAGTTACAATTTCAAGAAGTCCTTAGGCAGGGAAGAGTTTAGTTTATTAAAGAAACAACAATAGCATCAACAGAATCTGTGTGGCTCTGCTCCATGAAAAAGGGGGTGGGGGGTAGGAGACTGTGTCAGAGGGCAATGGGAGCAGGTGATGTGGACCATGGTGAGACGTTGAGATCTCATTCAATCATAATCCACTCAACTGTTTTTCTCACTCCCTATACTTTCTCTCTTCCCTCCTTATCCATGGTTTATCATTAAAATAATTCCCTTGAAAATATTCTGTCCTTTGGTATTAGTTATCTATTGCTGTGTAACAAATGAAGCCAAAAATTTAGCAGTTTAAAATAGGAAGAGGTTGTCAACTCACACAGCATTAGTAGATCCAGAAACCAGGCTGGCTTAGTTGGGTGGGTCTCCCTGTAGGTATCTCAGGAGCTTGTAGTCACATGTTAGCCAGCACTATAGTTACCTGAAGACTCTACTGGGCTGTGGGATTGACTTCCAGGTTGACTCACTCACATGCCTGCTGAGTTAGTCCTGGTTGTTGGCAGGGGGACCTAAATTCCTTGACATGTGGGTCTTTCCATAAGACTTCTTGAGAGTCCTCATGGTATGGTGGCTGACTTTGCCCAGAGACAGTGAGCCAAGAAAATGGAAGGTGAAAGTCACTATGTCTTTTACGATCTAGTCTTGGAAGTCATATATCATTGTCTCTGTAATATCTAATTGATCATAAAGGCCATCCGTACTCAGTGTGAAAGAGGAGAAGATCACACAAGTGCATGAATACCAGATGACAAGGACCATGGCAGGCCATCTCAGAGGCTTGCTAACACACCCTGTCACCCTCCTTTGTTCAAATCTTGCGAAACCTCAGCCCTGAGAAATCTAAAGCATTGCTTTAATATCTAACCCATTGACAGGCGTACCAACATGCTGACTGAACTCATTTCAAGTTCATAATCACAAACATCAAATAAAACCTTAGTGCTGTCTGACTATCCTTCTACATGCCCCTAGCCAATGTATTCTTTTCCTAGGGTGACTTTTTCATATCTTCATCTCTTCAATACCAGGTCTCAATCTTCATTCTTGGCCAAAGTCCTTGCTTCTGATAAAATAGAAGCTATCAGGAGACTAATTCTACGTACTTCCACCAACAAATTGCCAACCCAGCTATACTCATGTACTCTACCTTCTCACCCGTCACTACAGATGGTCAGCTTTTGCTTGTATGAATATGTATTAGTCCATTTTCATGCTACTGATAAAGACATACCTGAAACTGGAAGAAAAAGAGGTTTCATGGACTTACAGTTGCACACAGTTGGGGAGGCCTCACAATCATGGTGGAAGGCCTGGAGAAGCAAGTTGCATCTTACGTGGATGGCAGCAGGTAAAGAGAGCTTATACAGGGCAACTTGCGTTTCTAAAACCATCAGCTCTCGTGAGACTTGTTCACTATTCCAAGAACAGCACAAGAAAGGCCTGCTCCCATAATTCAGTTACTTCCCACTTGTTTTCTCCCACAACATGGAGGAATTGTGGGAATTACATTTCAAGGTGAGATTTGGATGAGGACACAGTCAAACCGTATCAGTTAATTTCATGGGCTGCCATAACTGAATACCACAAACTGGGTGGCTTAGATCAACATAAATGTACTGTTTCCCAGTTCTGGAGGTTGCAAGTCCAAAATCAAGGTGTCAGCAGGGCTGTACTCCATCTAAACACACTGAGGCAGGATCTGTTCAGGTCTTTGCTTCTGGTTTTGCTGGCTTAGGGCCTTATCTGTCTTGTAGGTGGCCATCTTCTCCCTGTGCTCATCCCATAGTCTTCCCTCTATGTGTGTCTGTCCTGGTGTTCACATTTCCCCTTTTGAAAGGACATTGATTTTATTGGATTAGGACTTACCCCAATGACCTCCTTTTAACCTGATTACATCTGTAAAGATCCTATTTCCAGATAAGGTCACATTCTGTGAGGCTGGAGGTTAAGACTTCAACATTTTTTATAAGGAAGAGCGTAGGTGGGGGACGCAATTTAACCTAAAATCTCTCCATGCTGAATCCCATTCCCTTCCACCTGCCAAATGGATCTTTCAGCAATTGTACTCTCTTTCCCCCACATTATCTATTTTTCCCTTTCTATTGATCATTCCCATCATACAGAAGCAGACTCTAACTCCCATCATAAAAGCTAACCAACCTATCAAACAAAAAAGTTGCTGATCCCACTTCTCTTATTTACAGAACTCAAAAGAATTGTCTTTACTCCATGGCTCTACTTCCTGCCCTTTGCTTTCTCTAAAGCTCACTTGAGTAAGGCTTTAACCTACAGTGCCATCAACAGCTCTTTGGTTATGGCCAGAAGCAGTCTGTGTATTACCAAATCCAACAGCACTTCTCAAATCTTCTTTTACTTGACCTGTCAACTGTGTCTTTTGACACAGTGGATTACTTGTTCCTTTTTGAATGCTTTTCTTCACTTAATCTGAGAACTCTCTTTTGCTTCATCTCTCATCTCACTGGCCATTGCTTCTGAGGGTTTAGTCTTTGAAACTTGTCTCTAGATGCTCCATGCCCTGAGTGATGGCACCCAGCCTTGTGGCTGTATACCATCCATGTCTACATACACTAACAATTCCTGACCTCTTTCTTGAATGCCAGGCTCGTATAGCATGTTAATTCTTCATCTCTATTCAAAAGCCTGATAGACATCTCAATATTTTATGCCCAAAACTGACCTTGTGATTATCTTTTGTGCACATTCTAATTCTTTTCTTGTCTTCCCCATCGCAGAAAATGGCAAATTCATGATCCTGGTTGCTTAAGCTAAACTTCTGGCACCATCCTTGATTATCTATCTCTTTTTCTCCTGTTTCATATACAAGTATCAATGAATCCTGTTTGCTGTACTTCCCCAATACATCCCAAATTCAAACACCTGTCACCACCACCATCTTCATCATTGTCAATCTGGATCAAGCCTTGATGCACCTTTACCTGGACCATTATAATCATCCCCCAATTAGTTTCCCTATCTCTATTCTTGCCCACCTTTAGTCCATTCTGGACACAGCAACCAGAACATATAACTCAAAACCCACCAATAGCTTCCCTTTTTGATCAGTACAAAATGCCAGCTCATTTTGTTGACCTTCAAAGCTTTGCATTCTCGGCCACCTCCGACAGAAGCCTCTACCACCTATTCCCGTATTCCCTTCACTCCAGCCACATGGGCCCCCGGCTCCTTTTTTTTAATCATGCCAAGTGTGCTTTCTGTCTTGTGGCCTTTGCATTCACTGTTCCTTTAATCAGAAATCCCCTTCCCCTAGGTGTGCACATGGTTTGCTCCCTCATTTCATCCAGGTCTCTGCTCAAACGTCTCCTTGTCAGAGAGGACTTTTCTGCCCACTCTAGCTAAAATAGCAATCCCCACCCACTAATATTCTTCTTTTCCTTACCTACTTTCTATTTCTTAATAACACTTATCATGGTTAGGCATATTTTATATTTGTTTTTTTCTCTCACCCCTTTAAAGCATAAACTTCATGAGAGCCATGACGTTGTTTACTGATGAACCCTTCCTTAGCTCCTAGGATAGCACACAGAACATAGCAAGTGTTGAGGAAATATTTCTTAGTGAGTCTGTTAGGTCCCGTTATCTCCTCCTTTCCCTGCCATGCTCATTCTCTTACTTCCTATCCATTTTTACTTTTTCTTTTTCTCCACATCCCACTTCCCTCTTCATTTTTGCTTCATTTTCAGATTAATATTAGAACAATAGCTGGGCGCGGTGGCTCACGCCTGTAATCCCAGCACTTTGGGAGGCCAAGGCGAGTGGATCACGAGGTCAAGAGATCGAGACCATCCTGGTCAACGTGGTGAAACCCCGTTTCTACTAAAAATACAAAAATTAGCTGGGCATGGTGGTGCGCTCCTGTAGTCCCAGCTACTCTGGAGGCTGAGGCAGGAGAATTGCTTGAACCCAGAAGGCGGAGGTTGCGGTGGGCGGAGGTTGCAGTAAGCCGAGATCGCGCCATTGCACTCCAGTCTGGGTAACAAGAGGGAAACTCCGTCTCAAAAAAAAAAAAAGAAAAAAAAAAAAAAAGAACAACAGATTGACTCAAAGACCTTCAAAAGGAGAAGATTTAATGTAATCCTTAACATTGTTAGGAATATTGCTATATAGAGCAGAAACACCCATAATTTGGGTGGTTAATTTTCAAAATAAAAAGCAGCTGAAATTTTAGGGCTACTTGCAAAAAAGGAATAACTAGACTAATGCATCCCTGCGTTGTTTTAACCTGAGTTTCTAAGATACTGTGACTTTTCAAATAAGCTAACATAAAAGGAGGGCTCTAAAAATTTACCCAAACCTGTGACAGGAAGTAACTTGCCTTTCTGTATATTATTTACACTATACAAATTAAAAATTTTGTAATAAACTTCTTAGCAAAGAAAATATCCTCTATGCTTTTGACTTTTTTAAAAAACTCTTTTCCTCTTTAATGTTTTTCATTGGTTAATATTTTGGGATTTGTTCAACAAATTTACTTCCTAATGACGCTTGATTAAACCTTGTTTGCAAAATCAAATGTCTACATATGTGGGCAAGAAACACAATCAAGTAGGCTCAGTCTACTGAAAAAAAAAATGTCTGCAGCTTAGGGGCCTGTGATAAACTGGAGAGACATGCTTTTTGAAAGGGAATATCATGAAAGTCAAAACAAATACGGGTGCAGTACAAATTTAGCTGGTAGTTTTTTGACCCCTGTCTTAGGTGACTATAATAATAAACTGGTAGCTGCTAGTCCTTATATTCCTCATTGCTAACTGTGGGAGGAACTGCATGGAATCAAAGTTGCAAAATAAATATTAGAGTAGAGAAAATCAAACTTCGATGAAAAATAAGTCAGCAAGTGAATACATAAAGTTGAGTGTGTATGTGTGTGTATGTGTGTGTGCGCATCTTCAAAATAACAGTCAATTATGCAGTGATGTACTGTGGCTCTCTAGAAACACAATAACCATGTACAAAATACAATGTGGTGAATCACAGAGTTGGTGGTAGGTTGGCATATCCTTGGGTACAATTATTTTTAGGGTGTTTTCTGCAAATAATAAAAGTTAAAAAGAGAAATTTAATCAAAACCAGAGACTCAAACCATCTCAGATGTGAGAACCTTTTGTTGGCTGGTTATGTCACCCTTTCCTCTTGATGGTGAGATAATGAAGATACTGCTGGGTGAATTACACCCAAGTTTTCCTGTTTTGTACACATGGTTCTTGCTTTGTGCATACTGAAGTCCGTGCAGACTGGAACGCACTATGCACAGTTGTGTAGTGACTGATACCTGACCCCTTCACCATGTGTCTTAGTTCATTTGGGCTGCTGTAACAAAATGCCTTAGAATAGGTAATTTGTATATAACAGAGATTTATTGTTTATAGCTTAGGAGTCTGGGAAGTTGAAGATCAAGGCACCAACAAATCCAGTGTCTGGTGAGAGCTTGTTTCCTGCTTCAAAGATGCCCTCACACGGTGAAGGGGACAAGGAAGCCCCCTCGAGCTTCTTTCCATAAGGGCACTAATCCCATTCATGAGGGGTTATGACTCATGACTGAATCCCTTCTCAAAAGTCACATCTATTAATGCTATCACATTGGTTATTAGGTTCCAACATAGGAATTTTGGGCGAACACCAACATTCAGACCACAGCGCCAAGAAGCTCTGCTAAATGAGAGAGTGGCTCCCATATGCAGGGGTTTTACTTAATGAAGATACCATTAAAAGTGAGGATTGCTTGTGTCAGTAAATCAGGTCAGCTTGTTTTTCTAGACCTTCGAACTCTGAACTCAAACTTATGTGACATCTGCTATTTTAATATTTGTATATTTGTTTGTTTTCAGATGCTCATTTAGGGACATAAATCATCATGGTTGTAAGCCCATACTCTGGGGTCAAAAAGAATATTGGGTCCAAAGACCAGGTCTGCCTCTTATTAGCTCTGTGACCTGTGACTCATGTCTTAACCTCTCTAAGCTTCTGTCTCCTCATCTGAAGAATGGAGATAATCATACCTCACAGCTTTAATGTGAAGATTAAAGTGAGATACCGAGTATAAAAAACTTAGCTATAATGGGTAGCATAAACATTCTCACTATGTATTACCAACAACTCCCCTTGCTATCATTCCTTTTATTATTAATACAGACCGCAGCTACTCCTTGAAGTGTTTCATAAAGTTTGGTGGCACTCTAACACTCCTGGGAGGTCAGGCATACAATTGGTTTAGGTTGGAGGAATGGTGAACTTGGTGGTCTTGCTGAGCCCTGGTCGTGCATAGCTAGGATGCCAGCTGCTCAGATCTGTAGTAAAAAATCCCCCTTGAGCCCGGTAAAATTTGGCAGGCTCACCATCCATCCTTACATGAGCTGTGTGAGTCAAGCACTGGGCCAGCTCAGCAGAGGCACTGAAGTTCAATCACAGCACAAAATCTAATCAATTCTCACAGTCAAAGAATGAGCTAATGATTCAGGTATTTATAGCAAAAGGTGTTAAGAGATTATTTGGAACATGGTAGAGGATAAGAAATGGATTTAAAATCTATTCCAGAATTTCATTTCTTGTGAGCCTTCCAGGAAATGAGATGAATGAACATTTTTTATTTTTGAGATGGAGTTTCACTCTTGTTGCCCAGGCTGGAGTGCAATGGTGTGATCTTGGCTCACTGCAACCTGCGCCTCCTGGGTTCAAGTAATTCTCCTTCCTCAGCCTCCTGAGTAGGAGAGGCATGTGCCACCATGCCCAGCTAATTTTGTATTTTTAGTAGAGACAGAGTTTCTCCATGTTGGTCAGGCTGGTCTTGAACTCCCGAGCTCAGGTGATCCATTTCAGCCACCTAAAGTGCTGGGATTACAGATGTGAGCCACCGTGCCTGGCAATGAATGAACTTTTAAAGAACATTCATTATTCAGCTAAGATTTTTGAGCATCTACTATGTGTGAGGCATTAGGCTAGCTTCTACCAAAGTAGCTGAGAACAAGACTACGTGAGCATGAGCTGTCACAGTGTTCAAAATTGATGTTAACATCTCTACTGAATGTGTAGTCCTTATTACTCAGCCTGGCATTTGCACTTTCTATGAGTTGTCAGAAACTGCTAGAAATTTGAATGGTTTACATCAGTGTATTCAAATGAATTGCTTTAATGGTGGGTAGAGGAAAGATCCTGTTTTTTCTTCCCTAACATACTCCATTTATCAAAAGATTCCTTGTTATTTAATAATAAATAAAAATACATTAACTTGTTGAGACAAATGTGTTTCCCAAAGCCATTGTCTAAAACTGAATTACCAGCAACACAGTTTGAGCAGTAATATGACCACAAGTCATTTTTCTCAAGTGACTTTCTGACTGGTAACACAAGATCCATGGGAACTGTTTGAATTGCAAGGCAAATATTTTAGTAATGAATTGATCCCCAAAGCAATTTCAACACTGGCATGGAAATTTATACATTCCTTAAGCTTTGCTTCAAAGACAGGTAAAATTCCTTCGGAATTGGGTAAATGGAATGCATTCTATAAACTGCACCCTTTTGTTACAGTGAACTCAATTGCTCCCATCATTCATAATCTGGCCCAGCAAGCCAATTCTTTGTTCCATTGCTAATCCATAGCACAGATTTTAATCTCCAACAATTAGGAACCCATTCCCACATATCTTGGGAAGTTCATGACTGCCAGGGTAGGCCTTGTTTAAGTTGTGTATATAGGTCTCCAGAGAGACAATAAATGTTTGTGCAATGAATACATGCTTTTGAATTCCCATTTCAATAAATGGAGTTTGCAGTGTACTTTCACATATCCAGCAGAGAAAAATTTTAGTGAGAGAAGAATCTAGAATAGTAGTTTCCAATTGAGGGTGATATCATTTCCCAGGGGACATCTGACAATGGTGACATCTTCGGTAGTCACAGCTGAAAGAGGGTGCTATTGGAATCTACTGGGTAGAGGGATGCTGCTAAATATTCTACAGTGCACAGAACAGCTCCCCTATAATGAAAAATTATCTGGCCCTAAATGCCACCAGTGCTGAGGTTAAGACACCATGATCTGGAGGGAATACTTCTCTTTCTTTCGTCTCTCTCACTGGGAAAGTCAGCTGTGTTGTGAATAAGCTCCACCAGCCCCATGGGGAGGTCCATGTGGTGAGGAACTAAGGCTCCCCAAACAGCAGTCGGCAACTTGTCTGCCACCTAAGTGAGCCATCTTGCAAGGGCATTTTCCAGTCTCGGTTGAGCTTTCGGATGAAAGTGGCTCAAGCAGACACCTAGATGGCAACCTCATGGGAGATTCCCAGCCAGAACTGGCTAGCTAAGCCACACCCAAATTCCTGGCCCTCAGAAGTTGTAGACCAGTGCCCCCCCACCTACCTTTCTGGCAACAGGGACTTGTTTCATGGAAGACAATTTTTTCACAAATGGTGTGGTGGTGAGGGATGGTTTTAAGAATGAAATTGTTGACCTCAGATCATCAGGCATTAGATTCTCAGGAGGAGCACATTACCTAGATCCCTCACATGTGCAGTTCACAATAGGGTTCATGCTCCTATGAGAATCTAATGCTGCCCCTGATCTGACAGGAGCTTAGGTGGTAACATTCATCTGCCTGCAGCTTATCTCCTGCCATGTGGCCTGGTTCCTCACCAGCCACAGACTGGTACCCATCTGCGGTCTGGGGGTAGGTGACCCCTGTTGTATATGATACATTCTAACCACTATGTTGCAGGATTTCAGAGACTGGAGAGACTGTTGAGGTTACAGAAGGAGTTTATTTTAGGTGTACACTGGCCCAGCTGGTTCCCTGACCAAGAACAAAATGGCTGAGGCCCTAACAAAGGCAGGGCTTGACTTTTTATATGTGAAGTACACAGTGGTGCTAAAACAAGTTTGCAGGTGTAGAACAAAGGCAATTCGTTTAGCAGTGACAAGCACCTAACTTAGGCTTACATATGACTGTTGCTATGTGACCCAGACGTTCCCTCTCTGTAGAGCTCAAGGATTCTAGCACAGGCCTTATCTATTGCCTTCTGCTACAGTGCCCAGAAGGCTGGAGTCCTGCCTGCTTGGGCATTTCTTATGACTTTCACTGTGTTACAGAAACTTACAGTTATCAGCTATAGAGAACAAGAATACAAGAATCTATAAGCTTATAAAACTTGCAAAGCAGGATACAATCTCATGGGAGGGGGAAGGACTCAAGGAAGTGTACTTAGAAAAGAAAAATTTAGTTTCTGCTTCTCTTTCCTGCATTAATTTTATTTTTATTAACTTTTCCTCTTCAATTAAGTCTTCAGTAATTCCTTATGTAGAAGCAGAAAACTAATATAAGTACCTTCGGCTGAATCTACACCAAATGGCTTCATTTTATCTTCCTGTATTCCAGTGAGTACAAGAAGAATGGCGAAAGATATTTAATTTTTGATTTTGTGGAGAAATGAAGACTTGCAGAATAAAGCATCTTGCTTAGTTAATATAGTCACAAGCCATTTGATGGTGTACCTGTTAAGAGTGTCAGCCTAAGGAAGACTTGACTTTGAAGCCCAGATCTGCCACTTTCTAGTCAGCTAACATCGCCAAGCATTGATTTTTAAAAATGGGGATAACAGGAGCACCTGTTTGATAAGGTTGCTGTGGAAATCACAAGAGATAACAATGTAATGTGGTCAGCACAATGAGTGGCTGGTGGTAAATGCTCTACAAATGTCTTTGAAGAAATAGATGTTATTGTTACATGGGTGAGTTTTTTCTCAACTCAAATCACTCTGTTTTTTTCTTTCACATCTTTGCCATTTAAAGGTTTGGGAATGAGTCCCAAAGCCCATGATTTATGGTCTTGCGGTATTTTGCTGAGGTTGGGATTAGAATCACTTAAGTCGCAAGGTGATGTTTTGTGTAACTCAGCAGTCTCCCAGCTGCCTGGACAGCTCGTGTGTCTCACCAGAGCCATTGAGATGCTTGTTCTGGGTGCAAAATTTAGCCGAGTGCCAAAAATCTCAGTGCTGTTAAGGTAAATACTTTTATATAGTATTTTAAAAATCAAATTGGCAAACTGTGGCTAACCAACTTTTTTTGTAAATGAAGTTTTATTGGAATTTCATCAGTCACAGCTGTGAATTCAGTAATTCACATCAAGCTTTTTTAAGATGGTTATTTTCTTAAATTTATTTTTTGCCTATATTCACAGGGGAATTTTTGCCCCTAAGCAATTTTCACCTGTGCAAGCAATTGTGAGCTCAATGGTGCTTATCCCCTGGAATGGGTCCGTGTGAATTTGGAAGCTGTGGCACATGTTGTGGACAGCTTATGATGAACAGCTATGGCTGGGACTGTTAATGTCTCTTCTCATCGCCAGGCTCTTGATCCTTCCTAATTCACATGATTTGCACCCCAAATTTTGGAACTAAAAATATGTCTTTTAAACTAGTTATGTTTACAGAGAAAGATTCTAAGTCCTATTTATATTTATATAGGACTTAAAAAATTTATATTTATATAGGACTTAAAAAATTAAAAAATAGTTTTTTATTTCCATAGGTTTTTGGGTGGTAGCACATCTAAAAGTTCTTTAACGGTGATTTGTGAGATTTTGGTGCAGCCACCACCCAACCTCTACTTTTAGTTCTAAGGTGATAGAAATCCAGGGATCCAGGTTAAAAAGAAGAATAAGCAAAAAGTAAGTAGAAGTTAAAAAAAAAAAAGAAATGAAAGCATCAATGAATGAAATGGAAAAAGAAAATCCAAACGTTTGTTCTTTGAAAAAACTAAAAACAGGCTCTTATTGAGATATAGAGAGCATAAAAATAATTGTAAGAATAAAGCAAAAATCTCTACAATTATAGATGTTTTAAAAAATCATAAATGAATACAGTTACCAACTATGTGCCAATAAGTTTATAAGTCTAAATGAGATTGACAGTTTTCTAGAAAAAGAAGTAAATAAACTGACACAGAATGTAGAGGAAAAACTAAATAAACCAATAACCGTGAAGGAATTGAAGTGGTGGTCAAACATCTGCAGGCCTGTGCCAGAGCTGGCTCCACGGGTGGGGACCTGCGTTAGGTAATCACATGGTGGCCCCCTCCTTAGAAGTACCTTGCTCTGGATGTAATTCTTTGCTATTACTATCTTAAAATTCTTCTTTTTCTTTTTTTGAGGCAAGGTCTCACTCTGTCCCCCGAGCCAGAGTGCAGTGATGTGATCACAGCTCACTGTAGCCTCAAAGTCCTGGGCTCAAGTGATCCTCCCACCTCAGCCTCCCTAATAGCTGGGACCACAGGTGTGCACCATCACACTTGGCTAATTAAAAAAAAAAAATTGTAGAGGTGGGGTCTTGCCATGTTGCCCAGGCTGGTGTGGAATTCCTGGGCTCAGGTGATCCACCTGCCTTGGCCTCCCAAAGTGCTGAGATTATAAGTGTGAATCACCACACCTGGGCTCAAAATTATTAATATGTTATATTATCAATTATGTTAATGTATGAATTAGATATTGATATATTAATGTAAATATATTATAGAGTTAATTACCATATATTAATAAGAAGCTCTCCTTTTAATTTTGTACTTGGCACTGCAAATTCTATAGCCAGCTCTGTTCATACCAGTATAGTTTTATAGGTGAGTTTTACAACTAATTTTATAGTACTAATCATCTAAAAACTTTTGAAAATAGGAAAAGAAGGCAAGTTACCCAGTTCAATTTAGATCATTGTAACAATTTCAAGATCTCTTGAGGAAAGTCATTTAGAAATTTGGAGATAAAATGTTATTTCACTGGATCTGCCAAAATACGAATAACTGCCAGAATCATTCATTACCTAAGAAGTTTGATATTGACCTTTTCAGTTGAATTGTTCTGTCTTCAAATGAAGTTGTTTTCTATTTTTTTTTCTGTTCCCAACAAAAAGTATGCTAGAATGCTTATCCTCAACTCATTCTAGGTTAGTTGATGGGTTAACTATTTTAAGCTCTTCCGGCATTTCTACACTCTTAAAGTCTTAATGTGAATATTTTTCCAGGTCACTTTCTAGTGAACCTTGGAAAGATTTGGCAAATTGACTTAATGTTTGTCCAAAGTCAGACTCAGCTTCTTTCTCTGGAAGCTCTAAGTTAAAAAAAAAAAAAGATGGAATTAGTGTTGGAAATCTTATGAGAATACAATGGTAGCATACTTATTTTGTTCTGTTTCCATATTTCTGATCTAGCTACATTGTTTCTCTATAAGGCAACCATGAACTCATCTCTGTGGCCTTCATGTTTATGATTTTAGTTGTTCATTTGAGTGAATAATCTGCTTCTATAATTCAAAGTCTAAAACCATTTCATTGATGCCTCAAAAATATTGGTGCCTCTCTTTTTATTATCTTTTATGTTTTCTTCCTTGCTTTCATTTTTTCATTTTCAATGACAGGTGAAACAGCTCATATTTGTAGTTATCCTATAGTCAAAAATGTTTCTGGAATTAAAAATATCAAAACTATTAGACAACAGTAACCCCAAAATGTCCTATAATTTAGGTATTGAAAAAGAACAAACAAAGCCCACCATGAAAGATGAAATGAGCTTGACTCCTTGTGAATTATACAGTGAAAAACAGAATTTCTAGGAGGAATAACAAACAATTCTCCTACCATGAACCTTGAGAAACTGAATTCTCTCCTAACATGAGAACAGAATTCTTTTAATGCTGAACCAGTCTATCAGAAAGTAAGGGTTTGGTAGCTATGTGCTGGATAAATTAATGCACAGTACTGATTATGATGGTTCATTCAAGACCTTTATGTTCTTTATTTTCAGACTTTCCTTTTTTACTAAGAGGCTGATGCTGGGCATAGCAGCTCTCACCTGTGACCCAGCACTTTGGGAGGTTGAGGTGGACAGATCATTTGAGGTCAGGAGCTAGAGACCAGCCTGGCTAACATAGTGAAACCCCATTCCTACTAAAAATACAAAAATTAGCTGGGTGGGATGGCAGGGGCCTGTAATCCCAGCTACTTGGGAGGCTAAGGCAGGAGAATCTCTTGAACCTGGGAGGCAGAAGTTGCAGTGAGCCAAGATCATGCCACTGCACTCTAGCCTGGCCAACAGAGCCAGACTCTGTCTCAAAAAAAAAACAAAAAACAAAAAGGAGGCTACCCTCTGTTTCTTGCATGAGGGTCTCCCCAACACAATCGCCTGCTTCATCAAAACCAGATGACTATTACAATCTTTTCTCACATAATCCCTAAGTGACATCTCATCACCTTTGACATATTCTATTGTTTAGAATCAAGCCACAGGCCCCGCCCACACTTAAAGGGAGGGATTTACACAAAGCTCTCTTTGCCTCATAAAATATCATTCAGTTATTGTTTTACTTAGGCATCATCTTTTAAAACTTAATTGATTTACAAAGTAAATTTTATAGTAGCACTAGAACTTTAAAAAGAACTAGTATTACCAGAAGCTGATTACAAACATACATATCACCAGTAATGAAATTACTCCTCTGTGTACCTTGAAAATTCATTCTGTATGTAACTTGTGATGATACGTAAGCATCCTCAATAAAATGCTGAAAAAAGTCACTGTAATACACTAGTAGAGTGTCAGTCACACAGCCAGCCCTTAATAAATGTAAGTTATTTTTATTATAGATCTAGTACATTGGTGAAAAAGTGATTGTGGTTTCTGCCATTACTTTTGCACCATGCTTCCACAAGTCTGGTCTCCAGTATATCATATGTAAGATGAAACACGGGCCGAACATCTCTTTTCCGTTACGCTTGGCCTTGGTAATGATCTTTCCTGCCATGCTTGGACTCAGCTTTAGAATGTTTCCTGACAGTGTGTTTCAGGCAGCTGTCACCAATCAAGCGGTGCTGGCAGAATCCAGAGGACAGCTACTAGCCTTCAGTAGATTTCACCTGGTGTGAACGATCTGGGCAAATCATAACGAAAAAAAATCGTTAACAATACATGAAAAGAAGAAGGAAAACCTGTTTATTCAAAAGAAAACAAATGCAAATGGAAAAGCAAAGCATTTCTTTTTCAGGTACATGTCGTCGATTCTCAGCTTCATATTTTTGTTTTGTTTTGTTTTTGAGATGGAGTTTTGCTCTTGTTATCCAGACTGGAATGCAATGCCACGATCTCAGCTCACCGCAACCTCCGCCTCCTGGGTTCAGGCAATTCTCCTGCCTCAGCCTCCTGAGTAGCTGGGATTACAGGCACGCGCCACCATGCCCAGCTAATTTTTTGTATTTTTAGTAGAGACGGGGTTTCACCATGTTGACCAGGATGGTCTCGATTTGTTGACCTCGTGATCCACCCGCCTCGGCCTCCCAAAGTGCTGGGATTACAGGCTTGAACCACCGTGCCTGTCCTTAGCTTCATATTTATTTTGTCTTCCTGATATCTTTTCTCCCACAATATGGCACATCCTCATCACCTTACCTTTCTGCTCAATGGGTGCAAGATCTATTGCACACTCATTTTTATAAAAGCACAACAGATTTGGGAGGGGAAAAGTTTCCTCTGTGCAAATCTTCTTATTATTTCTAAAGCATTGGTACTGGGGAGTTGATGCATCTTGAAAAGCCCAGGTGCAAGGCATCCCAATGATTAAGAGTTCTGCAAATATGTTATTGCTTATAAAGGAGGTTCTACAGGACAGAACAATCATGGAGAAGCATAAGTGATATTAATCACTAACTGGGTCGACGTCCAATCCAGGAGATTAGGAAAAGCTCAACAAATTAGGCTGAATCATAAATGGCACCTTGGTTTTCAACAAACAGTCTTCTCCTCAATACTTGCTGATAGATTCATTGGTGGACCCATTTAGGTTCTTTGAGCACCATGAAAAGTAGGGAAATAAGAAGTATTAAGTCAGACAGACTGGAGTTAGTCCAAGTCTGCTTGCTGCGTTTCCCTGAGCAAGATACTTAACTTCTCTAAGCCTAACTGAAAAATGAGAAGATTCCCAGCTATTTGGCAAGGCCATGGGAGAAATCATTGGGACAAGTTATGGAAAAGATTCTAGAACACACTCAAAATATGTTAGTTGCCCTAATCAGATATTTGTGCATTTCAGATTTTTGGGGAAATACAATCAGGTGCCCTTAAGACCAGAAGAAAATAAGTCATAGATTTCCAGGATGTGCAAAATAGACATTGAAAATGAGGTGTGGCAGGTGCTATAAAGGGTAGAAGTTGAGTCAGGACTCAGTGTTGGGGACCTGCCCCAGCAAGGTCTGGCTCCAGCTGACGGCTTTATGGATTTGGGGGCCATACAGACCGGACTTCTGTTTTCCCACAGATTCCAGAAATATGAGATAGTGCATCTCATTCCACAACTGTTAAATGTTAGTACATCTTTAAATACCTGATATTCACTGAAAATTCGCCATCTACCAGACAGCTTCTAAGAGTTCTAGTGCATTATTCCATTTATTCTCTCGACAATTCTATGACATATGTTTTGATCATTATTTCTGTTTCATAGATGAGAAAACTTAAGCAGAGAGAGGTTAGAATCACTTTCCCAATGCCACACAGTGGAGGAGCTGGGATTTAAACCCAATCTATCACCTTCCAGCCCTCAGTTCAGTTCAGTTCTATTCTTTTTTCTTTTCTTTTCTCCCTCCCTCCTTCCTTCCTTTCCTTCCTTCCTTCCCTTCTCTCTCTCTCTCCCCCCCCCCCCCCGTCACCCCCATTTCACCTGCATGCTTGCCGAATTTCACTCTTCTTATAGCCAGGCTGGAGTGCAATGGAGCAATCTCGGCTCACTGCAACCTCCGCCTCCTGGGTTCAGTGACTCTTCTGCCTCAGCCTCCTGAGTCTCTGGGATTTCAAACACATGCCACCAGACCCAGCTAATTTTTTGTATTTTTGGTAGAGATGGTGTTTCACCATGTTGGCCAGGCTGGTCTTGAACTCCTGACTTCAAATGATCCATCCACCTTTGCTTCTCAAAGTGCTGGGATTACAGGCATGAGCCATGGTGCCCAGCCTGCACTCAGTTCTTAACCACCTTGATACACTGCCCTTCCTTCCTTCCTTCCTTCCTTCCTTCCTTCCTTCCTTCCTTCCTTCCTTCCTTCCTTCCTTCCTCCCTCCCTCCCTCCCTCCCTCCCTCTTTCCCTCCCTCTTTCCCTCCCATTAGCTAAATCCGGGACAATCTGAATATCAAAATGAATAATAATAGTGTAAAAATTATAACCCATTCAAAAACATAAGAATCTGCAAGCTTGTACTGACCTAATTTGGCACAAATTATAAAGAATAAGTTCTTCCTGACAGCACACCTGTAATCCCAGCACTTTGGGAGGCTGAGGTGGGTGGATCACCAGGTCAAGAGATCCAGATTATCCTGGCCAACATGGTGAAACTCCATCTCGGCTAAAAACACAAAAAAATTAGCGGGGTGTGGTAGCATGCGCCTGTAGTCCCAACTACTCGGGAGGCTGAGGCAGGAGAACCGCTTGAACCCGGGAGGCAGAGGTTGCAGTGAGCTGAGATCGCACCACTGCACTCCAGCTTGGCAACTGAGCAAGACTCCATCTCATGAATGAATGAATGAACGAATGTACACAAAGTGGATGGAATTAGAAAAGTCACTATTTGGCAACTAGATTCAAACCAAACCAAATGTATCAAATTTAATCTGTGGATTTGTAGTTTCCAGCATTTAGCATAAAGTCTCCCATGATTAGACCACTGGGTTGATGGAGTAAACTGTATTTTTTAATTGTCCTGGTAATTCTCCCTCAGTCCCAAGAAGACTCTAAACAAAAAGTAAAATTATTTTCCTGCATTAGCATTCTAAAAGACATGCCCATCAGTGCCATGACAGTTTACAAATGCTGTGGAAACATCAGGAAGTTACCCTGTATGATCTAAAAGCAGGAGGAACCCTCAGTTCCGGGAATTGCCCACCTCTTTCCTGGAAAACTTATGAATAGCCCACCCCTTATTTAGCATATAATCAAGAAGTAACTATATGTATACTCAGTCAAGCAGCCCATGCCACTGTTGTTCCTATGGAGCAGCCATTCTTCATTCCTTTACTTTCCTAATAAACTTACTTTCACTTATGTCCTCAGATGAGGACATAGAGCCACACCGAGGGCATCAGGAGCTCACATTTTGAGATATGCATGAGAAATAAGTCAAGAGCTGGATCTCATTTCTCACCATGCTGTTCTCATTGAGTGACGTTGTTGGAATCACCTGGGATACATTTTTCGATAGTCATCTTTCCCCTCCAAGCATGGATGGTTGGATATGCCTGGGTAAAGTGTACATATAATGCAACCTCACCCCATCCCCTGTCTACATAGTTTCCCCATGAAAATTTCCTACTCGCCAGGGGATCAGTACCTACTCTGTAGAATTCCTGCCACAAGCATTGAGGAATTCCTTTGATCTCTCCATTCCCTCCTTCATTTTTTTTCTTTCTCTCTCTTTATTTTTCCCTTCCTCTCTCTCAAAAAATTATTCGAACATCACAAAAGCCAATGGGACTGAATTCCATGTATATGATTGTAAACTTGTTTTCCACAAATATCCCTGGAAATTTTGTTGAAGCTGAAGTATGGAGTCAGCCTTGAGGGAGACAGAATAGGGACTGGAAAGATGTCATAATAAACTGTGAGCACTGAACAGCGTGTGTTACTGATGACAATCACCATAGCCTGGAGTCACTAAGCATTTACCCTGTGACAGGCACTGTGTGACATGCTGATCTAGAAGGCCTTGGAAAGGAGGTTTTACGACTTGGCATGAGTCCTGAGAAATTTGCCTAGCTTTATGGGTTACCATAAATGGTGGTTGTAAGATTACAGCTAGGACAACCAGGTAAAGGGGAGCCAGTTAATGAGTGCCTGTTAAGATCTATAAGCCAAGCATCATGCATACAGGGGCAAACCAAAACAAACATGTCCCTGCTCTTATGCCATCTATATCCTAGTATGTATGGGGACTGGGGGAGAACAAGGGGAGGAAATGTTAATCAAATAATCACATAAATGCATATAAACTTGCTGTTTTGGTGAACTATATAGGAGCGGTATATGACATGCATCCCATAGGGCCTGGAACCAATCTATCTTCATTGGAAACCTGGCTTCCCTATGTACCGATTATGATTCTAAGCAGATTATTGAGCACTTCTGTGCCTTGGTTTCCCCAGGTGTGAAATGGGGAGAATTATCATAGGATGTAGCCCAAGTTATTCCAACAACCTCACTCAATGAGAACAGATGAGAAACAAGATTCAGGGCAGGGATAAGGATTTGTGAATTCATATGTAGCAAGTGTCAGCAGAGACACCGAGGCAGCGAGAGCAGTCAATACATACTGTTATCATCATGGCCACATTTGTGTCCACGTCAGTGTCAGCTCTAGGCAACCTGCTCAGGGAGGTGAGGGGTAGCAGACATGGTCCTTGCTACACCCTGTGCTGCTCACACCCTTTGCCAGTCTTTGTGCTCTCCCCTCAGGTTTTGCATGCTTTGCTCCTAATGGCTGGCACCTGCAGCCTTCTTCAAAAACTCCCTTCTGGACACGGTAGCCATTTTGCCTGGATATGTAAAGTCTAGAAGTACCTGGGAGTTCGCACCCCAAGGTGCAGCCTGGATTGAAGGAGTGTGGAAGCCCCGTGCCCTGGGCACAAGGATGACAAACTGAGTTGCAATGGACACTCCAGAGCTCCCCAGGGATCAGGCTGAGGCTGAAACTTCACTGAAAACCACACGCTTGTTGGCTTCTTTCCCTTCCCCATCCCGCTGTCCCCACAAATGCACAGGTCTCCTCGGGAATCACAACCCTAATGAAACCTGGTGCCAGAGATAGCCCTTGTGGCATCTAAGTCATCAAGGAAGATTTTTTTCAGGAAGTGAGAGCTGAATGGACCTAGATGGTGCATAGGAGAAGAACAGGCAGATAAAGAGCGTGCTGGGAGGGAGATGGAAGGAACCCTCTTGCCAGGATTTAAGGAACAGCAGAAACTGGCAGAAGCCACTGTGGCTGGAGTCCAGAGGCCTCTGTGGGTGGATGACATGGGCTGAGGTGTGGGGAATCAGTGGGACCTCACCTGATAGGGCCTGGAATAAGCGGATTACAGAATCAGATCTTTATGTAAGAGCAATGGGACACCCCAGATTCAGGATGAGGCATGATCAGGTTTGGGTTTTGAGAAGACCAATAAGGCAGGTGTGCAAAGAATAGAGGGGAAGGAAGCAGGAGAGGCTGAGATCAGCTGGGAGCTCCTGCAGTGGGTCCAGGTGAGAGACATTAGTGGCCACAACCAGTGTGGTTGCAAGGGGGGTAGAGATAGAAGTAACTAGACTTGAGAAATATTTAAGCAGCAAAAAAATGGAAAGTTATTTTGCAATTCTGAGAATAATCTTGCAGTAAAACTGCTATTAAACTCTAGATTTATCTAAGGGTAGACTTTGTAATATAGGGCTTGTAGGCCACATGAGAAAATTTTCTAGCAACACAAAGTTTGAATTTGTTTTTATTTTATTGTAACAAAGGCAATAAAGAGGGGAAGTCTCTCAAATACTTTAAAAACTTTTATTCTTTTAGATAATTTGAAGGTATACAGATGAAATCTGACAAGACATGTAAATCTATAATTCTAAAAATTTCACAGCAGAGAGAAAGCATATACCTAGATATGTACATATTTATTAAAATATAAAGACATAAATGTATATTTCTGAAATAGTCTAAAAATATAACCTAGGAAGGGAAATCTTTATCAAATATACAGAATTATATACAGTATACATTTAGGAAAAGCAGTACTAAAAATATGCACAAATAAACCATCTGTAAACCCAATTTTTAAGTCATAAATATTGCATGCATTTTTATGCATTTTACATTTATGAAATCATATTTTTCCTAAGAGTTCAAATCACAAAACAAATGTTATATAACAAATCTCTAGCTTTTGCATGCTTTACAATTGTCCCATTGAATAGACAGAAAAATGAAGGCATGGGAACTCATTTTATAATGTTAAAATTCCACTGAATATTTTTAAGCTGTAACTAAACTTTGAAACATTGCCCTGCACCACAGATTCTAAATCAAGTACTGCAAATATTTAAAAAAATGACTGAGGCAAATTGCTAGTAGAACACACATACACACAGACCCACCCAGAAACACACACACATACACACACACACAGGCATGTCTGTGCTTCATATGCACAAACTCAATTTAAAAACTATTGCTTCATCCATACCTCAATGCCATAAAGGAATTACATTAAGAAATAAAGAATTTTGGCCGGGCGTGGTGGCTCAAGCCTGTAATCCCAGCACTTTGGGAGGCTGAGGCGGGTGGATCACGAGGTCAAGAGATCGAGACCATCCTGGTCAACATGGTGAAACCCCGTCTCTACTAAAAATACAAAAAATTAGCTGGGCATGGTGGCGCGTGCCTATAATCCCAGCTACTCAGGAGGCTGAGGCAGGAGAATTGCCTGAACCCAGGAGGTGGAGGTTGCGGTGAGCCGAGACCCATGCACTCCAGCCTGGGTAACAAGAGTGAAACTCCATCTCAAAAAAAAAAAAAAAAAGAGAAATAAAGAATTTTAAGGTCTTTTAACAAAATAATGCCATAGTAAGTCACTAGTCTTAGAAGATGTTTGACTTCATTAAAGTCCTTTTAAAAATAGAGGTGTTCTCTAATTTCCAAATTTTTATTGCAATGCAGGAAGAACGCAATTTCATGGGAGGCCTGGTAACTTTAACCATCATTTAGCTTGGCTTACACTATCAAGCAGGTATTTCCCTAAGTAGTACATTAAACAGAGCTACAGTAAATGGATTGTCAGTGTTACTCCCAGCCCCAGAAAATTTAGCTGTTGTACATCTTTTATTGTCAAATGTAAACTTATTCTTGGGAATTAAAGATTTCAGCAGTGAATGTGGTAGGCAGGGGCTGAAACGATTAGTAACCTCTACGTGACTGACAGGTGCTAGCCTCCCTTTCATGTCACGGAAGATGCAAGAGAGAACAGCCTCCCAGGTCATTGTAAGCACCTGAAGATGCTGCTGATGCAGGTGAAGGGTAAACCAGCAGTGAACCCTGTAGAATGCCTTGGATCTCAGCATTCAGTCCGCTTCCCTGAGTTGGATGTGATCTTAGCAAATACCACCATCTAGAAAGACAGTAGAGTTTCTGGAACAATTTTGCAGAAGAAAAAGTATCAACACCTGGGCTTAAATGTTCTTTGTAAGCTGTTGTATGCTGTGGGTGTTTGAAGTTTGCTTGCTGGTAATGCAGAAGCCGTAAGCACCATTCTTGTAGAGATGTCAAGATGGCTGCTTTGGTCCTGATAAAAAAAAAAAAAATCTGAAAAAAAAAAGGTGCACCCTAATTATACATCAAGACAAATTATTAGCCAAAAATTATTAGCCAAAAAATAGGCTAAAACTAAAATTGCCATGGGCTCTTGTCACAGGTGTGGCTTGCTGTGATCAACATGCATGCTGTCTTTGCTGAAGACTGGGAGGTCTCACAATTAAGTGACAATACTTTCCTTATTCTACTTGATTCAGTTCTGTGGGTTGGGATGCTCAGAATTGGACGCATTTCATAATAGCATCAGACACTCTGTGGAGGAATAATAATATATTCATTTGGGCCTTGTTCAGAAATTTCATCTGTAATTGCAAGTTTCTCTAAATAATCCACCAATCAGCAAATGCTCCTTAACTTGCCATTGGCAAACAGCAATTTCCTCTAGGAAAATCCTAGGAGGTGCCGATCAAAGAACTAAGTGATAGAATCTGGGTTTAAATACTGACATGTCAATCTACAAAGCCATATGTTACAGATGTCATATTAATGATATTGGAGCTTTCTTAGACTAACTTTTGATCACTTCTTGAATTGATTTTAATGCATATAAGGAGAATATTACTAGACTTACTAATTCTTAATTTCATTAAGGAAATTATTGCTCAGGACAAGGCTAATGTATACAGTTAGGCTTATGTTAATTTAAAGGAAATAACTCAGTAGTATTGAAATAAATAGCTAATGGTTGGTATATGGATATGGTAAAAGTCGTGAAGGGAACATAAGAACTCCTCTATTGTCAGAAAAAGCATTAAATGGCATACAGCAGAAAAAGTATGTATTCAATACAGGCTGATAAATATATACATTTATATTACATGTCCTGCCATAACACAAACCTAGACCCTAGTGCTAAATACAGCCCACCGCTTGTTTTTAATAAAGTTTATCAGAACAGTTTTTGTAGGCAGCATAACAGTCTTCCTAAAATGTCAATGCCCTAATCTCTGGAACACATGAATATGCTACCTTATGTGAAAAAACGACTTTTGCAGATGCAATTAAAGTTATGAACTTTAATAAGGGAGACATGATCCTGGATAATATCAGACAGAAGCAATGTAAGAATAAAGAGAGACTCAAAGCGTGAGAGGGACTCAACTGACCATTGTTACTGCTTTGAGATGGGGAAGTTTTCATGAGCCAAGGAATATGGGAAATCTCTAAAAGTTGAGTATAGCCTTCAGCTGACAGCAGCAATAAAATGAAGACTACAGTCCTGTAACCATGAAGAACTAAATTCTGCCAACAACCCAAACTAGCAAGGGAACATATTCTCCTCTAGACCCTCCAGACAGAATCCTGACAACATTATAATTTTAGCCTGGAGGAGCGCTGTCAGACTTCTGATCTATAGAACTGTAAGATAATAGATGTGTGTCATTTAACTCACTAAGTTTTAGTAATTTGCTGTGGCAGCAATAGAAAATTAGGACATCAGCCCACTCATTACTTACAGATTATCTGTGGCCCCTTTCATGCTCCGAGGTAGTAATAAGAGGATGTGACAAAGACTGTATGGTCCACAAAACCTAAAATATTGGCCAACTGGCCCTTTACAGAAAAAGCTTGCCAACGTTTGCTATTCACATGCAAAAAACATGAGCAGCTATTAGTATTTACTAAACACTTAATTGGTGCCAGGCTTAGGAATAGGTATTTGGTGTTCATGTTAATTTTTTGTGATATACTCTCTTTGGGTCCTCATTTTACAAATAATAAAAAAAAGAAAGCAGAGAGATTAGGGAACTTCTCAAGATCACCCAGCAAGTTAGAAGTGAGCAGGGATTCAAACCCCAGTCTGGCTGACTTCTGAGCATGGCTCATCCCTCATCATTGTCAATACCTTGCAGAGAATAATGAACCTCCTAGATGCTCACCTGGGGCATCTTATCGCTGGCAGAATGCGATGGGGAGCTCCCGGCTGGGCACCAGCGTGCCTAAGTGCAGCATTTCAACAGGCTCATTGTCTGTGGCCAGGATGTCGTATTTGCGGACAATCTGTAATGCACATGCACATAAAAACAGAATTACCCCTCTCTTCTTCTGCCTTATGAAACAGCACAGAACATAATTGCAGAAACGGGTAAAGGTTTTACCCAACAAAGAGCCAGGTGCAGTTGAAGCTCAGCTAATCGGCGACCAATGCACATTCTTTTTCCAATGCCAAATGGAAGATGAGCGAAAGGATTGATTTTTTCCTTCTCCTGAAGCCAACGTTCGGGTCTAAACTGACTGGAATCTTCAAAATTGTCTTCGCTGGATCCCAACACCTGGGTATTCAGCATCAGCACTGTCTAAAAACATACAGAAACACATAGCTAAAATAACCAGAAGAGACCTTTGAAATGGCAAAGTTTACAAAAGTTGTCACCTTATAAATGAAAAGCCAAATCGACAAATTTATAATGATGATTGGCAACATGCACTGAGTGCTTAAAATGCGCCAGGCAATAAATAGGTAAAGGGCTTTAAAACTGTACATCGCACTCACAACAACCCTGTGTGGTAGATTGTTACTAAACCCATTTTACAGATAAAGAAGTTGAGGTTCACAGAGATTGCGTAACTCACTCAAGATAACCCAGACAAAGGTGAGACTGAATCCAGGTCTCTGTCTCCATAGCCATTAATGGTAATTCTATACTATGCAATGTGTCAACTATTCACAACTATCTCTGTTTCCAAAAATGAATGTTTTCCAGTACAAAGTCTATGGGGAGCTGATGAATATTTGCAAAGTGTATCTTTCGAGGTTTTATAAGGTGTAGAATATAGAAATTTACTTACTCCTTTGGGTAAAGTATATTCACCCAGAACTGTTGCCTTGTCAAGAGTCCGAGTTGTAAATGGTACACTCGGGGTAAGCCTGAGAAGGTAAAATCAAATGTGTAAAGGTGAGCACTGACGTGTCAGTGGGAATGCAGACTGGATTAGGTGCTGCCCACGTGCATACTCAAAAAGGCAGCATGATCACAGCTCTTCCTAAAGAAGTTGTCTCTTTCTTCCCAAGATTCACATCTCTTGTTCCTCTCATCTTATTGAGTTAGTGAAAACCCAGTGCAAGGCTTTTTAGTAGCTGTTAACGCTGGTTTTCTTCATCCGTCACTCCAGACTTCAATGTGTATGTTTCTATGCTAGCCCTTGAAGCCTGGTGTTTGTTGAAAGTTTCTCCTCTCTGCTCTTCACAAAGTTAACAGTTTCCTTCTAATCCTAACAGGTTGTGAGTTGTATTTTCCCAAAAGGGCCTAAAAAAATTTTCCAAAAAATGTTTTATATCAGATTCTCAAAAACAAAGCTGTCTCTAGGTCCTATTATATAATAATATGGCTCTTTTGTGAGCTTTCATCTCATAGCCTTCAATCATGCCCCAATCTTAATTAGTGCTTACAGCATTCATTAGAGTAGCAGGATTACAGAATTAAAGGGGAGGGCACCAACTTTTTAAGTTCTAATAGAATTTGCCCAAATGATTCAGAAAATGAGTGCCAGAAAGGAAAAACAGCTCCAAAGACTTTTTGCAGTGTGATAAATGTTTCTAATTAGCTAGAGGAAGCTGCCCATGAGTAGGGGATCCCTTGTTTTGTATTTAAGACAACAGTGTACTAACACATTCATAGTAGTTCAGAGAGATGCTCTTACCTCATAGATTCTTTCAGGCAGGCTTTTAAATATGGCATATTCCTCAGAGCTTCTGCCCATGGCACCTGATTCTCAGGTAATACTCTTTGAATTTCTTTAAGAAGCTTTTGTTGCACTTGGGGATTACGGGATAAATTGTAGAGAATCCACATTAGGCTGTTTGCTGTCTGCAAGCCGAATGGACATAAACTTTAGTTTTTGTAAATAACTGTGTTAAGCCGCTATTAGCTGAAGAAAAGGTGATGCGATGATGCCTACCACCTTGTTCTGCAAATGTATTAACAGTGAAGCTTTTTCATGCATCCTATTGCTTTGCCTTCAGATAAATCCAATATATGAAAAATCAGATTTATTTTATAAAACATAATCAATTAAGGATATATTTTAAATTATTTACTGAGGAAATAAAAGTATAATCTTTTAATCAGCTGCTTTAGAACATTTAAAATATAGTTTTTTGGGGTTTTTTTGAGATGGAGTCTTGCTCTGTCGCCCAGGCTGGAGTGCAGTAGTGCCATCTTGGCTCACTGCAACCTCTGCCTCCTGGGTTCAAGCGAGTCTCCTGCCTCAGCATCCTGAGTAGCTGGGATTACAGGCACCCACCACCACGCTTGGCTAATTTTTGTATTTTTTAGTAGAGACCAGTTTTCACCATATTGACTAGGCTGGTCTTGAACTCCTGACTTTAGGTGATCCACCCGCCTTGGCCTCCCAAAGTGCTAGGTTTATAGGCATGAGCCACCACACACAGCCTACCATACAGTTTGACACAATAATTGCTTGAACCCAAATGAATACATGTAAAACTGGTGAAATGAGAATATTAGTGGGTTAAATAAATGACAATTTTAGGGTTATGATAATGTTTTCTTGTTAGGCAGGACATTACCATTAGGGGAAACTGGGAAATGGATACGAGGGATTCCTCTCTATTTTTTCTTAGAACTGAATGTGAATCTATGATGATCTTAAAATAAAAATTTAATTAAAAGTTGCTTGAGATAAACATTAATGTAAAAACAGGGTAAACAGAGCAGGATGGTGATCCTCAGGCTGTTGCTAATGAGAGCCCTGAAGATAATGGTATCGTGCAAATGGACAAGAAATGGCATTTCTGGAATTCAAAAGTTTTTGGCCATACCCTAAAAAGTTACAACCAAAATAAAAAGGCACTATCTGCACTCAGGGTTTCAGCCACATGTAAAGAGCCCTCATATGAGGGTGCCAACGCCAAAATGAGAAATTTGAGCATTGAGCTGAGTACTTCAAAGAAGCAGCTGCAGTTTCTGACAAAAGCCCTCGCCCTTTTAAGTGGCATCTTTTATTTTCTCTCCAAAGGCATTTAGAGAAAAAAATATTGGTGGAAACAGCCAGTGTAGCTCCAGGCTACATAATATTCACCACTAGTAGTCATATCTATTTTTTTTTTAGGCCTTTCTTTGCTAATTTAAGCCAAATATTCCCTAAAAATGATCACTGTGTCCTTCCTCGCAGACATGAAGGCGCTGTTGCTAAGTGCCATGTGCCACTCACACAGATGAGCAAAGTGCAAGACCATTCAGAGATGATGGTTATTTATTATTTTTGGAAGAAGATGCCTCCCAGGCAGCCTTCTTCATGTCAGTGAACCGGCAGCCTCGGCTGCAAATAAACTGTAGATGGCATTATTACAAGAGTCTAATTTACAAAACAGGAAGAGGGTGTAGCCATCAAATTAGATACCCTTTCAAATGGGTCTGATTTTCCAAATGTGACTTTCAGAATAGCCAGGACTAAAAAAGAAACGGATTTAACCATATCAGTGAGTCCCTCACCGCAAGTACCAGAGTTTCCAAAAGGCAGATAACTGTTGCTTTTACCAAAAAGCATAAGACAGTCCGAGCCTGTAAGGAAAACTGCAGGGGCTGAGCTGCAGCAGCTGATTCCAGGGGAAGTGGTCTGGGAAACCTCAGGGGCACACACTATCCTGGGTTGACCTCCGTGGAACAGACCGAGCTCACAAACTGGTCTGCTGTATCTACTTTCTCTGCTAAGTCCATTCTTTACCCACCAGCCAGAGCCCACTTTTAAAAACATAAATGATTAGGTGATTTCCTTGCTTAAAACCCTGCAAGAGCTTCCCATCACAGGTGCAGTCAAATCCTAATGCCTTACCCAGGCTCACAAGGCCCTTGCTAACAGGGCCCATCTACTTCTTCAGTCTCAGCTCTCACCACATTTGCCTGTTCTCTAGCTCCATCCCTCTTTCTGCCGCAGGGCCTTTGCGTGGGTCGTTTCCTCTACCTGCAGTACTCCTCCACCAGGACTTCCCATGGCTGGCTCCTTCTCAATATTCCAGAGTCCGCTCCAGTACATACTACTTTCTCAGAGAGGGGTCTCCTCCAATCATCTCCACGTCTTTCTATTATGCCACCCTGATGGTGTCCTACACAATCCATAGCACTGTCTAAAGTGACCAATTTGTTTGTTCACATGTCTACTGTCTGTCTGCCCCACCTGCATACAAGTTCCGTGAGAGTGGAAACCCTTGTCTTTGATTCATGGTGGTCTCTCAAGAACCTGGAACAGTCCCAGGCATACAGTAGGCACTCAAGCTCCTGAACTCCTTCATTTATTCAACAAGCATCTATTAGCCAACTACTGTTCTATGTCCTGGAAACACAGCAGTGGACAACCCTAAACCTTGCCCTCAGCCCTCAGAGAGGTCAATGCCAGCTGAAAAAATGAAAGAATGATGGGTACACTTTACTTTTGAGACTGTAAGGAACCTCCCAGCGTAAATAATTCAATAGGAAAGTGAGGGAGGATGAATTTCTACTTTCAACCACCTTCTGGAGCATGAGGAGAAATGAGAAACTCGCTATGTCCTGATAGAGAAAACCCTACTTTTTCTTCAGGCGAGAAACAGCACAGAAGGGGAGACACATGGAAAATAAATGACTGCTTTACATTTTGCTTAGAGGCTTTAAGGTGCATGAAATCTTGACTTAGGAGGAGTATTCACAGGCATCTATCCCATCATAGCTTGAAGTAGCATCCAAGTCAATTAAACCTACCTGAATTCCTATGGAAGGATTTGTCTGGGGTTTATCTGCACTTAGTATCCACTATCTACTATCTCCTAGGGAGTACTGGCCATATCAGAGACAGAATTTTGGTCTTTAAAGTGAGCTGTTTCACTTCAGTTAAAACCTACTTGTCCCAGACTCTTTGTCTGAGACTTTCTTTACAATTCTAAGCAGATAGAAATTTTATTGGCTTGAAAGAGAGTATGCCATTTTCTTTTTACAGTAATAGCCACAGTTACACACTTTGGGATAATGTGTGTAACTGAACAAAATACATCAAATTTTGAAAAACCTGGATTCTGTATCTTGCCAGGGCATGGAACTTTGCTGCTCCTGAATTCCCAAAGCAGTTTGCGTGTACATCACGGCACTGATTACGTCTTACTCTGGATTTTTGTCACTGGGGCATGTGAAGTCTCCTCCTACACTATGTTTAAGGACAAAAGGCTGTGCATTGAGGCACAGCAGCATCTAGTATGAACGTTTTCGTTTCTGTGAAATTGGTGCTCAGTGAATCCCGGTGAAATGAATGAGATGAGTACTATTTAAGATTTATCATCTAAAAATTGTACAGACTGTTCATTTAGCAAACTCAAATCCAGCCCACCCTTACCGTTTCCACCGCAGCCAGCTGGAGCTCTGTGACAGCAGCATACAATTCTTTCTTTGAAAGCTGATTCTGGTGATAAATGTCACAAAGGAGATCTGCACCAGGCTGCTGAGAATACTTGTCCAATCGGTTGTCAATACAAGATTTGACTATTAGAGCAGAGAAGAAAGATAGAAAGTCAGTTGAAAATTAGGATGAGGAAAATCACAAAAGAAGACTTCAGCCCCAAATCCTTCTGACAATATCTAAATAGTTTTTTCAGGAACACTGACGATTTGCTACACACACTAATTATTGGCTTCTTGTTAAGTCGGCAAGGATGGTTCAATACCCACATGAGCAAGACTTCTTACACTGTAGAATGTGTATAGGAATCACCTGGGCATCTTCCCAAAATGCGGAACCTGAATCAGGCCTCAGGTGGGCCTGGAACTCTGCATTTCTAACAAGCTCCTAGGTGAGGCTGTTGCCACTGGGCTACAGGTCATACTTTTGAGTAGTAAGAGTTCAGCTCTTGGGAGCAATAAGCATAAAATAAGGTAGGATTAGGATTCATTTTCAGAATCCAACTTGGACCCAGATATTACTAAGCACACCCCACATACATACATACAAGTACAGTGCCCATGTATGTTGACAATAATGGTACAAATCTCTAATCTTTATAATGTAAAATCTAGGCATGTATCTCCCTAATTATTTTATTTTATTTTATTTTGAGATGGAGTCTGGCTCTGTTGCCAGGCTGGAGTGCAGTGGTGTGATCTCAGCTCACTGCAACCTCTGCCTCCCAGGTTTAAGTGATTCTCCTGCCTCAGCCTCCCAAGTAGCTGGGATCACAGGCATGCGCCACCATACCCTGCCTTCCCTCACCTGGAAGCAAACCACCACCAGGCTCATTAGAATAATAAAAGTGGTAATGTGCTATAGCTGGAAGCTGAGCAATGCCATTTTATAAAAGACAAAGCTGTTTTCCAGAAATAAGTTGTAACAGCTGCTCCATTCTCCTCACAATAACTACTGGCCTTGGCTTCTGTAAATACAACTGCTAGTTTGCTCTGCAAAGTGCTCACTATGTAAAGCTGCTTACCTTTTCTTATCAGTAACTGCCAGAATTGCTGGCCTTTGCTTACCAGTAATGACCAGAATAAGCAGCCCAAGCTAATTCTATCCCGGCCCCTGTGAGTTGTAATAAGTAACTAAAATCTGTGGATCCCACCTCTGCCAGATGATGTGTAAACTAAGGCTTATCTTGACTTCTGTAAACCACTTAGGTAACAATCCAAGTGACAATAAGTCCCCTAGCCCTTGGAATGTCCAGAGACCCGCTCCCTCCTCTCTGCCCCGGAGGTGATTTACGGAATCCCCTGGCCCTCAGAATGTCTGAATCCCTTCACCCCCACCCCTGGAGGTGGTTTACAGGTATAAAAGAGTCTTGTCACCCTCTTTTCGGGGCCATGGGTTGGAGAGATGTGAGTCCTCAGTGGTTGCCGGCGATAAAGACCCTGCAATTTGGCATACTTTTGTCTTATGTTAATTTTATAATCTAGCATTTCAATACTTCAGTAATAGTAATGGTGTTCAGGTATGGCACAGCAGTTAGAGTTTGAGTCCTGGAACCCCTCTGTCTGGCTTCAAACCTTGGCTTTGCCATCAATTAGCATGCAATCTTGGGAACATTTGCTAACTTCTCTGTGTCTCAGGTACCTCTCTCAGGCTAATAAAAGAACCCACCTTACAGGTGTGTTGTGAGGATTAAATAAATGTATGAGTGAACAATGCCTAGCATCAAATTTTCCCCTTCATCATGTAGCAGAAATAACTCTGGCCAATGAGATACTGTGATATGCCAGGTTTTTATGTTATCTATAATCTATACTAGACCCAGAAACAGTAACATTGAGATGGATACTCTTCTTTTTATTATTAATTATTATTAGTCCATTTAAGAGACAAGGTAACTGAGGATGAAAAGGTGATAGTACATTTGGCCAAGCCACCCCAACAACCAGTGACAGAGAGCAACTTGGAACCCAGCTGATCCCTGACTCCATAGATTTTACTTTTTTTTTTTTTTTTTTTTTTTAAGACAGAGTCTTACTCTGGCTCCCAAGTTGGAGTGCAGTGTCACAGTCTTGGCTCACTGCAACCTCCGCCTCCCAGGTTCAAGCAATTCTCCTGTCTCAGCCTCCTGAGTAGCTAGGATTACAGGCGCCTGCCACCATGCCCAGCTAATTTTTGTGTTATTAGTAGAGACTGGGTTTCACCAAGTTGGCCAGGCTGATCTCAAACTCCTGGTCTCAGGTGATCCACTCATATTGGCTTCCCAAAGTGTTGAGATGACAGCAGTGAGCCACTGCGTCTGGCCAGATTTTACTTTTAACCACTCGAATTCCCAAAGAAGACTACAGAAAGCTTGCTACTTAGAATTTGTGTGTGCAAAGGCAATCCCCAAAACACATGGGTTTGCAAAACCTAAACGTGGTGATGAGGTCTAGGAGACCACTCCAGACCTTCTCTCTGTAGCTGCAGACACAGGGGTGCTGGGCTGCTTCTGGCTGGATGTGAAGGGTGGCCCTTTACCTGATTTGAAAATGGTGTCCCAGGCCAGTGTGTGGTCCTGCCAGACCTTGGTGTTGAGGCTCTTGTGCAGCTCGACTGGAGTGACCATCATTCTCCCAAACGTGCTCATCATCTGACAGAAATGCAAACCCTTTTTTATTCTGCATTCTCCTTCTCCCAAACACAACCTACATTCTGGAAGAGAGGCATTCTAAACCACAGCACCCTGCACTTTTTGAAAGGCTAGAATCACAAGGACGCCCCCGGCTCTCCCTGCACTGGTTCCAGGAGCAATGCCCATACCCCTCCTTTCAATATGGAAAGTAATATGGGGGATGATTTCCCACTGGCTGTGTTTGATTAAAATTGTAATCTTATGACCTAATTGTAAAAAAAAGAAAAGAGAGAAAACTATAACTTTCATATTCATTTCAATTTCTAATTATTTCCAAACCTTAGTGATTTCCAAACCAATTTCACAGCATTTATCCTATCTACACATCACCCAAACTATTTAAAAAGGTAAAATCTGGAAAAATATTGGGCTCTTTTTAAAAAGTATTTTTAATCAACTGATTTTTAATTAAAATAGTGATTTTAGCCATGCCTAAACAAAGAACTAATGGATTTAATGTGCTTCTTTATGCTACGTGCGTATATGGAGGGCTTTCCAACCCCTAGGCCATGAACCGGTACTGGCCCGTGGCCTGCTAGGAATTGGGCCTCGCAGCAGGAGGTGATCAGCGGGCCAGCAAGGGTTACCACCTGAGCTCTGCCTCCTGCCAGCTCAATGGCTGCTTTAGATTGTTGCAGGAGTGCAAACCCTGTTGTGAACTGCCGGTGCAAGGGATCTAGGTAGGGAATCTAGGTAGATTCTCCTTATGAGAATCTAATGCCTAAAGATCTGTCACTGTCTCCCCTCACCCCCAGGTGGGACCTTCTCACTGCAAGAAAACAAGCTCAGGGCTTCCACTGATCTACAATATGGTGAGTACGTAATAATAATGGAAATAAAGTGAACAGTAAATGTAATTTGCTTGAATTATCCTCCCTCCCTGCCCCTCCCTCACCACCCTGCCCCATCCATAAAAAAATTATCTTCCATAAGACTGGTCCCTGGTACCAGAAAAGTTGGAGACAGCTGCATATATGCACATAAATACACTAACACAGATAATGCACATAAAATGAACACTTAATTATTGAAATAAAATATGCGTGTATGCCATTTTTTGGGAAACACTGAAGTTCTGTAAAAATAAATCTGTAAAACATCAGTCAAGAAAGCTGCTCTCCTAAAGAGGCTGCTTACTGTTTTGATGGCCATGATGAAGTTCACAGCTTCAGCCCCCGTATTCTTCTGGAGAAGCCCAAATCTCTTCTCATACAACACGAGGCAGATACCTGTTGTTTAAGATAATCATGACTTTACACAATCACAGCAATGCTCGAGTCTGTGTTTAGCTGGCTATTAAAGACAGTTCTGTGCCTCTTAAAAGTGCGGGATTTTCTGAGACAAGGCAATAGTCTAAGAATATCAAGAAAAAGCAAAGAGTCTGAGAGAAAGGGGGCACAATCACTCTCCTCTTTTTCTGGAAATGATCTCCAGGTCCAATGACTCATCACCTTAGAACGTCCTGCTCAGAGATCCACTGTGCTGAGTCACATCAGTCACACAGGAGATCCAGGGGCCCCAGCAGAGGTGCTGCTGGGTCAGGTCTGTGCCATGCCTCTAACTTAGCTGGGTTTTTAGAGTCACGTATTGGATTCTATTGCCAGACATAATTGTTTGGAAGCCATTCACCAGAGGAAGAGAAGCGAGGGAAATAATTATGTTCCAAACACCTATTACATGCCAGGGACTGGGCTAGCACTTCATATAGGGTTTTTTCTTCCATTTCACCTTTTTATTTAGAAGAAACCTTTTAAAAGTAAAATTCTCAACTCTTCATTTCAAAACTTTGTACCTATAGAAAACTCGAAGGAGTGGTAACATGAAAACCTGTATCCTCTGAACTGATTAACATTTTGTGGCCGTTTCTTTCTCTTTGTGTGTATGTATGCATAAAAGTGTGTATGTGACTGTGTGTGCTGAACCATTTGGAAATAATTTTGAGCTCTCAGGACACTTCACCATTAGATACTTTAGCAATAATGTCCCAAGAATAAAGCATTCTCCTACATAAACACAGTATCATTAACATCCCTAAGAACATTAGCGGTCATTTCATAAAAAATCTGTGTCCCATTTTAAAATGTTCCCCATTGTCCTAAAAATTATCTCCTGTAAACTTTTTTTAAAAAAGGACGCAGGGTGGAGGATGGTGGGTCACACCTGTAATCTTAGCTCATTAGGAAGCTGGGGCAGGCAGATTGCTTGAGCCCAGGAGTTTGAGAACAGCCTGGGCAACATGACAGAACCCTGTCTCTACAAAAAATAAAGTAAAATAAAACATTAGTCAGGCATGGTAACATGTGCCTGTAGTCCCAGCTACTCTGGAGGCTGAGGCAGGAGAATCGCTTGAACCCAGGAGGTGGTTACAGTGAGCAGAGATCACGTCACTGCACTCCAGCCTGGGGGCAGAGTGAGACTCTGTCTCAAATAATTAATAAAAAGAAAGTTACTTATTTTTATATTAATCTATTTATGGCAGTGATTCTGACCTTGAATTTATGGAAGTGTTATAGGTTTTCCTTCTATCCCTCCCATCAGTAGCCGCAATGATCCTCCCAGCAAATCTGCCCATATCATACTGCTGCGAAAAACACTCCCCACAGTTCCCATTACTTCCAGGCTCAAATGCAAACTCCCACCCATGCAGCCCTCCATGAGCTGGCTGCCGGCCCTCTCCCAGCCTCTGTCCCCTCCCACACCCCTCTCTTACAGGATATGCTTCATTCATTCTGAACTTCTTCTGCAGAGACACTCTCCTTCCTCCCTTTTCACCTGGTGAGCTCCTACTTTACCATCAGGTCTGAGCTGAGAGGCCCCATCTCCACGAAGCCACCCCTGCCCATGTCTGGCTTAGGCAGCCCTCTCCCATTCTCCCTGAATGTCCTCAGCCAGGCACTCTCCTGCCTCATCACAGTTGACTGCCCTCCTGCCTGCACCCCATGGGCAGTGAGCTCCTCCAGAGTGATCCTTGAAGATAGCGGTCATGCCCTCCCTCCCTTGCTTGCCCTATCTGAATCAGACTAGGGGCAAAGTCTTGCCGGGACCTATCAGATACGTGCCTGCCTTCTTTCTGACCTCATCTTCCTTCACAGCCTCCCCTTCGTCCCAGCTTGTTCATTGTGATCCACTCACACCAGCACCTTGCAGTTCCTCAGACACTGTGCTCATGCTTCCACCTCCCAGCATCTGTACTTGCTGTCTCTGCTGCCTGGAATGCCTGGAAGAGTCTTCTACAGGAACCCTCGTGATTTGCTCTTCCCTTCCTTTAGGACTTACCTCAAATGTCTCCTTAACTAAAAAGGATTTGCACCTCTTTCATGCTCTTTCTTTCTTCTTTTTCTCTTTCTTTCTTTCTTTCTTTCTTTCTCTTTCTTTCTTTCTTTCTTTCTCTCTCTCTCTCCCCCACTTCCTTCCTCTCTCTCTCTCTTTCTCTTTCTTCCTGTCTGTCTCCTTCCTCCCTCCCTCCCTTCCTCCTTCCCTTCCTCCCACCTTTTTCTCTCTCTTTTCTCCCCTCCCTCCCTCCCTTCTCTTTCTCTCTCTGGCGTCTCAGTCCATCACCCAGACTGGAATGCAGTGGCATAATCACGCCTTCACTTCTGCTTCGACTTCCCAGGGTCAAGCAATCCTCCCACCCCAGACTTCCGAGTAGCTGGGACTACAGGCATGTGCCACCACACCTGACTAATTTTTGTATTTTTTGTAGAGACAAGGTTTTGCTGTGTTGCTCAAGCTGGGCTCAGATTCCTGGGCTGGCCTCAAGTGATCTGCCCACCTCATCCTCCCAAAGTCCTGGGATTACAGGCATGAGCCACCGTACCTGGCTTTCATGCCTCTTAACTCCCTTTCTTTTTTCCTTTACTCCTTGGAAGGATCTGTTTTAAAATGTGTTTACTTGTTGACTATCACCTTGTCTAGCATATAAGCTCCCCAAGGGCAGGGAGGCTATCTGTTTTGTTCATTGTCATATCCCTAGAACCTAGCACAGTGCCAGACACACAGCCAGTGTTCAACAAATGTTTGTTGTATGACTTCATAAACAATCCATAGTTCAAGGCATAACTTAAGCACATAAAAGAAGCATGAAAAGGGCTGCTATGGCCTTTCCCTAGGCAGCAATAATGCACGATTACAGAAGGGTTGCCAACAGAGCCATGTTTCACCCTCAAAATCACCTGCAAAATCAGTGAGCAAGACTGTAGTGGCAACTCACTTTCAAGTGACCATTTGTTCAGTTCACTGTACAAGTCTTCAATGCGGCCGTTTTCATCACAGAGCTCATCTATTCTGCCCATAAAATCAGCCAAGACCTTCAAAGAAAACCACAAAAGACACATTTTAAAGATGTTGAAGGAAAACAAAGGTTCAAAGCTCATTGAGCTAACTTCAGGCCTTGCTACGTCGTATATTCACAGGCCATCATGTTATTCCTCCTGAAGTCACGCTAATTATATACTCTCCCTGGGAACCCACCTTATTCCCTAAGGACCTTGTCCTGGGTTATTTCCTGAGCTTTTCCTGAAGCCACCCCGAAGCTTACATTTCAGCTTGTGATCTAAAAATAATTCTAGCAATTTAAGAAAAGAAAAACATTTTTTTTTCCTAAACAGAATGGGGGAAATAAACCACAAAGGCATCAGCCAAGTGTCCCTGTTAGCCCAGCATCTCAAGGACTGTGAATAGGCAGCTATCCTGAGGTGCGCCCTTCCACATCTGCACAAGCAAATGTCTCTTTATTGATTGGTGGTTAAGTTAAGCATGTTGAATTTGGAGCCAGAAGATCTACCAATTCTGGATGCAGCTCCTTCCCTGAGTAGTCTATGACCTTGGGACAGTCACATAAGACTTTTGGATGCCAGTTTCATAAACCAGTTTTCAATTACTAATGCCTCACATTTAATGAGTTCCATGTGGTACCCGGCACTGTGCAAAGCGTATTGACTGATCCTCCCAGCAACGCCATGAGGTAGTAGGTACTGTCATTACTCATTTCCCATGTAATAGATGAGAAAGCTGAGGCTTAAAGAGGCGAAGCCGCTCACTTGTGGACAAAGAGCTGATAAGTTGCCATCCTGGACCCTACCAAGAGCTGGTCTGATCATAACGTCCACACATGTGGACTTAGTTTGCATGTTTAGTTTGCCCACGTAGTGCATTTAAAAGTACTTTGAATTTGTTATCATTAAAAAAACAAGAGGTTTCATATGAATGTATGAATTTGCCACCACTAGTTTAAAATGTAAATAACAATTACGGAACTTGGCGACGCGAGGTCTGCATTCCTACGTGGCCACCCTTTGCTGGAACTGGGGCTGCTGTCCCTTCTAGGAGGGGCATGCACTGTCATGTTTCCTAAAATTTTCACTGGATCTGCTTTATTATTTTATATTAGTCATGTGGCCCCTGGAAGCTTCTGAGTTTGAAATCCTTCAGCTATAGGATCCCATCTGGGGCCACATCCCGTTCAAAATAAACATCCAAAGTTAACGGAAGTAAAAAGAGACTACTATATGCTTAAACCCCCCGTTGATTCCATGTTGGCTAAGGGATAATGTCCAAATGCTTTAGTATAATTCAAAAATATTGTTAAGATCTGTCCAGTATCATTTCAGAGAAAGCCTTACATCAGCTATACTAAATGACCGATTCTCTGAGCACACCATGTCATTTCATGCCTCCCTATTTTCAGAAGGCTGTTCTCTTTGCCTTCATGCCTCCCTCCACCTTCTTTGCTTTCAGATTCCTACTCTTCCTGCAAAACCCAGCTCAAGTATCACAACTTAAGAACTTTACAAGGTTATCTCATTTAATTTTTACAGCAAACCCATGGGGTGGGAACTGTTATTCCCATTATGTAGATGAGGAAACTGAGGCTTAGGGAAGTTGAGTGATATTACCAGTTCTCATAGCCAGGGATTGGAAAGCTGAGGCTGAAATCCAAGGCTGTAGAATACCAAAGTCTATGTTCCTCATTTCTCCCTCATTGTGATATGACTTTAAAAAAGGCTGAAGGGCTGACACGGTGGCTCACGCTAGTAATCCCAGCACTTTGGGAGGCAGAGGCAGGCAGATCATGAGGTCAGGAGTTTTAGACCAGCCTGACCAACATGGTGGAACCCCATCTCTACTAACAATACAAAAATTAGCTGGGTGTAGTGGTGGCTACCTGTAGTCCCAACTACTCAGGAGGCTGAGGCAGGAGAATTGCTTCAACCTGGGAGGCAGAGGTTGCAGTGAGCCGAAGCTGTACCACTGCACTCCAGCCTGGGCAACAGAGTGAGACACCATCTCAAAAGAAAAAAAAAAACAGAGTGAAGGAGGGAGAAATATTGGTGGGAGGAGGTTGTAGGAAAGAATGGAGAGAAAGAGAAGACACCCTTAAATCATCCAAATTGCGTTCTTTTTCTCTGTACTTTGTGGCTATGACTTGAAACTCTGTTAATATCCCTCTGTCCCCAGGAGCCCCAGGAAAGCTGGCCCCAGCCTGCAAACCTCATTGATTTTGTTGTCCAGCTTCATCACTTCCACTGGTTTCATTAGTTTCTTTTGAAAGGCGCTCCGGACCCGCTGCCAGTCTTCACCCTCCCTGTGAGAGAAGCAGAAATACATTTAGAGCACATTGAATAGAAAAGAAGGGAGATGCAGAAATACCTCCAGCTGCAACTTCAGGAACCATACAATCAAATAAACACTGAGAATCATGCTGAGAAATATCCAGAGAATATGAACATTAGAATATTTGGGATAAAATAGTGATCATATTTTGACAATCGTTTGACAATAGGATGAAAAGGCATCTTTCCTCCTAGTCAAAGATTGCACCAGAAAGTTGAAGTCCAGATAATCTGGGTTCAGGGATTTTGAGGTGTCTTTGCAGGGAGTGGAAGCTGGGAGGCCAGAGGCTAATTCCTAGCGGTGAAAGGGGTCATGTGAATACCCCATCACCAGCAACTCTGATCTGTTTGAGTAAAGAATCTTGTCTTCTTTCAACTCATTGGTGTGGGGTTCATATTTACAAATTACCTCAGAATAAGAATTTTACCATCACCTCCAAATAATAATATACAGCCAGAGATTCTCTGGAGTAGTAAAAAGCCTCTTGCAATCATGTGGTTGTATGCACCTGCCCCGTAGCATACCACACAGAGTGATGCACCGTGCATTAATATGGTTTTTAATTCCAGTAATTATATCCTGGAAAATATAACTATTAGGCATTATGATGGGGGGGGTAAATAAAGGTGCCAATCTGTTAAATGCTAACAACTAAAAAGCAGAAGAATCGCATCCCACTGTAGCATTTATCTACTTAGCTTTGACATCCCTCCTGATTCAAATTTTTTCAAGTAGAAATAAGGCATGACCCCCGAATCCTTTGCAGAAAAGGTCATTGTAAAAAGCAAAAGAGGTTAACTTCTGGTTTTTGAGCTTGCAAGGCATTTCAGGGAGTTTTAAGGGCGAATATTGTTTGTATAAGATGTTTGCCTGGTAAGCTAACTTCACAACCTCATCCTGCCCAGGGATCTGAACACCACAGTTTGTACAACCCTGTTTTGGCGTTTCTTTGATGGAAGGGTGTGGTCCTGCCCTCTTGCCAGAGAGAACGCAGGTGTCTGGTGCACAGCACGGCTTTTTAATGGACCGACTCTAACCTACACAAGAGCTCAGGGTTGCAGTCGCGCCGGAGCGGGGCTTTGGTATCCGCCCTGCCTAAGAAGAATCCAACCCCAGGGAACTCTAACTCCCGCCTCTTCACAATTTCCAGGAGCTATCAGGTTCATCAGGCGCGGCCGCATGCCCAGGTCCCTCGGTTTGGACTCACAGGATCAGCAACCCGTAGCCTTCTTTGCGGTAGTCACGATAGGCCTTCCATGGTTTGATCTCCAGCCGCTGCGGGTGCGCGCTCTCGGTGCGGTACAGCGCTTCCAGCAGGCACGGCGAGCCCAGGTGCACCGACTCAAAGGAACCCAGCTTCATGCGGAAAATCTTGCCATACTTCTTGTGGTACTCCGCCTGCAGCGGGCCAGGCACAGCGCGGAGTCAGCGCGCATCCCCTGCGGTCCCCGAAGCGCTTCTCCCTCCTCCAGCCTCCTTCCTCCTCGGGGACCGTGGATGGGGGACCGTCGCTGCCCAAACGCCAAAGCGCACGGTGCGCCAGAGTTGCGCACCCCAGGGAAGGTTTGGAGCGCCACTGGGAGGGCAGAACAGGGAGGAGAAAGGCAATCAGGGGCGCGAAAAGGTATTTACCAGGGTGTTGTGCTGTTTCTTGAGCCCCCCTTTCCAGAGAATCTGCAGCAGACTGCCCAGCAGTGGCCAGTTGGTGGGGCCCGGCAAGGCGGCCGCGTTCTGAGTCTCGCCACCAGCTGCCAGCGGGCAGACCGGCACCTCACGTGGCTGAGGGGGTGTGCACACCGCAGAGGTCACGGGTCTCGGGGGCTGCCTCGGACTTCGCTGCTGCTGCAGGAAGGAGGCGAGCGAGCGGCTCTTGCTGATGGGGGAGCTCATGGCAGCGGGGGACACCGGGGCGTGGGAAGGTACGGAGACGGGGTGGGGCGAGGTTGGTACCAGGCACTGGTGGGATCCGAGCGCTTAACGATTCTGGGAAGGGGAGGCAAAGAGGGCCGGCTGGTGTGATGGAGCGGGGTGAGGCGGGACAGAGGGCAGAAAGGACCTCGGCAGGGATGCTCGACGCTGCACCGTGCGGCAGCCTCAGAGCGTTGGTGCCTCCTCGAGCTGGCCGTAGGGGCTGGAAAAGGGTAGCCGGGGACTGGGGACCTCTTGGAAAGGAAAAGCTGGAAGTCCTCCTGTTGGTCTGCAAGTCTGACTTCTAGGGTCTGGCTGGAACCACGGGGAGGAGATGTCAAGGAGGGTAGGTGAGATGCTGCTGGCGCCGCGTTCCCTCCGGTCCCTCTCCACGTTCTTGTGCCCAGGGACCTTGCATTTATGGAGACAGGGCATACCCTGGGTGGCCAATGAGCACACAGAGGAGGGCGGAGTGGCCCCCGGCTGGCCAGGCTCCGAGGAACGCGGGACCCAGGGGAGGGGGTGGAAGGATGGAGTCAGTGAGGTGAACGAGGGCATCCGGGCCTCGGGTCACCGGGGCGCTCGCTGCTGGGAGCGGGAGGTGGGGTGAGGTGGTGGCCGCAGACTCTACCCCGGAGATAAGCCCCAGGAAGGTACTCGAAGCCCGGAGTTCATCGGGTGTAAGCAAAACGCGCCTCCCAGCCCTCCCCCTGCAGGCAGGAGCCAGCAGTGGCTGCCGTGGTTGCCGCCCGGCGCTTGCACAATCGTGATGCCAGGCGGACGAGGTCCCCGAGTGCGGGCCCGGGAAAGCGGCCGGCATCTGCCAGGAGCCCAGAGAGCCCACGCACCTCCCGGGAGCCAGATCCCCCAGCCTGGACTGAAGCTTTGTTTTGGAGGAAGTTTGGCTTTCTGCGCCTCTCAGAGTGGGGAGGATTTGAGCCTTACTGAAATGCGCCCGAAGAGGAGACTTTTGGGTCTTAACTTGAGCGAGAAGGGGAGGTTGTAGAATTTCCTTCCTGCTATTTCACGTCTGGTTGTTTTGCAAATTAAATGAATGAACGCATGTAAAGCAGCAACAACGGAGCGCTGTCCATAGTCACCAGTCACCAAAAATTAGCTGCTGTTGTTACTTCTCTAGGAAGTTAGGAAATGCGCCTTAGAGAGGGTGGCTTGTACCAGCGACGCTTGAAATCAGGCTGGGCTACCTCCCCTATGTCCACAGCTCGTCTCTGTTCTTGTACTCCGACTACCTTGTGAAAAGGAGGGGCACACAGAGCTCGAGACCACCGTCCCAATGCCCACTCCCCCACCCCAAGGTGCGTCCTAGGTAGGTCCAGTGACAAACATACACAACTTCTAGAATCGTCCGGGCGGGCAAGAGAATCCGCTTTGCTAATTCAGGAAGGGGAGTTGGAGATTTTTGTTGATTGTTTTAAAGTGGCTTGAATCCTTTCAACCTGATCCGATACAAAACTACCACCAGCCAAGGAGGAGCGAAGGGACGTTCTGTTTCCTTGCCTTGCTTTTCAGTCACGTGTCTCAGTCATTTTTTGCCCCGAGTGTTGGCAAATCCTTCCCTGGTAAATTCTTTTGTAAGTCTCTAGTTTGTTTCTTAAAAATCTTTTGCAGCCCGACTTGAGTTTGAACACCATAATTTCTGATTTGTCAGGAGGGGTTAATGACTGTTTATGTTAGTAAAAATAATAGCCATTGATACATACTATAATTTATGCATATGATACCTATTTATATATACATTATATGCTATATATGATACAGCAGCAGCATACACTAGATTATATGTTATATGCAATATACATTAAAAATATGTAATATAGTATATGTGGCATACTGGATGTACATCCATATGTTTTATAATCTCATGAAATCTTTCTAGGGCTTATGATAAGTCAGGCACTGAGCTAGACATTTTATGTCAGTTTTTCCATTTAGTTCTTATCTCAGCCCAATGCCAATAAAATGTAATAAAATGAAAAACAAAAAATACCAAAAACAAACAAAAAACCCTTGACTCTTGACTCTTGACTCTTACAATTGGCTCAGGTGGGATTCAGACCCAATATTTTCTGATTCTAGGCTGGGCCTTAAATTATACACCCCTATACATCATGCTATGTTACATCACTTTTTCTTAAACCGGAATGTCTCAGAATATTGGAACTATTTCTTAAATGAAAATTATCACCAAGAGGAAAGTCGGTGGGACCAGAATGCCTACCATGTCAGTACGTGTGAGGCAAATGTTTTATGTGCTGACGGTGTTGCAAAAGAGTAGCTCTGGCCTGGTGCGGCGAGTCACCCCTGTAATCCCAGCACTTTGGGAGATGGAAGTGGGTGGATTACCTGAGGTTAGGAGCTTGAAACCAGCCTGGCCGACATGGTGAAACCTCGTTTCTACTAAAAATACAAAAATTAGCTGGGCATGGTGGTGCATGCCTGTACTCCCAGCTACTTTGGAGGTTGCAGTGAACTGAGATTGCAACACTTCACTCCAACCTGGGCAGCAGAGTGAGACTCCGTCTAAAAAAGAAAAAAAGAAGAATAGCTCTAAACAGAAGTTCTACGTTGTTGGCCACGGAGTGCCTTGCTTCTGGTGCGGTGTTTGGACACAGTGAATGGCTTTATTGTTATTTCAGCCATTGAGTCATTTTCCCATTTATTCTTTCTTTTCCTTCTCTTTTGGCAGGTATGCACAAGGAGAAGAGGAAATCATTTCAGACTTGCTAGGTTTTTCTAAGAGTTCCATGCTATGTTGCTTTATATATTCTAAATAGATGTTTAAATGTACGGGCAATCATTAATTACATGATAGCCAAAAAGAAAATTCCTATTTCGGGGATATATTTTCTCATGTTCAATGGAGAAAATCCCCAGTAATTTTTAGATTGAATCGCAGAGAAAAACCAGACTTTCATTGAAACTTCATTGACCTCAATACGTACCTGTCCTTGGGAAGTACAGTTAAATTCAAAATGACTAGTTTTGATCCCACTTCCAGGAACTCACCCTTCCTCATTTGTCCTCATCCTTCACTCAATACTTTGCTCTGTGACTCATCTGGACAGGGATGCTGTCAGGAATTACTAATGAGAGATCTTGAAATGCCTCATAAATAACTGCCATCATTACTAAGACAGGCTCAGGCCCTCTGTTTTGTTCTGGGAAATCTTACCAAGTCCCAGAATGGATCATTATACTTCAGCCCTCATACCAAGGGATCACTTATGGCAACATGTATGTGTGAGTTCACATACCTGTGTCCACATGTGTAATGAGGGTGGGGTAGAGGAGCATGTAGGAGTGTAAGGGCTGGTTTCTCTGCACTGGAAAATGCAAAACCCTTTCAAGTAGATGCAACAGTAGTATAGTTTTGTGCTTAAAACTGCCTAGGCCCAGTGTGGTGGCTCACGCCTGTAATACCAGCACTTTGGGAGGCTGAGGCAGGTGGATCACTTGAAGCCAGGAGTTCAAGACCAGTCTGGCCAACATGATGAAACCCTATCTCTACTAAAAAATACAAAAATTAGCCAGATGTGGTGGCAGATGCCTGTAATCCCAGCTACTTGGGAGGCTGAGGCAGGAGAATTAGTTGAACCCTGGAGGCAGAGGTTACAGTGAGCCAAGATCATGTCACTGCACTTTATCCTGGGTGACACAGTGAGACTCCATCTCAAAAAACAAACAAAAAAAATCTTTGCCTAAATGGGAGTGTGAGTACTAGATCCACTTTCTGATTGTGGAAACTTGGAGGACTTACTTGTCACATCTGTTGAATGGGTAGTGTTCCAAGTAACCTCACAGTAAAGGTGAAGCCTCATGGAAACAGGAGTAGTAATAATAGCCAATTTCCTGCCTTGCTGTGAGAATACTGCATTTAAAGTTCCTAGCGCAGTAAAGTGCCCTGCAAATATTATCTTGTAGCATGACTATATTGCATGCCTTGTTTCTTTCAAAGTCCATAGGAGGGAGGCAACTTAGATGTCTCTGTTATTATACTTTTGTGTTCAACTCAATAGTTGCAATTGACTCAAGAAAACTGTATACTTGAATAAAGCCAAAGGAAGATTAGCAATGAAATGCTGGTAAATTCAAATCCCACCTCAGCTACTGAGCAGCCAGAAAAACTGGGGACAACTTACTTGTTTACAATGTAGTTGTCTCAGCCTAGTTTCCTCATCTCAAAAATGGTAACAGGACAGGCACAGTGGCTCAGATCTGCAACCCCAGCACTCTGGGAGATGAAGGCAGGGGGATTACCTGAGGTCAGAGTTCGAGACCAACCTGGCCAACATGGAAAAACACTGTCTCTACTAAAAATACACAAATTAGCAAAGCATGGTGGCAGGTGCCTCTAATTCCAGCTACTCAGAGGCTGAAGCAGGAGAATCACTTGAACCCAGGCGGCAGAGGTTGCAGTGAGCCAAGATAGTGCCACTACACTCCAGTCTGGGTGACAAAGTGAGACTCCATCTTAAAAAAAAAAAATGGTGATCATGGTAGTTCCCACTACATAGGGTTTTTCTGAGGATGACAAAGCACTGGAAGTCCCTAACACACCTACTCACTGTTAATGTCATTAAGAACTTCAGGAACTGGGCTCTCAAATAATTAAAGTCATAATCTTTATTACGAGTGTCTTGGAGTTCTTTGCTCAATTAGACAAACCTTCTTGAAATTATAGACATTTTTTTTTTGCCTTTGTTTTTGTTTTTCCTAGAGCATAGGACAGGGCTGTTTACGTTGGCCAGCACCCAGTGAGTAAATAATGGGAAATTGATTATTGATTATTTCCTCATTCTCAAGTGAAAAGCTCAGTATCAATGTATTCTTTGTTTTCTGAGGAAATTATTGGTAATCCTGGAGGGCTTTGTGTGCGGATCATATAGAAAATAGTTCTATATGACCAGAATAATAGTTTTGATCTCAACAGCTTGGGCTGAAACCATGGCTCCACCACTCATTAGCTGTGTGGTCTTGGGCAAGTTATTTAACTTCTCTGAGTCTAGCTGCCTTATTGGTAAAATTGGGGGTTACTATACCTATGTCTCAGGAAGGTCAAGATAAATACTTAAAATGTCAGGCAAAACACAATCATTGTCTTCACTAAAATCTGTTTGGCCTCTGTACTTGCTTGATACTTTTTGAGTAGAATTCAGTCATGTTGGTAAATTAACATTATATTCCAGGTATAGAAAAAGGTATCTTAAGTTCTTTGAAATGCAGTTACACAGGGGGAAATTTTCAACAGATTTATCATTAAAAGAGCTGCTCTATTGCAAAGGAGATGAGAAATATAGTAAGCACACTCAAGTTTATGAATCATTTCACCATTACTACAAATTATAACTTATTAAGGAACTGCCATATGTGTGGCAGACATTTTACTGTCTCCACCCACACAACAATGCTGTAAGGTGAGATTTGTTATTTTCCATTTTATAATGACAAAACCTCACTTTCTTACAGAGTTTAAGCCAGACCTGGGTTGAATCTATCCTGCTATGTATTACCATTGTTACCAAGTTACATTACCTTGTCCTCTTCTATAAAATAGAAATCATAACAGTGTCTCTTACACAACATTATAATAATATTATTTAGTTACTGTCTTGTAACTTGAAGTCTAGCTTGCTTCAAGATGTCAGCTTCCTGAGTGCAGGAAGACTGTCTGTCTTAACCACTGCCATATTCCTAGCACTTGTAGCTGTGCCCAGATCAGTTTAGGTACCCAGTAAATGTTTGTCAGATAATACTATTGCAAAAACAACAAAGATTAAATGCCTTACTTGTCATAGCTGTACTCATTCAAATGAGTCTATTCTTCTATTAAACATAGCTCTTGGTAAAAAGATATGTCTAATTGCAAACCTTATATATAAAGAAACATTTTCTTTTGTTTTTTTCCTTTTTCAAAATATCTAGTAAGATAGAGATCTGTGTGAGACAGATATGCACTCTTTAACAGTTTAGCTCCACAAGAAAACAGAGAATTTAATAAATGAATTAGTATATGTAAAATATTTGTGCTGATTTAGACTCAAGTGAAGCTAGCTAATGAAAAAATCCATTGATTTTTGTAGACATTCCAGTGGTACCATATGTGTTTCATAATTCAGTTTTAAAATTACACCATCACCCAGATACCTACTTTATCCTTTCTTGCATGATGACTTGGCTAATCCCATCAGAGTGAAAATTGGGGAAATTCCATGACAGGATTATTATTGTTGAGTGTTTTGGAGGCAAAGCATAGTTTGCTCTGCTCCTATATGTCAAAATCCTGCCTCCACATAGCATCTTACTGCTGTTGACTTGGATAGCATTCTGCAGGATGATTGAGTTCAGAATATCTTTTTGCCAGAGCTTTAATAGGAACCAACAAGCATACACCTTGATAAGCAATTGGCACCTAAAGGCGCCTGGTGGAAAGTACCTCCGTGGTTAGATGAGTAAACTCCAGGAGTGAATAGGGATATCTGTTTTTTTGTTTATGAATGTAAAGCGGCAAAGGAGACAAAAGTCTGGAAGAGTCCTTTTATCTTTGGGGAAAAAAATTAATTAGCAGGGCACTTACACAGTTTTTGTGCAGTAGCAATTGCCAAACATCCCTCATAATCTAGATTTTATTACTCGATTTTTCACCCACAGAGAACAGTGATGGAACCTCCTTCCGAATTTTGTGACATATGAAATGGTGGTGTTTACAGCATCGGGAGGAAGTTTCTCAGTATTTAGTCCTATTGCAGCTTGCATGGAATAATTTGGGATCTTATCTGTTTATATGAATATTCACAGCTTCCTTTAGAATCATGGGACTTCCCATTGAAAAATAATGTAAATTTCCAGTGATTTGTTGATATGTTTTATACTCTCTCCAATTAGAATGGAATTCTTTGGAAGTGGAGTCGGTCCAGGGATAGTTATTGAGCATCTGCTATGTACCAGGCACCATTCCCAGCACTAGGGATACCGTGATGGGTAAGGCAGACGAGGCCCTAGCTTTTTGGAGCTCAGATTCTACTGGGGAAGGCAGATCACACACATGTAAACAAAGGAATAGTAAAATTTCAGATAGGCATAAAACTAATATTTGAGCTCAGACTTAAATTGTAGGAAATGGTCAGCTTCACTAAGGCTTGGAGGAAAAAAGGCAGGGGGCTTCTCTCAGCTCCTTGAGCTCAAAGTATAAAGAGACCCGCAAAGAGAATAACAAAAAGGATGCTGATCAGACACACAACTGTATTTAATATTTATTCTAAAGACAAGGAGTTCATTTTCCCCATTGTCATCTCTAAACCTAATTATCAAATGGCTCCTGGTTGGCATGCTTTCGTATTGCAGAGGTACTTTATTCTTTCAAGACAGTTTTGTTCAATGGCAAGCATGAAGGTTAAAATTCTTTAAATAGACACGAATCTCTAAAAATAAGAATTAACCTGAATGACATCATTACAATTACCTTCTTTACTTCCACCAGTTCACAGGTGCAATGAGGTTCTATGGGCTAAGCAGAAGAATGTAAATGTTGGTCATTTTCTCAAACACTGCAGATTACATTTAGAAGTTATTTGAAGGCCATTTGATCAGCCAAACACAGAACAGACACCCTTGAGCACCCGCAAGGCTAGAAGCACATGGCTAGCCTCTGTTCTAGTCCCTGAGAAATCTACTTGCTGTCAAATCATGTGTTTAAAATAAAAGGGAGCTGGTGGCTGTGTGATGAACTTCTTTGGGTTTTACCTGCCCAGCATCTTGTCTTCTGATTACCATGTGATTCACGTAGACCAATCTCACCCTACAAGGCAAAGCCCATGATTTAGGACCAATCCGCACATTCCTCCCTGTTAGCTAAAGTTGAGTGCATCCATCTGGAATGACCTCATGTTCCAGGTTGGTCAGATCAGAGTGAATGTGGAGACTTTTGCTGGAGCAACTAGGAAACAGAGGACTCTTTCCTCTGGGAAGGTTATTTAAGGCCCTTCATTTGCTGGGGCCACCAAGTAGATAGGGCTGGCCTTGTGGCAAAGCCAGCACAAAGGAAAGCAAAACTAAGAGAAGAAATGGAGGACAGGGAAAAGAAGGGAATGTCAGATCCTCATGGCATCATTCGGGACCATTCATCCATCCCTGGATTTCCTGTACATGAACCAACAAATTCCTCATTTTGCTTATTCCACTTTGATCTGAATTTCCCCTCTTGCAAATTTGAAGAATACTGACTGATACAGTCATTCTAAACTACATATTGCTATTTTGATTTTATTTATTTTTAATAATAAGAAAAAATCATTCAGGACTGGTAAAGGGTATAATCTTTCTGGCCTCAAGCAATTTAATGAAGCACAATTATGCATGGTCGTAGCTAGAGATCCCAGTCCTGAAATGAACAGTATTTTATTTCTTTATTTCTATTCATTTTATATAGATGAATATCCAGTGTTCTTTTCAAAAATATATTTAGTTTTTGGTTTAGAGGCATAATGTGGTAGCTACACATTTGGGCTCCAGATTAGGCTGCCACCTTTATTTTCTCACTTCTTGCCCTTACTTAAATTAGCTCTTATTATTATTCAATTGATAATATAGGACCAATCCAATGGCACATACTTCAATCTGGTATTATTTGTGTTTATTACATATGCTTTTTCATAAATCAACCACAAGCCATCTGTCAATCTGTCTTTCCCTTTAGGTATGTCTATTGGAGATGAATGCACATTCAATATATGTGGTCCGCCTGAGTCATTAGCAAAGTATCCAACCACTGATATACTGAACAATGAAATGACTAGTTAACATAGATTGAGAGTTCATGTGCCAGTCACATCTCGTCTTGCCTAAGTCTCCCACCAAACTTACAGAAACGATGCAGCTGAGATCATGAAGCTCATGAGGACACCAAGTCACACAGCACTCAGTTGTGATTTGAACCCTGGGGGGTACCTGACTCCTGAGCCATCACCCTTGTTCTCATTGAGACAGCCTGTGTCCCTTCCTTTCCACAAAGCATATTCATGACTTGTGGGGCTTAAAATGCATGCCCATGACTTGAATATGGAAGAGAATAACTATTCTCTATAACTGGCTTCATCTGGCTCTGTAACCTCTATTTTTGTTGTGCCACTCTTGGGTAAATACCTACGAGTAGAATAGCTAGATCTTCTTGCGGTTGGGTGTTTAGCTGTTTAAGAAACTGTCGAGCTGTTTTCCAATGTGGTTGTACCATTTCACATTCCTACCAGCAGCATAGGAACGTTCTGATCCCTCTACATCTTCCCCAACACTCCAATCTTCTAAATTTCAGCCCTTCTACTAGATGCAGACTTCTATTTATTGAGTCAGTTTTTATGTTGTGATTTTTCAGGAAATCTGTTCATTTTTTCTAAGATATTGAGTCTTTGACATATAATTGTTTTTTGTATGTCTTTATCTTTTTAATGTCTGTTAACGCTGGAATATCTGCTCTCTTATTCCTGATAGTGCTTTTGTTTGTGTTTCTCTTTTTTTTTTTCATTAGTCATACATTGGGTTTATCTATTACAGTCATCTTTTCAAAGATCCAACTTTATTAAATTTCTCTATTATTTGCTTACATAGATTTTTGCTATTTCATAGACTTCACTTATTCATTCTGTTTTGCTCTTAAGCTCCCAGTATTTGAAGACTGTTAAGGATGTCTTATCTAGTACTGTTACTGATTTCCAATTTAATTTCAATGTAGCCAGAGAACTTACTCTTGAAGATTTCAATCTTTTAAACTATATTGAGACTTACTTTTTTTTGACCCAGCACTTAGTTTATCTGGGTGAATATATCATTGAGAACCGAAAATGAGTACATATTTTGCTGTTGTTGAGTGCAGTGTTCTACAAATAGCAGCGGGGTTGTTTTCCATTTATTCCTTCTGTTGTTGGTGCTACTGCTGTTAAAATATTGCTCTATTCTTGCCTTTTTGGAGAGGGTTAATCAAATCTTTCAGCATTCCATTTTATTCCTTTTATTGGGTATGTTGCTACAACTCTTATTTGTTTTTGTTTCTCTAGGGCAAATAATTCACATTCAGAATGTATCGAAGTCCATTTAGAGTCAAAAGATGTAATGGCCTTGAACAGAACAATTCCAGTTATGCGTCCCATTTTTGGTCTTCTTTTTATTATATCCTTTACTTCTACTTACATTCTTGATCTCAGCGTACAATGCTGTGAATTTCGCTTTAGTCTTTTCTTTTAAGAAAATTACAGAAATGACAGGAAGCATAGCTTTTTATGTTTAGCCACTTATTTAACATTTCTGGTGCTGCTCCCTCCCACTGAGGATCCACTGGTTTTTATCTTTCAGCCAGAAGAACATCTGTTTAGCCTTTCTGGGACTCTCCTCTGCTTTTTCTTAATCCAGCAGTTTGGGAAAAGCATCCGGCCTCTCGTTCTGCTTCCAGCTGCATCCTCCTAATGACATGCCCTAAGGATGCTTGATCCAATATTGTAAAAGAAACAAAAGCAAGATTTGTTTTGAGGACTGGTTGGCCCTCCTTTAAAAAAAATTAAAGACACCAATCCAGGAAGAGAGTTGGAAAAAAGTATCCCAAAATCGTCCCATTTACCTAGGCTGTCTTTAAAACCAATATCAATCACCAGAATTTACCTTTAGTTCCCAGGCAACAGGAAAACTGGATGGATGCATCAATGCTAAAAAGCTTGTATTGAATCAGATGCTTTCCTCAGAAGTGAAGTCCAAAGTGGAAAATACCTGACACCCTAGCTAATTTAAAGCTACTTAGATGGCAACTCCAGGAAAATTCTAGCTCAGCACCCCAAGATTTCTCAGGGGCTTGGATTTCTCTTTAACCTACTAGAAAAGAAATTGTCATCAGCAAAGCCCTTCCATAGAGAAACTTGAGATAAAATAGGTCTTTCAACAGGGATATGATTGTGTGAAAGGATATGAACTGGCAAGAACTGTGTTCCTCATTCTTAATGGAAGGTTAACATGATTAGGATCTCCAAAAGTCTCATGCAGCAAGATTAAATTCTATCTTAATTAACATCAAAATCTCAGATACTCAAATTTCCACTACGAGATTCAATTCTCCGTGTGCTCCCTTTATATGGGAAATCTGTAACAACCACAAAGCACACTCACTCCTTCCTCAGGCATAGGCACACCCAGACCCACCCACATATGCACAGGCCCATACATCCACATGTGCCCCCAGGCACCCGTGCATGGCTTCACACACACAACCCCACATGCAAGCACACCTCCATTCAACTTTCCCCAGCAACACGAACATGAAACCACATTACACACATGTACCTCTTCCCACAAGCACATCTTCCACATATGCACGTCCCCCTCCCCGCACTCATCCCTGCAGATATAATAGCACACATGATTCAGAATGTCTGTGAAGCCATTTCCAACCTGTTTTTGTAACAGCTTGTGCTTCTCAGTCCAAAAGATAGTGGAACTTATGTTTCCAGGAAATTACAAAATAGGAATTTCTCATTCTCTCAGCAGCATCCCCACCCTGCTGTACTAATGTTAGTCAGTGTTGCAAATAGCAGCAGCACATGTCAGACTGGCTGCCTCTCCTCCCCACCCAGTCCCTACTTTGCTTGTTTGTGATTGAAGAACAACAGACCGGATCTCATGCTTGGGCTGACCAATGAATGAGCAAAAGTGTCATGCAAGGCGACAGCCTTCTAATTCCGCATAAATTATTAAAACAATCCAACACAGAGACTTGTGCGATTTTCAGTTTCTAGGATGACAGGTGTGTCACCTTGCCTTCAAAGGGCCAACTCTGGCTCACTTCATTGGCTCCATTCTCAAGGTCTGATACAAGACCCAAAGAGGTCTATGCATCATGTGGCAAGAAAGTGGCATCCTCACAATCTGGAACCTGCCTCTGGTGAAAAGTGGTGTGTAGGGAATAGATGGTTGATCTTTTTACCTTGGCTGCTCACCACCCTTTAAGAGAAAATCTCCTCCAGATCTCTCTTCAAATCAAATGTGGGATGTCAGTGGTTCTAAACTATTGTGTTGTTTTGTTTCATTAATGCTGATTTCTAGCCCTTATCTGAGACCTACTCCATGAGACTCTCTAGAGTCTCTACAAACCATAATTTGGTTAGTCACTTGGGAAATGGAGGGGAAGCCAGGTTTGGAAATCACTGGCCAATACGGCGATACCTGTCCAGAGCCCGGACTTTAGAACACAATGACATCAACCACACTCATTCCACCCATCATGCCTCGAGATGTGGGCTCCCCATGCAGAGCACGCCTCTGTGCATGGTGGCCAGAGAGCACACCATCCCTCTTTGTGAGTTCTGACCCAGCCCCCCAGGCAGTCAAGGGCTAAAGGGAGAGGTGGGCCCCCCCTTGAGCAGAGGGGCCTTTGTAGTGTGGTGGAGGCTCAAGAGGAAATTTCCTGCCCTGTTCTGGAGCTTGGGCCCTCAGTCCTGTCTGAAGTCCCAGGACCCACAGAGACAGCTTCCCTAGACCTTGGAGATGAATCTTAATAATAATGGGGCAGGATGGGGTGCTAATTACCAAAGGACACTCACTCCCCATAGAGATCTCTTTCCTTACACAACTGATGAAAGTAAACACCCACATGGGGTATTTAAATAATGCCCAAGCCAGAATGTGTTAATAACCAGCAGAGTGGACATTCAGCAGCTTTCCATTTCCAGCACATACTCGACTGTAGGGAAAAGATGCTAGTAGCTACCTGAGGACCTTGGCATTGGAGGCCTAGTAGGTGAGCGAATTTGTCACAGTGAAATAATAAACTTGGTACCCCCAAAGACCACAGCTTCCCTTAATTGTTTAGTATATAAACGCTCCTAATTTTTTTGTAAGAATTCCACTTGCTTTCTAGTTCTGCTGCATACGTTTTCCATAAGGTAGTGGTTAAGGCTAGAGTGAGAGAAACCTGCTTTTAATGTATGACCCTGAGCAAGTGAGCCCATCTTTCTTAGACTCAATTTCGGCTTCTGTCAAATGGCTGTATTTACTTCATAGAATTGTTTACAAAATTAAGAAGGCCGGGCGCGGTGGCTCACGCCTATAATCCCAGCACTTTGGGAGGCCGTGGTGGGTGGATCACGAGGTTAAGAGATCGAGACCATCCTGGTCAATGAGGTGAAACCCCATCTCTACTAAAAACACAAAAATTAGCTGGGCATGGTGGCGCACGCCTATAGTCCCAGCTACTCGGGAGGCTGAGGCAGGAGAATTGCTTGAACCCAGGAGGCAGAGGTTGCGGTGAGCCGAGATTGCGCCATTGCACTCCAGCTTGGGTAACAAGAGCGAAACCCTGTCTCAAAAAATAAAAATATAAAAAAAAATTAAAATCATGAATATAAAGTATCAGTAAATATCAGCACAAAAATATTAGCAAATTACTAATTGGTAAATTACTAAATTAACTGAAGCCAGAGAAAAGGAAATTCCTTAGTTCCATAAGAAATGTGTATGGTAGATGTTTTGAGCAGGTTAATTTGTGGTTAAATTTTTGGGCCAGGTGACATTTTTATATGTATAATTTTATATCACAATTACATGTATATGTCTTTAGAAGCCTCCATCATAAGAGAACAAGAGAAGATTACTTTTTTTTTTTTTGAGACAGAGTCTCACTCTGTCACCCAGGCTGGAGTGCAGTGGCGTGGTCTCGGCTCACTACAGCTCCACCTCCTGGGTTCAAGTGATTCTCGTGCTTCTCGACTAGTTGGGATTATAGGCATATGCCAAAAGGCCTGGCTAATTTTTGTATTTTTAGTAGAGACGGGGTTTCACCGTGTTGGCCGGGCTGGTCTTGAACTCGTTGCCTCAAGCAATCCTCCTGCCTAGACTTCCCAAGGTGCTGAGATTACATGCATGAGTCCCCGCGCCCAAACTAAGAGATTACTAAAGAAAATGTTTATATGATATCTTGAAAAACATGCACCTAGAAGGAGCTTCTAAGGGTCACAGCCACCCAGTTAACTTTAGGGAAAAAAGTGCCAAGGTGTTATATTTTCAAGGATGTTTGAAGAATGTGTGAATGGAATTTTTTCTTTTCTTTTCTTTTCTTTTCTTTTTGAGACAGTCTCACTCTGTCGCCAGGCACCAGACTAGAGTGCAATGGCGCGATCTTGGCTCACCGCAACCTCCGCCGTCCGGGTTCAAGCAATTCTCCTGCCTCAGCCTTCCCAGTAGCTGGGATTACAGGCGCGCCCCACCATGCCCATCTAATTTTTGTATTTTTAGTAGAGACGGGGTTTCCCCATGTTTGCCAGGATGGTCTCGATCTCTTGACCTTGTGATCCACCCGCCTCGGCCTCCCAAAGTGCTGGGATTACAGGCGTGGTGAATGGAATTTTCTATGCAGTTTCACAGGGAGAGCAATTATTTGGGTGTCCTTCATAATTCAACACTGTATCTCTCTCGGTCCATTCTAATTTAAGGCTCTTTCCCTGCTATATAACTTCATTCATATTCTGCTTCTAGTGGAAATGGAGAATTAATATATAATAGTATTTTTAATGTTTAGGTTTAATTTTTTAAAGTTGTGAATTTTCAAGCTCTCAGCATCTCTTTAGATCTTTACAAGTCATGAGATTAAATACCATATTGACTACCATTTTACAAATAAAAAACTCTGAGAGTAGAGAATTTAAATCCTGTCTTTATTCAGCTTTTACCATAATGCCCCATTTTTCATCTTGAGTATAGTATCTAGCCATAGCTTTGTTTATTATTGAGTTTTCCTTAAATTTAGATGACAAATATACCTCCAAAATACACATCCAACTTAAGTCCTTCGCTAACAATATTTGAACCTAGAGTATTTAGAGAAATCCTGAAACAGAGACCTTTGCACCACACATACACACACAGGCATGAGAAGATCACGGAGGCTGTGGGGAAACTCATTGTTTCAAAAGCATTTGAAACACTTGGTTTGTCAAAAAATGTTATCCATTTTTTATTAAAATACCTGAAAGTACCACATTTTTATTTAAAATGCCTGAAAGATGTGTGTTTGCTTGTTTAATGGAGAACCCAGAGCAGTAAATTGAAGGAGACCACCTGGTAGGTTTAAGCAATGTTAGGGTAGTGTTTTCAACAGATTTGCAACAGATAGTATCTTTGGGACTCAGGAGTAAAAAAAAATCAGAACTCTCAGGAATTCTCCAAATCATTCGTCATTCTTTAAGTATTTCTAAAATTAATTATATGCTTTACTCATTGTTATGGATCTTTCATAATATCCATAAAAGTTATTTCATAAATAGAAAATATTAAGTTCAATAGCATTTATCAATACTATGGTCTGTAGCAGATATTCAAACTCTGGGAAATTCCAGCGAACATGATTGTGTATATTCAGATAATGTAATATTCAGGCACCCTAGTGAGCCTAGCAGCACTAGCTTGAATCACAGGTTGAAACTGCAGCTTAAGAACATATTTTGCTTCCAAAACCTGATATTTCTTAAAACACCATTCATAAGATTTGTATGAATATTTGCATAAAATATACCACATATAAAAACTTACTAATATGTATTTTATTTGCAACAATGACTCAACATTACAGGCAGACAAATCACAAACCCACATTTATAACATGGCTGTTGCTACCTCCAAGGATGATAAACTGATTAGATCATGACTGCTTTTTTTTTCTTTGCACTCCTGTCCTGGGTTTTGAAAATATCAACCTTAACCTTGGACTGTGTCTGTGTTTTCTGCTCTTGCATTCCACTGGGCATCAATGGTTTCATCAAACCAGTAACAGCGCCACGTCACTTGCAGAACTTTAATTCTCACAAGAGAATTGCAAAGCTCTTTTCTGTTTTCCCCATTTTTTCAACTGATTTTTCTTTGAATCTGGGATTTGGAAAACTTGAATTTCCTGAGCAATGCTAGGAAGGGATTACAATATGGAAAACCTGGTCAAGGTCTACTGCAGACCCATCAGGAAGGCCCACAAGCAGGGTCTCTGGAAAGCACAGTAGAGAGCCTGATGAGGGGGGAATAGCTGGGAGGCGGAGGCCCCAGCACACAGCCCCTGTGGCAACAGTAAAGCACAAGCCCATCTTCTTCAGTGTAGTCTCAGCTAGAAAATGTCCTGGAAGCAGAAGCACCAGCCTCACTTAATAGTCAATGAAGAGCCTTCAAAGATTGAACGGTTGACAGCTTCCTTTGAAAGGACGAGTCCTGACAGCCCTTATGACTTGTAAGAGAGAGAAGGAAAATACCAACATTAGGGAATGTTGACCTATCTGGTTTCATTAGTTAAAGTTAAAACTGTACCTACTTATTTTGTTAGATAAAGTTGAGTTTCTTTCTAGTTTTTTTTTTTTTTTTTGCTTCGGAAGCCAAATAGCCTTCTGGTGATATTGACAGATTCTGGTTTTTATAGTTCCAAAAAGATGGCAGATTTGGAATCTTGAGACGTATTTCTCCTTGGAACCACATTTGTTAAAATGATTGTGGGAGAAAATTGTTAAAATTATAACTTAAAGTCATGACCAGTTGATTTTACCCTTCAATCCTAGTGATAATTAACTCACCATGACATTATACGGACCTCACTCTATTTCATTATTCGCTATAAACGAACTTCACAGATTTCTTTAAATTTAGAAAATTAGTTGAAAGCACATTTCCTGTTGTTAAAATGTATTCCAAGTAAAATAAGGGAATTCTGTAAGAGATTAACTTTAAAATTCTAGAATGTCAATGCATTACAGCATGGCTCCCAGCTCTGTATCCTTTAGGTCTTATGCAGATGAGAAGGTTGCTTCCTCTGAAGAGAGAGTTGGGATGCTCAAGCCTCATGTGGGTGACGTTTAGGGTCTAGAGAAGAGGAACAAGCAGGCACATGATGGCAGTGACCCCTGAGTCTCCAGGCCCTGCTCCCTTTGGAAAAGTGCCAGAATCCTGGGGAAGTAGAGGCTCCAATAAAGAGCAGGACAGATCCAAGCTGCAGTTCTGGGATTTCTGTTTGAAATTTGGCGTTGTAGGGAGAAAGACAAGCAAAGCTGCCTTGTAATTTTAGTTTTGGATAGGAGGAATGACAAAAGAAACTCTCTTGTTTACTTTAGGGTCAACAAGAGAGGAATATTTTGTAACAGTAAACTGTGGTTCTTTAAGGCTCCTGTAGCATGGCTTATTCCCATGAGGGGACAAGTTGGGTATGGCCATCTGGAAATTGAGAGGTAACATGCGATGGGGAGAAGATGGCCATTTGCAAGATGCCCCAGGGATTTTTCACTCTGAGCCAAAGAGAGGAAAAGAATGACAGGTCCATAGTTCCAGAGGTCCGACTCCTGGAGTCAAACATGGACTTCTCTGTTGGAGTTTTGGTGACCTTTCATACTCCAGGGTCATCAACCACTTTACTCATCATATTTCCTGTTGTTTATAAGGTAACACTGACTTGTAGTAGAGATGCAATGTTCTTGCCAAAAATCAGAGAGAGCGGCCTCAGTAAATAATTAACTTGGTTGCCAAGGGAACAGTGTCCTGAGTGGACTGAAGACAGTCACTGAGATAACCTTCACATGTCCTGGCCAATGGAGGCTAGAAGCAGACAGTGACCAGATAAGCAGACTTCCATGTAGATCTCTGGACAAGGAATGAATAGGTGGTTTTAGGGCCAAGGAAGCAAATCAATACCTTCTTTGTTGTAACTAATAGGATACCCTAGAGAACAGAGTTGCTGGCTGAAACTCAGGACCTCTGGGAAGCTGGGAAGCCTAAGGGGCTTTCTATCATCCTCAGGTAAGTGTGAGAGAACCACAGATTTCCCTCAAATAAAGTACACCAAACTTGAATTAAGCTGCTATTGCTTATCACTGCAGTTCAACGGCGAGAGATTTTTAATGTCTATCTATATAGGCATTCTTTGAGTTTAATTTTTTTTATTTTTAAACAATTAGAGATGTACAGAAAAGTTGCAAACATAATACAGAGAATTCTTATAAACCCTTTACTGTTCATCCAGATTCACCTTTCCACATTGGTTTTATCATTCTGGGTTCCATCTGTCTGTCTATCCCTCCATCTATTTTTAGTCTATCTATCTCCCTCCATCCACTCCTCCATCGAATCTGCCTACTGCTCCATCCATCCATCCATCCATCCATCTATATAAAATCTCATAGATTATGCCCCTCCCCTCCAACTCCATCCAGTGACTATTTTGTAAAATAGAGAACATTCTCTTATATACCCAGAGTGCAATGATCAAAATCAGGATACAATACTATTATCTAATCAACAAACCTTATTCAACTTTCACCTATTGTCTACTGCTGTCCTTTACAATTAAAGTGGGAAAAAGCCCTCAGGTCCGGGATCTAATCTGGGATCACACATTATGTTTTGTTGTCCTGTTAGTCTCCTTTAATCTGGAACACTTCCTCCGTCTTTCTTTGCCTTCCTGAGTTGACATTTTTGAAGCATACAGACCATTTCTTTTGAAGAATGTTCCTCAATTTGGGTTTGATTGATGTTTCCTCAAGATTATAGGTTCCGGTTCTGTATTTTGGCAGGGAAACCATAGACGTGATATTGTGTTCTTCTTGCATTATATCAGGAGGCCCATGAGTCTTGTTTGTCTGACAACTGGTGATGTGACCGTTACTCAGATAAAATCACCGTTATTTACTTTAATATTCAAATGTCCCAGATTTGGCCAGTGGAAGCCCCTTCAGCCTGGTCATTGTGGTTTGTGACATGTCCCTGTAATTTTTTTGAGCAGTTTATAACTTTCTAAAATAGAAAGATATCCCAGCCCCAGCCCTAAAATTAGCTATTTCTCCAAAGACTCGTAATTCCTTTTATTGGAAAATATTTAGAAACAAGATCTCTGTGTTGCATGCTGGGTGTGATTTACATGTGTGTACATGAGTGAGTACATATGTGGTCATTTATAAGATAGCAATATAATTAGGTTCGCTTATTTTTGTGTATACTCCATTTTGGGTTTCTATCTATTGATTTTATATATTTATATTTTAAGCACTTGAAATATAATATGGTTCTAGAAGTCAAAACTATAGCAAATATATAGTTAGAGAAATGTCACTCTCCCACATGCCTTTTATCCTGTTCCTAGTCCCAATTTTTTCTGCCCTATTTCCAACCACTACCACCCATCGTAATCAATCTAATTATTTTCTCTTTTATTCTTCTTATGTTTTACTTTGCAGAAATGAACAGATACAGGAATATATTTCCCTTATTTCTTACGTAAAAGGTACATAGTATAGATACTATTTTTCTTTTTCCACTTAACAAAAGATACTGGAAAACACCCCATATCAGTTCAGAGAGATAGTCTTTGTTCTTGATCATAGATGCATACTACTCCATTGTATGAAGGTATTCAATTATTCTCTGATGTTCAGCTACATAGTTTTTTTTTCCCAACATTTTTCAGTTACAATGAATACTGCACAGAATTACCTTGTGCATAAGTATTTTCTTATTTTTGGAAGTAAATCTCTAGAGGTGGAATTACTGGTACAAATAGAAAGTGTACATACAGTATCTTTAGATATTGCTAAATATTCCCAGTTTGTATCTTTACCACTTATGTATAAGATTGCCTGTTTCCCACAGCCCTTCCAAAAGCATGTGGTGATCTACTTTTTAATTTTCACCAATTCAAGTGAAAAGTATCTCAATATAGTTTTCATTTGTATTTCTCTAAATATGAATGAGGTGAAACATCTTTTCATATGTTTAAGGATATTGTATCTTTTACCCAACGTTCTATCGAGTACATGCTTTTTCAAAACTTTCCTTTGAATTGCATTTTCCCTTCCATTTGCCAGGCAGAAGCTAGAAGTTATACATTTGCTTAACACTCATCTTGCCCCTTGATTTTTTCATCATAAAATCTTATCTACAGTAATTTTAGTTCTTGATATGACAGTGTTCACAGTGAAATTTAAATCAGGCTGTACATTTGTAACCTGTACATTTTTAAAAGGTCATTTTAAAAAGTTTTAATTGATTAAATTCTGTACCAAAGTATCACTGTCCTGCTTTGCACTGTTGGCAAAGTAATGCAAAACCTAATGATTCCCAAAATTATTCAGGCAGCCCTGACTTGGGATTAAAAGAAAAAAGTGACCCATTGAAGAAGGGGTTCTGGGAGCACATACCTGAAGGGTAGTCCCACAACCCAACACACACACACACACACACACACACACACACACACACACACACCTGGCCATCCTACCCTCTCTCCCACCATGGTGTCCAGTCCCACCAGCCTCCAAGACCTTGCCAAAAATTGCCTGGCTGAGATAGATCTTCCCAACTCACCAACTAGCAGAAAATACTTATCCAGTGGATAGCCATAGAATCCTTGGTTTTAACATTTTGCTTGCAATCTCTTCTTTGCCCCCAATAAGCGATGCCCCTGTGAGTCAAGCCTCATCTTCTCCATAATTTGCAAGAGGAGGAGGAGGAAATAGGTAATTAAATGTTATGACCTACTAAGAGAAAGGCTCCGATGGCCTTGGATTTTCTTACCCTTCTCAATACCCCATCCCCTGGACAGCTGTGATGAGTCGAGATGCCTTCTCTCCTCCCTTCAGCCTCCAGAATCTCTTTGGTGTGGGAGAGATTGATAATCCACATAAAACTGCCATGGGAGGGTGAATGGACGAATTTTTAAAAGTTACTTGTCTATTTGCTGCATCTCTCAGGGCAGCCCAGGCAGGAGGGAGAATTAGTGCCACGTGGAGACCTGTCACGCTGCTGGCCTGAGGGGGCCCAGCCTCTCACGTGGAATGGCCCCCAGCAGCCTGGGGAGCTCCCAAGTGGACAAGCTGGGGAGGAGGTGTGGGTCAGATGGCGATGGTAGCTGTTGGGAAGGAAGGCTAAACGGTGTGGGCAGAAGTCAAAGATAAACTTCCATCCTCCTCTTTCTCTTTCCATGTAACAGCCAAAAGATGCTGGTTATTTCAAGGAGTTTCCAAGAATGGCATTTGATGTATATCACAACCTTCCCAGGGAAGCTGGGGACGAGGCATCAAAGTTTCCTCTCCTCTCCCCAACAGAGACACCCCAGCACACGCACAGGCCCCACCTGAAGTTACCATACACACACACACACACACTTTTCTTTCTCACTGAGAAAGAAGTTGGGAGTAGAAGCCATTCCACTTGCAAGAACTAATGTCCTAGATCCAGGGCTGTCTGAGGATCACTGGCTGTTAGTCCGACCCCAGTCTCTGATGGTGTGCTGGATTTCCCACACTTGCGTGGTACAGGTCCGGAGTACAAGCACGTGTCTACCCGAAGGGTCCTTCTTCATCTCCAGACATCGCTTGGTATCCCTGTTCATGACAGCTCCCCCCTGGAGAGGAAGAGAAACAGAGCTAAGGTGCTGAAATGCCTCAGTAATTCATCATCTTTAGGGGCCCCTCAGTGCTCTGCAAGTCATCCAGGAAAGAAAAGGAAGCAGAATATAGGATGAGATTGCTCAGAGCTTCCTCTACCAGCCTCATGGCAAATTGACCAACCAGGTGATGTTGCACTAGCTTTATGTGATGCCCTCGGCCTCTCCTGAGACAGAAGTGTTGGGTCGGTACTGATTACCATGAAATGATGGCCTCTGTGAGAACTGTGGGCCTTCTCAACTTAGCCTTCCTTTCCTCATCCTTACCCCTGAGCCCGTGAGACCAATCACGGTCACCTTCACCTTGTGCTTCTCTCCCTTCTCAGGGAAACTATGTTGTGCACCTGGAGCAGGAGCCACATTCAGAAATCTCAGCCTCTGAGGAAGCTTCCTACCTCTCCTGTTGAGGGGACGTCACCAAGGTTTATAACTGAGAACATGATAGGCTTTAGTGCTAAAAAGTCAGGGTTGAATCCTTGCTGTACCACATACAAACTGTGTGGGTCTGGACAAATAACCTAATCTCTCCAAGTCTCAATGTCTTCATCTATAAAATGGGTTTAGAGTTAATATTAAAGTTAAAATTAGAGTTAATATTGATGAAGCATCTTGGACCTGACACATGAAACGGGCAACAAATCCTAGTTCATCTCTGCCACTCCCCATGAGATGAGAAAGGAAGGGCCGTCCTTCTCTTTGGTCCTATGTGATCCCCACAATCTCGCTGAGCTTCTTCCCCCTTATCTTCATATCTCAGCAACTGACGATCCTACCATCTGTCCAAACCACCATCTCTCCTGGTCCTGCCCTCTGCTCCCAGCCCTCTCTCTCCACATCCCTCTCAATCCCTTTGCAGGACTCACTTGAGCTGCATTAGTACCTGGGTCAGGCTGTATCTTCGTTATGCCCTGCACTCTGCTATCATCCTCAGGGTTCATAACATTCATTCTGATGGCGAGTGAGAAACCCTGACCTGACTGTTCCCCTTCAGACAAACTGCCACCAAGTTCTTGAACATCAAGTGGGACTGACTCTAGCTGTAACCTCTAAATTTCTGCGTCCCCTCTCACCATCACCTCCCTGCCTCTCATCTCTTCAAATCACAAAGTGCCTCCAACAGCCCTTGCGCCTCCAAAATTTTCCTGTCATTGGACTCCCCCTGGCCCCATCCACCCTTGCCTCCTCTAGGCACCCATCCAGCATTGGCCATTCAGGGCAGCTCTTCAGATTCTGGAACTTCTCCACCACCGCCACCACTCCTCTCTCTTGGTCCCTGCTTCCAGACCACAGAGCTCTTGTGGACAGGGTCTGCCAGCTGAGCCTGCCCACAGCAGCCTGGCCCCAGGGCTTGGCTTACTCCTCAGCGTTCCTTATCCAGGCCTCCTCCGCATGTTTTGTCTGTCAGCCCCCACCCCGACACTCACTTTAACAAAATGTCAAGAACACCACACTTCTAGTCGATCCTCCGCTCCCCTGTAAGACATCAGCCTTCCTGAGGACACCGCCTCACAGATGATCTCAAAGGAGCAGCCCCATGCCCGCCTCACCTGCCAGCCGTCTCCTTGGTTTCCCCATGCCCGCCTCACCTGCCAGCCGTCTCCTCGGTTTCCTGAGCCCTGGCCATCTCGATGCTGAAGAAACACTCCTCCTAACATCTGTCTTTTAGTTCTCTCTCTTTGCATATTCCTTTTCTACTGCCTTTAAATATGTCCAAATGTCACAATATTAGGAGGACAAAATAAACCCAGCCCTTAACTCTACTCTCCCTTTCAACCAACATTCAGTGTTTTTCTCCCTTTCAGAATCAAATTCCCAAGCAACAAGGCAATAGCACACAGTGGTTAAGATTCCACATTTGAATGGCGGGCATTTACTACACTGTGTAACCGTAGGCAAATAATTGGATTCCTCAGTGCCCTAGTTACTTCACGGGTGAGACCGGGCTAGTGATCATAGTTCTCTTAGAAGACTTATGTTTTATAAGAACTGAATGACATATTTACCCCAACGCCTAGTGCATATATGTATTTCAATAACTCTTGGTTATTATAACTTATTGTAACCTTTTAAACAGAGTCGGTGGCCTATTTTCTATTTCTGCTCAACTTCCATGTGACATGAGCTTTGAAAATGTTCCACCCATCCTCTAGTTTCTTTCACATTGTGTTCATCTGGATCTTACACATTTTCGTTTTGCTTTTTTTTGAGATGGAGCCTTGCTGTATCACCCAAACTGGAGTGCGGTGGCGCAATCTCAGCTCATTGCAACCTCCACCTCCCATGTTCAAGTTATTCTCCAGCCTCAGCCTCCTGAGTAGCTGAGATTACAGGCACCTGCTGCCACACCTGGCTAATTTTTGTATTTTTAGTAGAGATGGGGTTTCAGCATGTTGGCCAGGCTGGTCTCAAACTCCTGACCTTGGCCCGTGATCCACCTGCCTAGGCCTCCCAAAGTTCTGGGATTACAGGCGTGCGCCACCACACCCAGCCATTTTGGTTTTTATTTTGGGGTGTTACCTGTCCAAATGATATTAGAAGGGCAAAAGGTGTTTTTAAAAGATTTTTGTTTTTGTTTCTCTTTCAATTTTACAAAAATAATAGATACTTCTTTAACTTGGAAAATATATTTTTAAAATACATAAAACACTTCAAAATATGTGACCAGGGGCTCAGGGTACATGGGGGCTGCTGGCAGGTGAGGTGGGATGGAGCAGCTACTTTGAGATCATCTGTGAGGTCGTGATGGCTTTCAGGGGAGGGGATGATTGACTAGAAGTATATTTATAAAAAATATATTTTAAAATATTTTATATATAAAGTATATAAAAGCACTCACAACAAGACAACATTGTATATGTGGTCTTTACATCTTGCTTCTTTATATAAATTTAATATTGCATATACATATTTTCCAGTTTTATTAATTTTTTGAAAGAGATTATTTCAGAATATTTGAGTGGCTCTACAATATTCAGTTCAAGAGATGAGCAAAGCATCCCTAACTGTTGGACATTTCAATTTTCCCAGTGTTTCACTGTGATAATTATTAAGATATTTTCCACATTAATGCTGGCTTATATTCTATACTATTCCTTAAGTAAAGATATTGTCCTAAAAAAGAATTAGTGCCTTAAAAAGAGCTGTAGTTAGTTTGGGTTCTGAGGAGTGTGGGGTTTTCCTGCACGTGGGCAAGTTGCTTCTGGAGCTATGCCAGTCTCCATGCTTACAAGCGGTGTGCGGGAGCACTCCCTCCACACTTCCTCTTTTCCCACACTTTCAACCTCTCACCACCAGTGCTCTCCTCCTCCTCACTACTATTCTTAGAGATCCTCTTTGTATTGTGAGCTGCTGCTTCACCCCAAAGATGGATGACCTTCCCCAAATTCCCCCTTATTTCAGTGGCATCACCATCTCAACACTGTGCTACTGAACTTAAGGTCCATATGTCTGAATAGGCCTTCTCTTAAACTGGGTCCCCTCTCTATCACTGGCTCTCTTGTGAGTCACAGGGCCATAGCCTCCTCTGGTATACCCAAAACACAGAATCAAGAAATCAAAGAAAACAAAGGGATGATCTAGTGTCATCTCCCTCTCAATTTTGGAAAATTCCTTTGGTAACTTTTTAGATTGATTTGTAAGTTGTGCCTACAGAGTAAAGTGAGAACCAGAAGAGCCCAACATTCAATCAAGTATCATTTTCATATCTAAAAGAAGTGTAGACCTAAGAGGTAAGATGGATGGAAAGAGATCAGATGGAGCGAACCCATTCAAGACTAACTTAATATTATGAAACACACCAGAAATTACAGGATCACCTCCCTTTTTATTTTTGTAGTTCTTGACATAGTGGCCATAGAAATGGAAATTTAAGGTATTAAATTTGTAAATACGGTTAACAATGTTTAATGGCATTTAGTTTATTAAATTTTAAAAATCCTCTTTCTTGTCGAAAGTTGTCAGGCTTATAGATAAAATAATAAGATTTACAAGCTGAACTTAAAAGCTTAAAGAAAAACCATGATTCTTTCAACACTCCTTTGCACCGAGTACCATACTAAATGCTTTACAAACATCTCACTAAATTTTTAAATTTATAACTTATAATTTTTATTTATAACATAAATTTTTAATTTATAACTTTATAAAAATTAGTGAATACTAATTTTTTAAAACAAAGTAAATTTGTAGTAGTTTTCTTCACATGAACAGAAAAGTATGACTAAGGACATCAAAAATTCATATTTAGCACATGAGGCCTGCCAGGTGCTCCAACATGCTGTGCTTGGTGACTGCCATTTATGGGGAACTCACCACCATGCTAAGCAGCCTATTCATTTGTAGGAAACCTGAAGCTGTGAGGCCTTTAGTAAGCCCTCCCCTTGCTCCTACATAAGTAAAAATCTGCCACCTTAAACTTTATCTGTTGGTCTCAGTTCTGCCCTCCTGCGACACTAAACTAATCTACTCCCTCTTCCTCAGGAAGACAGCGTCATTTTTTTTCTATCCACAGGCCTAACAAGCCTTTCAAGCTATATCTCCATGCCTGCCAATTTTTCATTTGCTCTGCAACCATTTGTTGAGTGCCTGCCATGTTCTAGGGGTTGTGCCAGATGCTAGAGAAAAAACAGCAAACGCCAGGCCCTGCCCTCCAGCTCACAGCCAAATGATGAAAAGAAGCAAGTGAGCTGACAATTGCAAGAGCTGGTGAGACTAGGGCTAGAAAAGGGCCCCCGAGAGCTCATAGAGGAACCACCTGCCTGACTCCTCTGGGGTCACAGAAGGCTTCCCAAGGGAGATGATGTCTAAGGCCAGGGGAACACTTTCTAGTTGGCCTGGTGAAGAAGTGGGAGGAGAGGGAATAATACCTGCAAAAAGGTCTAAGGTAAGAGGGAGCCTGGACTTTCACTGAATTCCCTATAGTTCCATAGAATTGGAGTTTAAAGGGAGACATCAGAGACTGAGAAGACATTACCCCCCTTCTTCTAATCAATATTGTCTAGTTCAGGAAAGCTTAATCTGGGATGCAAAAAAAAAAGCAAAACAAAACTCTGAAACTGTAAGCAAATCTTGCACATAGGTTCATTGGTAGGTTTTCCTGGAGAGAGAGTCCATAGCACACAACGAATTCTCAAAGAGGGCGCTAGCTTTGAAAAGTCAGAGACTGCTGAACTAGATTGTCCATGTGGCACTTGAACAAAGCACAGTCCCTTATTCAGAGACACGGTCACAGACAGACCAGTAGCATCCTCCAGGAGGTACTGCCCCTTCCTACCACATTGGCCCGAGTGCAGAAGCTTTTGCAGTAACCCCATCCATTGTCAATTCCCCGCAGACTGTAGTCAGCCAAGACCCTTGCATCATCATCATGTACATCTGCCAGATTCCTTCCACCTGTCTTTGGTCATTTGATGTTGAAGTTAAAGGCAGAGCTCCCACATTGGCCCCTGTCAGATTTCAGCCTAGTGTTCCACCTCCTCTGAAAATTATTAATAATAAGTGGATCACAATGGCAAATGCATATTGAACACTCCTCTGCTCCAGGCAGCACGCTAAATACTTTACACACGCTATATCATTTAATCCTCTCAACACTGGCCTACAGAAGATATTATCACCTCCATCATTTTATAATGAGGAAACTGAGCTTCAGAGAGGGTAAGGAATTTGCTAGGTGACTGAGCTAGGATGTGGGCCCAAACTCTCAACTGTTCCACTACAACAGATTCCAATATTTCTTCTCCTTAACAACCCCTGCCTTAGTCAAGAGACTCAGTGTTTCATACCCAGTTTCCTGTTTCTAATCTTTTCCCTACATGTTGCCACAAGAAGTAATTCTCCTAAAACACTATCAAATCAAATCTGAACCTCTCCTATATCTGTCCTTTGAAAAACATGTAACTTGCTGGACTCATGCCTGTAATCCCGGCCTGGCCAACATGGTGAAACCCAGTTGCTACTAAACATACAAACACGTGGTGCCATGTGCCTGTAATCCCAGCTACTTGGCAGGCTGAGGCAGAAGAATTGCTTGAACTGGGACCTGGGAGGCAGAGGTTGCAGTGAGCCATTGCACTCCAGCCTGGGTTACAAATCGAGACTCCATCTCAAAAAAAAAAAGGAAAGAAAGAAAAAAATCCATGTAACTCACCTGTTTAAAATCCCAATATATGTGCAATCCATTGGTAGCTGCCTTGGAGCATCGTTCTAAGGTGGGCTTCTCCTCTGCTTTGCCAGGGTCTGTCAGGCAGCGATCACTGTCACTGGCCTCTGCAATCAGTTGTCCCACATAGAGCTCCCCAGTTAGGTGATAGTAGACGTACTAAAAGAGAGCAGAGGACTCGCCATTGGCACTATCAGCCAGCAGGAGACCCTAGCCAGAGGGTGGGCAGGAAGACTGATCTTGGAGCCCCTAGACACCTAGTTTCACCAGGAGCACTGAACCTTCCTGGACAACACGAAGCCACCTCTGCTTCCCTCTACTCCTTAGTCTCCCCTTGAATCCAGGGAGAAGGCCAGGCCTAGGAGGGCTCCAACAGAATCATAGCTTACATGGATGAAGAAGCTTGTCTCTGGAGGAAAAACAAAACTGAATTCCAGAATCTGTCACTGAAGGCCTCAGCTATGGATTTGTTGTCAGAAAACCTTTCAAATTCCTGACTTGACATGACCTTGCTCAGAGAGCTTGGACAAGTAGTTTGGTCATGTGTCTCCATTTTTTCATCTAAGTGGAAATGATATCTATCGTGCATGCCTCAAAAGGTTGCTATGAGGGCAGCATGCAAAGTAAGATGTGAATATTGTCTGTTAAAAAAAAGTCCCCTGGCTGCCCCTTCCACATGGTGCCAGGGCCCTTCCATCCCTTGGAGGAACATCTGCTCAGCCTCTCTCCTCTCTAGCTCTGTTTCCCTCTCTCCAGGAGAAGCATAGGTGGCTTCACCTGTCCACTCTCCCAGGCATTCAAGGAGCAGAGAAAAGACTGAGGGAGCTGTGGGAGGAGGGGAAAAAGGAAGGGACCAGAGGTGACTGTCAATGCAAATATCACCATGGAGAATGAATGTGACAGAGCATAGCCTTTCCACCTATCCTGTAACTGAAATGAAACTACGTTGTCATGGCTCTCTGAAGAAATTAAGACGTGCTCAGTGACAAGTGCAGGTCTGGGTTTCACCCTTACCCAGGATGCTCTGCTCCTGACTCCCCATCACCTATCACGGAGTCTAGACCCAGCAAAGGTTATTGGGGCTGAGCCACGACAGACTCGCCCAGTCAGGGCCAAGAAGACTGGGAAAGATACCTGTGAACTGAATCCATGGCAGTTATACATGATGGGGGTTTTGCCTGGAATGACTCCCTGATCTAGGCAGACATTTTCATCCAATAGGTTTTTCATCTGAAGGGGCAAAACACATGGCGACACTGTTAGAAAGAGGCAGAGAATGAGCCCCATCCTTCCCCAGACCTACATTTTCCCCAACATGCTGAGGGCACCAGAACAACCAGCTGAAAGGAGCAGAGAGCTGGGATCCCGGCAGGCATTTTTTCTAAGCACTGGGAAACAGGCCAATGCTGAAGGGAGGTGCGGCGGCACTGCCCACATTCTGCAAACACCCACCACCTCAGAGCATCACCACACAGGGACGGGCGCCTCTGCGGAGTTCAGGTGGGCAAGGCCAGTCGCTGCAGTTGTTGGAGAAACCGAGAGAGTCCAGGCAAGAGCTACAGTTTTCAAAGGGACTAGAAGCAGAGACAAGGAAAAGAGATGGGGATCGGGGAGCAAGGAACGAAAGGAAACTGAGAGGGTTGAGGGCAAAGAGCTGAGGAGGAAGCCAGGTAAGAAGGGTGTCTTGGGCAGGACAGGCAATCACATGATTCAGGCTGCATTTTCTTTACAGTCAAACACGTAAAATCGAAAATGCAACTTCATCATACGCACCATTCCATAGCCTATGATGGTGTGTATTGGCTTCAAGAGTGGGTAAACATTTTTCAGGTACCAGTCAAAAGATTTACACTTCAGTTTTTCCCGGAGTGCCCTTCTGGAAGAAATGTCCCCAAAATCGATTCCGGAGTTCTGTAAACAAAACACCAAGTGTTTCTGTGCTTTGATTCATGAAAGTTCGTTAAAGCAAACTAAATATGGACTGTGAAGAACGCTGTATTTCTCTATTTGAGTCCTTGTGGATGAACTGCAACCTAACTTAATAGATACACAAGATGGAAAACCTAACTTAGGACTATGCGCCTGTACCAATAGCTGAGTCTACCTCAACCACTCAAACGCTGTCCAGTGTTCAAACTGTGTTCAAATAAGGCAAATGTGGAGCTGTAACCAGTCCAGCTGTTTCTATACTTCACTTCTGACATGTTTGTCAATTCCCTTTTTGTGTCTATCAATCTTCTTCTACCACATGGCTGCGCTGGAGTGTCTGAATCTGCTGTGATTCCGACTGCTGCCCAATTTGTGAATCATTCATTGCTCAGTCAAACTCCTTTAAATTTAATTTGGCTGAAGTTTTTCTTTTAACAGATCCTTAACTCCACCAGTGAGTATGGGTCACGCATGATGGAACTGAATATTTTTCTGATAGCCTGTGAAGTAACCTTGATGTTTTCATATTTCCAGGGAAAGTGGAAAACCCTTAAACCCTAGAAAATTCTGCTTTTTCAAATTCTGCTCTTTTAAGGCCTGCATAGTGGGGCCGCTCAGGTGTATTTCTCCTCATCAGCTAATGCAGACTGCTCCTGTTTGAGATGATATTTACATCAATAAATCCCCAAATCCTCCTCATGATGGCCGGAAAGGCTCTTGGGGCCAGGCATGGTGGCTCACGCCTGTAATCCCAGCACTTTGGGAGGCTGAGGTAGGCAGATTGCCTGAGCTCAAGAATTTGAGACCAGCCTGGGCAACATGGTGAAATCTTGTCTCTACTAAAAATACAAAAAAATTAGCTGGGCATGGTGGTGCATGCCTGTAGTCCCAGCTACTCAGGAGGCTGAGGCAGGAGAATTCCTTGAACTTAGGAGGTGGAGATTGCAGTGAGCCAAGATCGTGCCACAGCACTACAGCCTGGGTGACAGTGCGAGACTCTGTCTCAAGGCTCTTGGAAGAAATACTCTAATACCAACATTTGGAGATTAAAAGAGACGTGTTTAAAAGTGATATTTTGTGGAGAATCAATGTAAAATAATACTGAAGAGGCAAATTAGAAAAGGAAAGCAGAAACCACTTGTGTATCTGTCCTCCTCCCAGAATTTTCCCATGGTGCTCATTTAAGATCATCCCCTTTGAAAGTTTAGATCAACCTTAGATGGTTCAGTTGCTTTACAGACCATTCTTTGTACAGGTTGGGACAGTCACAATATGACTCCCTAGAAATAAAAAAACTAAGGATGTCCTGGAGGGTACTTGTTTTCCTATCATACGTTGGTATACTGGGACATCAGAATCTATTCTTACCCATCTTTCTTCAAACAATGAGCTAACTGTAAGAAGTTATGAGCAGCTTGGATTACAAAAGGAAGGATTTTGCTGACTTTAAAGAAGGCTCAGGCATTTCTGCACGTTTTTACATTCTCCCGACCTAGAGATCCTAGTGTTAGCCTGGCTCCTGACCCGAGGAGTCCTTCCAGACTTTCTCTTCTAGGTCCATCCACGGCTACCCACCATCCTGACCCCCTGGCTTTCTGGGGGCTACATCAGAACCCACTGTGATGGAGGGATGAGTTTGTCAATGAGATGACTGCTTCCTGTTGGTCAGCATGGCTCCATATGCTCTAGGCCAGAGCCAGAGCTCAGGGACATGAGACAGCATAGCATGCCAACCTTAAGCAGCCAGGGTATAAGATGTGGGCTGAGCTAAGAAGGCCATCGTTGGCTGGGCGCAGGGGCTAACACTTTTCATCTCAACAATTTGGGAGGCCAGGAGTTTCAGACCAGCCTGGGCAACATAGCATGAACCTGTCTCTACCAAAAAAACTTTTAAAAAAGTGCTATCCTTATTCTTGTTCATCCAACAAGATTACAGTGCATTCTTCTACCACCCCACACCACACATGCCATGTTTATGTCTCCCATTATGGAAGAGAGATGACGAACATGGAACTTAGGAACCAGATTTCCTTGGTTTGAATCTTTCTACCTGCATTACCATAAACAAGTTTCTTTCAACTCCATGTGCCTCAGTTTCCTCATCTGTGAAACTTAGAATAATAAAAATAAAACCTATCCATCCCCTACATATGTTGTGATGGCTAATAAGTCAATATATAAAAGGGTCCAGAATACAGTATTGTACTGTTACATAGATGTTAAAGCCATTATTACCACACCATCAGGACCTTACCCTAATTTTTTTTTTGAGATGGAGTTTTGCCGTTATTACCCAGGCTGGAGTGCAATGGCGTGATCTTGGCTCACTGTAATCTCTGCCTCCTGGGTTCAAGCAATTCTCCTGCCTCAGCCTCCCGAGTAGCTGGGACTACAGGCATGCGCCACCATGCCCAGCTAACTTTCGTATTTTTTTTTTTAGTAGTGACAGGATTTCACCTTGTTGACCAGGATGGTCTCGATCTCTTGACCTTGTGATCCACCCACCGCAGCCTCCCAAAGTGCTGGGATTATAGGTGTGAGCCACTGCGCCCAGCCCTTACCCTAATTCTTTAGGGCTGTTTTGGTACTTTTGTTTATCTCTCCCCATTACATAACTGCCATTTCCTCCTCTTTCATTCTTCCCTGCTGCTGTTCAATTCCATTACTCACCTGCAGAGGTATGTTCCAGGCCAAGTAGACCATGTGTTTATGCTCATCCATCCAGATTTCGGCCACTCGCAGAGCATTGCGCTTTAAGGCAGGGGTCAGATCCAAGGCATAGGGCTTGTGGTGTCTCTCTAGGTGACCAATACGGGAGCAGGGCAAAACTTCGATCTTCCCTCCACACTGCCACACCTGCAGAAAAAGACAAAAAAGATTACCTGTGCTTCACAGTCAGTGAATTGCATAGCTTACTGACACAGGAGACTACATTTTAGAACCATTTTTAAAGAATGTATTTCAGTCCTCCCGCTCCTGTCTTTATATTGCCTCCTATCCTTCTTATCTAAATCGTCATTCCTTAGAAGTTTACCAAACTGCTTCTCTCCTGTCATCCAAACAACTGCTGAAATCATACTTCTTTCAGGAAGTCTTCCTAAATGGACCAAAGGAGGGGCAGCCTCTGCTCCCTTATCCCCAAGGAAAGTGCCCATGTCCTGAGAGGTGCCGTGCCCTGAGCCACTCTCACTGCACTAAGTTTCTCATGCCCCTTCTCTGCCTGCATGCTAGACATAGGGCAGTGTGGCAGACAGACGCCAAAGTGGCCCCATGATTCCTCCTCCTGGTGTCCACAGCCTTGCCTGATCCCCTCCCCTTGAGTGTGGGCCTGTGACCTGCTTACAACCAACAGAATATGGCAAAGATGGCAGGATGTGCTTATTACATGTATCATGAATACACTCCAAAATGTAGAGTCCATTTTGCCAAGAGATGCTCTCTCTCGTTGGCTTTGAAGAAGCAAGCTGCCATGTTGTCAGCTAACACACGAAAAGGGAAGACATTAAGAGTGGCTTCCGACTGATACCTAGCATAAAACTGAATGCTTCCTGAGCCTGGAAGACCTTAGGGAACTGAATGCTGCCAGTAATAATGTAAGTCTGAAAGCAGTTCTTTCCACAATGAAGCCCAGATGAGAACCCGACTCTGGCTGATACCTTGATAGCAGTCTTACGGAGGACCCCGCTAAGCTGTGCATGGATCCCAGACCTGCAGAAACTGTGAGATAATGAATGCTTCTTGCTTTAAAACACTAAGTTTGTGATAACATTGTTATACAGCAATAAAAAACTAATTTGCATAATTTGACCAAAAGATACCAGGGGCTTATCTTCTAAGACCCAATTATAAACATTTGTTTTTACCATCCTAATGGGTACAAAACACACATTCTAATATTGGGCTTAGAAAACATGATCTTCATCTCAGTAGCTAATAGTACTACCTAATCATATTGGATTGATGCGATGTCTCCTGTGTCTTCTCTTCATGGTTGCCTAAGTGAGCTGCAGTTTCTAAGAGGTAATTAGCCCATAGCAGTGGCTACAACCTACCACACTCATGCCAAAGGGAGCCCCCTGAGAGAGGAGTGTGTAGCTTACCTCCCACTGGTTCAGTTAACATATCAAAACAGTGTCCAACGGAGTAGTCAGTCTCCTTATCTGACTTTCACATTGTTTTCATCCTTTTTCCACTGCTTAAAACCCTAGATTTGCCTTCCTCTGCACCCTATTTCCCAGAATAACAGAGTAAAAAAAGCAAGGCTTTGAAATCAGACTGACCTATGTTCAAATTCTGGTTCCATCACTGTACACCTGGCGGCTAGAGTGCTTTGCCTCCTATCCTTCTAATCTAAATCGTCATTCCTTAGAAGTTTACCAAACTGTTTCTCTCCTGTCATCCAAACAACTGCTGAAATCATACTTCCTTCAGGAAGTCTTCCTAAATGGACCAAAGGAGGGGCAGCCTCTGCTCCCTTATCCCCAAGGAAAGTGCCCATGTCCTGAGAGGTGCCGTGCCCTGTGCCCTGAGCCACTCTCACTGCACTAAGTTTCTCATGCCCCTTCTCTGCCTGCATGCTAGACATTGGTCCCCAGAATCATGTGGAGGTTACATCCCGCTTGCACTCAGGTGTTATTATTCTTTCTAGCCAAACATTCGAAAATCCAAATACAACCTTACTCCAATTTTCCTAGTTGATGAAGGTTTTCAACTCATATAAATGAGGGGCAAAAAATTAACTGTTGGCATAAAAAAAATCTTAAATTCAAGTTAAAAGTCAAGATTGCCTAGGCTGGGCATGGTGGCTCATGCCTGTAATCCCAGCACTTTTAGGGGGCTGAGGCGGACAGATCACTTGAGGTCAGGAGTTTGAGACCAGCCTGGCCAACATGGTGAAACCCTGTCTCTACTAAAAATACAAAAATTAGCCAGGTGTGGTGGTGCGCACCTGTAATCCCAGATACTCAGGAGGCTGAGGCAGGAGAATCACTTCAACTTGGGAGATGGAAGTTGCAATGAGCCTAGATCACACCACTGCACTCCAGCTTGGGGAATAGAGCGAGACTCTGTCTCAAAAGAAAAAAAAAAAGATCGCCATTTATGAAATAATGCTCATAATTAGCTTTCCCAAAAAGTTTTCAAACTCTGCTCTTCAAATTTAGTCCCAATTGTTAAACTCCTTTCATCATTTTTCTTTCTCTCTCTCTTTCTCACATACTCATATAGAGACATTAAGCTTCTCCTAATAATATTACTTTGTGCGATACACTGACCTAATACTGTCCATAAATTTAATCCTCACCATGCCGGTATCCCCCTTTAAGTAACCTGTCCATGTTTATCAGCTAGTAAATGACAGAGCTGCACTGTGAACCCAGGCAGTCACATGTTCAGTTCTGGCACAGTGCAAGAATACACAAGGTGCTCAACAAATGTTGTTTTGTTATTGTTGTTTTTGAGACAGAGTCTCTTTCTTGTTGCCTGGGATGGAGTGCTATGGTGCAATCCCAGCTCACAGCAACCTCCGCCTCCTGGGTTCAAGCGATTCTCCTGCCTTAGCCTCCCAAGTAGCTGGGATTACAGGCATACACCACCACACCTAGCTAGTTTTGTATTTTTAGTAGAGATGAGGTTTCCCCATGTTGGTCAGGCTCGTCTTGAACTCTCAACCTCAGGCAATCCTCCCACCTCAGCCTCCCAGAGTACTGAGATTACAGGTGTGAGCCACCACACCCAGCCCCATCTCCCTTCTTAACTTTTCCTACCCATCATCTCAATTTACACACATTAATGAGCACCATCCCTGCCATGGCCACTAGATGTCAGAGTAAAGCACTCCATGCAGCTCTGATATTCAAGATCTACTACTGGATAAAGATCTTAATAAGGGCTTAGACGTTTTAAAAGGCAAATAGTCACACACAAACCAAGAAGCTGGATATAAGCAGAACTGCTTGATCCAAGGAAAAAGGGTGACTGTATATTTTAATCAAAGTCCATTTTAAAAATTACAAAATATTAAAGAAATAGAATTTCTTGTAGAAACTGAAATGGCAGTGTTCCATGTGTATTTGGAAGAATGAAAACAGAGAGACTCAGCCTAGATGTAGAAGAGGAGAACAAAGCATAAGGAACTCTGAAATAATAAGGGCTTTGGGTCCTAAGTTGAAGAATTGGGGTTCCAGCCAAATTCACCTAAAGTTCTGGTAGATAAGAAAACCAGCCACAAAGTCTGGGGTCATCCTCAAGGTTTTGCTAAGTGCCATGTGTAAAGTAATTCTTTTTGCATTTATATTTTGTATGTTAGAGACTACTTGTACTCCTGATGTGTATTCTGCTCTATATTTACAATTATAGAACAAACATCTGGGCGCATAACACACTAAAGTCTATACTTCCCAGACTCCTTTGCACACAGGTGTGGCCATGGGACTAGGTAATGATTAATAGAATGTGAAAAGAAACAACATACACAACTTTCAGATAGTGCTCTTAAAAAGAAAGAGCTTGCTTTCTCTTTCCCCCTTTTCTCTTACTACTGGCTAGAATACAAATATGGTGTTGAATGTGGCAGGACCACAGAATAAAACTCTTGGTCCCTGTCACCCTAGAGCCACCATATCAATCCTGAACTGCTTATGTTCAAGTAAGTTAAGGAAAGAGAAATTACTTTCTATCATATTGAAGATTCTGTTATTTTAGCCTCTGTCAGAGAAGCTGAATGAGCATTCTAATTAATATCCTTATAAAGTCATATCAAATTCATTATTACATGATGACTTCTTATGAAGTACATTAAACAAAATCTTTCTCTTAATTTCACAAATGGGAAAACCGATCAAGACCACTGTATTTGTCTGTTTTCATACTTCTATAAAGAAACTGTCTGAGACTGGGTAATTTATAAAGGGAAGAAGTTTAATTGACTTACAATTCAGCATGGGTGGGGAGGCCTCTGGAAAATTACATCTTAAATTATAATCCCCATAATCCTCACATGTCAAAGGAGAGACCAGGTGAAAGTAATTGGATCATGGGAGGGTTTCCCACATGCTGTTTTTCTGATAGAGAGTTTTCAGAAGATCTGATGGTTTCATAAGTGTTTGGTAGTTCCTCCGGCATTCATTTTCCTTCCTGCCACCTTGTGAAGAAGGTACCGTGCTTCCCCTTTACCTTCCGCCATGATGGTAATTTTTCTTATGGGCTAATTACCTCTTGGAAACATGAGACTGTATCCACCTTGAGTCAATCCCAGAATCCTAGAACAAGGGGTCCTTCTACCTTTCTATTACTTCCATTTCTGCTTTGTCCCATAAAGTGAAAGGAAATGTACCCACCCTTAGGCTAAGTTCCACGTTCTCTCCTCCATAGATGAGCATTCCACCATCCAGAGACCCGATCTCTCCCAGGAAGAGCCTGTTAGCAGCCAGGATGCCCATGATTGAAGGACTCCTACAGAGCACACAGCAAGGGGTGGGATGCTCAACGATCATTTGAACTTCAGAACTCTACCTAAGTCTGTTCTTATGAGGCCCTCCCTAAACCCTCAGGCTGGACTAAGTGCATGTAGCTTTCCCTGGCCCACTGTGTTATCATAACCCTTCTCAAAATATATTGAAATTATATCTTTTTCATCTAGATATCCTTACTTCACAGCCTGCTAATGCTTGCAATGGCCCAAATGCTTTCCACAATTTTAAATTTTGGAAATTTTTCATTTAAAAATAACTAAAAGAATTTTAAATTTTGGAAAGCATTTGGGCCAAGCATTAGCAGACTATGACGGCTTGATTTTTGCCTGAAAGTCCCTAAATAGCCCAACATGTCTGTGATTTCTTAACTGGGATAAGTCATTGGGTTTTTTTTTTTCCCTCTATCCCTTGTCCTTTACCTCAGCCCCTCCCTTCCTTCCACCTCACCCCAATTACACCACCAAAGATAAACAAAATCCATGCAGTTCATCCCTGCCTTCCCAGGTGCTACCCACGTTCCCTGAACCTGCTCAGACTTACTTCACTGGGGCAGTGACATCACGCAGATCAATCCAGGCTTGTGGCAGTGCATCGTAGCGACACCAGAGTTCCCAGTTAAACCCATCAACTGCCAGTTGATACTTATCCAGTTCAAAGGTGTCAAAATGAATGTTGTCAAACACAGGAGACACAATCACGGTGTGGTCTTCCTGAATCCGAGCCAAGATTGGCTCTGCCCTAGAAGAAGAGCGTCTTCTTCATGGGCATCTGCTCCAAGCACCTTGCCCTAACATTGAGCACCTCCTCCATTTAGGCTGTGCTGGGTTGTGAGTAGAACTCTCCAGAGTCCAGAGAATCTCTGTACCTTTTGAGGTAGCCAAAGCTGCTAGCAGCCAACCCGTGTCAAGAACAGGTTTGAAACTAGTACCCAAGGAGCACCCCCTGGCCATTGTGAAGCAGGATTATCAGTATTTATATTACTTCTTGAATTTACGTTATCTCTTGATTCTCCCTGTTTCCAAAATGATGCTTCTTTCCTGTCTGATTCTCCACATTCTCTAAAGAACATAGCACTCTTTATTATATCGTGTCATTTCAGGGCTGCAGAAAAATCTTTAAAATAAAGACTAATCTATTCATCTTTACAGTTAAAGATACAATGTCTAGTTAAGTGAAGTGACTTATTCAAATTCACAAAGTATTTGACAAAGTCAGAGTTATGATCCAACTGTCAATACTCTCCACCACGCTACTTCTCTTAGCCAAGCAAAATGCCTGCATAAAAGCATGCTCTTTTGGAGTTTCCCTCTGTTCAAGGTCTGGTGCTGACTTTCCCTATGTCCACAGTATCCTGTCTTGTGTTTAATACACGCCCAAGACCTCCTCTCTGCCCCTTCCAGAAGAATCAGCTTCCTTGAGCCTTACCATCCAACATTGACTTCAATGTGAGCATCCAAGATGGCGACCACGTCTGCTGTGGCAGCTTCCCAGCCACTGTTGCGGGCTTGAGCAAGACCTTTCCTCTCGGGGTGCCGTATTATTTTCAGTAGTCCTGGATACTTCTGGTTGTAAAGTTTAATCGTCTCATTCAAGTGTACCTTTAGTTCTCCTGTCAACCAAGTGCACACCTATAGAAATCCTGAGTGCAATAATCAATGTGATACAGAAGTTTTATACTATTCTATAATAGTGGCTGGACTATATCCAGCATAAAATGGGCACTTTGAAGAGTCAACTAGAAGAGTAGTATTTCCCCTGTGCCTGCCTCTCTTCTTCCTTTCACCTGAAGTGTACTGTGATCATTCCTAATTTCCTTTCCCTCACAGTTAAACTATCTTAGAATGATAATACTGCTTACTATGTGTCAGGCACTGTCACAGGTGCTTTTTAACATTGAGAAGTTCTTGACAGAATGAGTAGGACAGACCTAGCCTAACTAAGGTACCATGGTTCTCCTGGGCTCTGGCAATCCTCTGCCTTGGCCTCCCAAAGTGCTGGAATTACAGGCATGGTGACTCATTGTCACCATATATTGTATAACCTACCATATTTTGTAGATTGTATATATATACATACAATCTACAAACGTACCAGATATTCAGGACCCTTCCAACTCTAAATTTTTATGACTGTAGATTCTGAGTCACCTCCTGAGAAATAATGCCTATCATATAGCACAAAAATTAAGGATGCCTCAACGGGCCTTCTGAAGACAACCTATGCTCCCTTCCCAGCTTGCCCTCCTACTGGTCTCTTCCCCAAACCTGTTATTTCAAGCTGGTCAGCTCAGGGTGCTTCTGTATTCCTCATTTTTGTTCATACCATTCTTTCTGCACTCCCTAGTTCTCTACCCCAACCCAGTTTCTGAGTCTTCCTTCCTTTCCTCTGATGTCTCAAATCCTACGAAGCCTTCAAGTCCCGATGCAAGCCCATCTCCTCCAGAAATCCTCCTTAGATCATCACGCCCCCCTCTCTGTGCTTTCTGATGCTCACTGACAGTTCACTTGGTTTGTCACACTATCTCTACACATTGACATATCTTTCCACAGGTTGTCTTGCCTCATCAATTAAGATGGAAACTTCTTGAACTCTCTGACATCCTCTTCCCTGCCCAGTGCTTGGCACATGGTAGAAACTCCACATGTAGCTGTTAATTGTGTAATTTTCCTAAAATTAGGGAGAAAATACAGCATTCCATCTACCTTGATATAATTTCTAAAAAGCTTAGATCTCATCTAACATTTAACATTCGAGCTCAAAATATTTGTGTGATGTGAATAAAGCTTAACATCTAGGGAAAGACAGAAAAGAGGCAAATCTCTGGTGCTGGGTTGTAGCATTTCAAAAGTACTACAGATAATACTGAGATAGGTGATAGGCGAGGAGCAGAACACTAGCTAGCACGTAATGGGAACAGGCTCTCTCCTGAGCCCTTTACACATGATTTAATCCCAGAACTGGTCCTACCAGGCAGACACCATTATTTCCTGATGTTACAGATGCAGAAACTGAGGTGCGAAGTGGTTGAGTCAGTTGCCCCCAAATTCACATGGATAGTGAGTTTCTCTTTAGACATGCATAGTAGAGAGTTCCATTTATTTTCCTGTTTAACACAAAACAGATATTTGAGTTGTGCTTGGTGTAGGCCCAATTTGGCTGGTGTTTTCCTGGTCAATGAGAGAGACTCTCTAATTCCTGTCCCTGTAACACTGGAGAATGGCAGACAGTCTTGTGTGACCATCCAAACAAATCATCTCTGTGGAAAACGAAAATGGGCTTTAGACCCAAAGAATGTGTTATGATGGAGTGCAATTTAGAACAATAAGAAAGCTTTGGCTTTTCTTTATGTGTCTACCCTGTATTTTTTTTTATTTTGTTGTTCCACAGGAAAAAGTCCCAAATTAAGTCTTATCTACATCCCATCAACATAGAGGTATAAGCTGACTGATTTTTTTTTCACAGGAAAAGGTATCTTTCACAGTATTCCAGCTCAACCACTGCAATTGCCTCATGAAGACCCTGAGTCCCAAAGAGGTGAGGGGACTTGCCTAAGTGTCTTCAGAAGCCTAGGGCAGACATCTTTCTAATCAAGCTCCTATTTTTGGCTTGGAAAACCAGGTGTGCAACTTGTTAACAGTCTCCATGCCCAGAAATGAATGAAATCTGTCTCTTTTCTCTGGTTTTCAGTGGAATTTTACTTTAAGAATTGTACCTTCTTATTTTTGTTTAGTTACATTGGAAGCATAAGAGAGGAAGATCTGCAAAGGATGAAGATAAATATTTTTAGTGTGGAAGTCTAAAAAGGAAGGTTTAAGCAATCATTTTGTTTGCTCTCTCCTGAGAGACAGGTTGAAGGTACAATAACCTATCTTGTACTTATAGATCCCCAGAGAAGGAACATAATCTGCCTCCAAGGAGCTGCCACTCCATAAACCTTATAGTCAGAAATTTTTTCCTTACTGCTAGCCCAAACATCTAAGTTTTCATAAGTTAATTCTGCTCTCTTTTATTTGTTGCATAAAATCAATAAAACTAAGAGCCGACACTTGCTGAGAGGCTACCATGTGCTAAATGCTAAATGCTTTACATAATTCATGTTTTTGGTTTTTTTTGTTTGAGACGGAGTCTCGCTCTGTCACACAGGCTGGAGTGCAATGGCGCACTCAAGGCTCACTGCAACCTCTGCCTCTTGGGTTAAAGTGATTCTCCTGCCTCAGCCTCCCAAGTAGCTGGGATTACAGGTGCACAGCACCACGCCTGGCTAATTTTTATATTTTTAGTAGAGACGAGGTTTTACCATGTTGGTCAGACTGGTCTCAAACCTCGTGATCTGCCCTCCTCAGCCTCCCAAAGTGCTGGATCACAGGCGCGAGCCACTGCGTCCGCCCATAATTCATGTATTATAAAAGGAACATAGTGATTAGAACTAGGGCTCAGAACTTTGAAGTTTATGGTCAAATCTCAACTCTGTCACTTACCATCTGCAGGATATGGAATGAGTTCCTTGATCAGTCCATGCCTTAGTTTTGTGCATCTGTATAATGGATCAAAAAGTGGTTCCTTCCTCATAGGGTTGTTATAATGATTAAAATAATTAACACATGTAAGGTGCTTAGAACAAGCAATGTTAGCTGCCATGATTATCTCATTTAATTCTCACTTAGTTCATAAAACAGTTATTATCAACATTCATATTTTGTGTATAAGAAAACTAGAGCATGCAGTCGTTGAGTTACCCAAGGACGTAACTCTTACAAAGGAGAAGCCGGAGTATGAACTCAGAAAGTGAGGACTCAGGTCCACTGTCTTCCACGTCTCTTCCTTGGGTGGGCTAGACTCAGGGCAGGGGGCACCCTGTGGGCAAGAGCCGTTGCCACTTTGAAGAGTCAGCACCCAAAGCTCTCTTTTCTCCAGGCTTAGTGATCCAGGAAGAACAGTCTATTCCTCATAAGGAGCAACTCTAAGTCCCTTCCTGGCATCTAGGGTCCTCCTCTAGACTCTGTTTCACCCCACAGGCTCCTTCGTGGTAACTGGGAGGGGCGCAGGTAGATTTGGAGGCACACAGTCCTGGCCTAACTCTCAGCTCTGCCACTGGCTCACAGTCCAATTTAAGCACACTATGTGATCTCTCAAAGTCTTAGTTTCCTCATCTGTGTAACTGAGATAACTATCCTCTGTCTTGACTTTGCGAGGATTAAATGTGGCTAGCACAAATAGACCCTCAACTAATGATCTTTTTATTTTCCCTACAAGAGAAACCCAAGGTGTCCTAAACTCTAAGCCAAACCTCTTTCCAGCCAAGCACAGATGACAAGTGACAATTTTTACAATTATTCTTTATCATGTTGCTCACCATTTGAGCTGAAATCATCCACCAAGATTATTTCCTTCAACCATCGAGATGGTGTCCGGTTGATGACACTGGTGATGGCCCGTTGTATAATGGACAGAGCTTCATCCATGAATATGAGAATGACACTGAGGGATGGGAGTTGGGAAGGATACATCTTCTGAAGACACCTATAAGAGATCGTTTTTATAACCATATTTTTTTAATTACTGAAACACTGCTATCCAATCTTTCCCTTCACTCTATATGATGTTATATCAACCAATTCATCCACCTCTCAAATTCACTGGAAAGCAAAACTCTTAGTGGCTTATCACAGTAGCAAGATTTTATATTCATTTATGCAAAGTTCTTCTGTTATGAGGATAAACCATCTTGTATTAATCTTTACTAAATGTTTCCGTTTGAACATTCAACACACTTCAAAAGGAATTCCCATTCCTCTCCCGCGCCCGGATTAGTTTCCTTGCTGGCAGCCTTTTTCCTGTCATTGCCACAGCCCTTTTAGCATGTTCTCAGATCCCAGTTACCTTTGACACAACCATCTACTTCACCACCAGAGACAGGTGGTAGACTGCTCAGAGAATTGTGCTTAACACATTTTTTTAAATCCTAGCCTACATTTTTATTAAATGCTTACCATATGCTAGGCACTGGTTTACCCATTTTATAGCTTTATTGGGGTTTGATACACAAAAACTGCACATATGCACACACCCACAATACCAATATAAAGGTAATAAACTTATATATCAGTTCCAAAAGTTTTCTTCTATATCTTTGCCCATTTTTAATTTGTTTTATTATTGAGTTTTATAAGCACTCTTTATATATTCTACATTTCTTATCAGATGTATGGTTTGCAAATATTTTCTCCCACTCCATGGGCAGTCTTTTCACTTTCTTGATGGTATTATTTGCAGCAAAAACAAAGTTAGTTTTGATAAAGTTCAACTTTTCAATTTTGTTTCACTTATGCTTTTGGTGTCATGTCTGAGAAACTCTTGCCAACATGCTCTTTCTCAATATTTGATGTTTTTCTGTTTTCGTTTTTGTTTTGCTAAGAGTTTTATAGTTTTATCTCTTGTATTTACATCTATGACCATTTTGTGTTAATATTGGTGTATGGTGTGAAGAGGGATCCAACTTCATTATTTTTCTTCTAGATATCCATTTGTCCCAGCACCCATTTGTTGAATAGACTATTCTCTCTCCATTGCATTGTCTTGGCACCTTTGTCAACAATCACTTGATCATAACTTTAAGTGTATATTTCTTTTTCCCTGTGTAAAAGGGTACAGGGAGCTAAAGTTGGGTGTTTTCCTTTCACCATGTAGAAAGCTAAAGCAGGCTGGAGTTGAATATTCCCCTTCCTCCAGGTAAGTTAGTGTCTTAGTCCATTTTGCACAACTCTAACAGTATACCGGAGACTGGATAACTTGTAATGAACAGAAATTTATTGGCTCATGGTTCTTGAGGCTAGTAAGTCTAATATCAAGGTGCTGGCGTCTGGCGAGGGCCTTCATACTGAGTTATAATACGTCAAAAGGCATCACAGGGCAAAAGGAGCAAACAGAAGGATGAAAAAAACAAGAACCCAGTCCCATGATAACAAACTCACTCTCATGATAATGAAGTGGTAAGAGCATTACATTAGCCCATTCACAAGAGCAGAGCCTTCATGACCCAAATACCTCTTCAATGTCCCACTTCCCAATACTATTGCAATGGCAAATAAATTCTAATTTGAGTTTCAGAGAGGACAAGCATTCAAACCACAGCAGTTAGGCTATCATAAAACCCCAGCAGGTTAGGCTCTGGCAAAATAGTTTCTCTTTCAGGCAGACCTTGTTAAGAAGAACAGAATAATCTGGCAAATTTCAAAATGGTTCCTTTCACCTCTTCCTTCCCCTCTCCCTCCCAGAGGCAGGAGGAGATTTTTCTCTGATATTTACTGTGAGGATCTGGTACAGGTCCTGGAGGTAAAATGTACACAAGTGTAGGAGCCCCTGTGACTGTGTCTCCTTGGAGTGTTTAATTCTCAGACTTGTCCTCAGTTCATCAATTTTCAGTACAGGTTTTCCTATCCAAGCACTGGTTCCCATAGCTTCTGCTGTGGTAAAGTTGTGAGTCTCTGTATCCATTTGTCTGTCTTTCCAATTCTGGGGGGAGCACTTTGCCCTGCAATGTCCCTTCTCTAAAAGACCTGAGAAGAGTTTATTTTTCCATTTTTTCTGCTTTTTACTGGTTATTAGGATAGAGTTGGGACTTCTAAGCTTCTTAAAAGCCACAGCAGAAAATGAAAGTCAAACTCCTCATTTCTATTACTGTACTTTTCAATTTTAGAATGATCATTTGGCATCTTTTTAAAATTTATAAGTTTTTATTGGTAGTTTCTGTTTCATGAGACATTGTCATTATAACCTTCCTTTAATGCTTTAGACATGGCTAACTTTAGTTCTTTGAATATATTTATAATGATGGCTTTGAAGTCATTATCAGCTAAGTCCAATATCTGGGCCCCTTCTAAAGTCTGTTGCTTTGTTTTCTCTTGTGCATGAGTTACTACTCTTTCCTGTATCTTCGTATGTCTCATAATTTCTTATCAAAAATTCATTATTTTAGACTAAGTGCCTAGTCACTCTGTATATAACCCAGGAGTAGATGTCATTGTAATTTGCTTGGTTGTTCATTTATTCTGTTACTGATTTGGCTGAACTAATGTGCAAAGTCTACAAAATCTATTTCTCCTGCAGTGTTCAGCCTTTAATGCTCATGAGCTCGATCTTTTTTTTTTCCTTGTTTGTCTCTTTTAGCCTGGTTACCTAGGGGTTGCTTCTAGGTCATCATAAATTACTTACTCATCAGGGATTGGATTTAAAGCTGCTTGGTTGATTAGATTTTTGGATATATGCGGCATGGAGGCTGTGATCACAGTTCAGGGAGTTGACAGTTTGACCGACATACTGGTAGCTTGGATTTTTTCTCTGTGATAACTCCTAAAAGAGCACAGCTGTAGGTATGCACATAGTCTTCCAGATTACCAGGGATGTGCATGATTTTATTTTTCATCCTGACTTCCCAGTAGTTGCCTCTGAGTCAGAGCAGTTTATTGTTCAAACAGTATTTGTTCAGAAGTTGGGCTTAAGCCTCTAGTGCCAGTGAGGCTTCAGCTGTTTGCTGACAGATCTGTGTTCTGGCTAGCAAATGGTTTTTAGTCTTCCCCTCATTCTACTCTTGCTGTTCCTGAGCAAGTTCAGTCTGGTGCTTGCACACAAACTTCGAGATCACCCAGAAATGAGTGTGGTCCGAGGGGGACTCTTTTGGCAGTCCTTTTCCCTGATTCTTCCTGGGAAATTTCTGGTGGTTCTGCCATTTGGCTTGTTGCTATCAGTACTATGGAGCTATGAGCATACTCTTTAATTTTCTCCACCAAGATCTCTATTGTTTCAGACAATACCATTGGGCGTGGAATTCTTTATCATCTGTTCCAAATAAGGTCAGTCCCTAAAATAGAGCTGGGGAGGTTTTCATTCATCCTGCCTTTCCTCCTTAACAGAACTTCTGCACTACTGCACAGGAGCTGGAAGTGGAGACAGAAGCCCACTTCTAGAATGACACCCTGCTCTACAGGTAGATGTGGGCTGGAGGGAAGTAGCTGGCAGCCCCGGGAGCTCCTGGCCTTAGCTTGTGCATTCTGGCATGGAACTTCCACAGTTGGGGAAGGGGCAACTGGAGCCCAGTGTTCTTGGACTCATGCACATGGAATTGAAATTTCACCCTATGAGTAGAGGCAAAGTGGAAGAAAGAAGTCACAATTGTCCCTCTCAATCCCCTCCACTAGGAATAAAGCTTTTGCATTCCTAGTGGAGGAAGGTGAAGATGTGAAATGTGGGTGGCCTGCCCTTCCTGGGGTGATACTAAGGACCCATGGATGCTAGGACCTGCAGGGACAGGAAGCCCCCTTCCTGACCACAGCCACCCAGAGCAGAGAACCGTGAGTAGTTTCTGTAAGACAGTGTGAGGGTAGGTGGGGGGAACGAGTCATGGCTGCAATACCACAGACTCCTGCTGTTCTTAGGATATTTAGTAGGTTTTCTTGAAAGAATGTTTTTCCATTTGCATATTCCCTTAGGACGGTTTATAAAAAAATTTAAATAATTATAATTTTATCCAGTCAAATAGTTGTTTTGCTAGGGAAAGAAAATGTTGCACTCAACACTTTGCTGCTCTGGAAGGAAGCCTCCATTCACACATTTTTTAAAAAATTTAAAGTAGTTGCCAACATATGAATCCAGATTTATTATCTCTCTGACAAACCGAATATTTATCTCACTGCAACCACTTTTCCAGCAGATAGCCCCTGCTCTGTCCAGAGCCAGGGCTCTGCAGTTACAGTGTAGCTCATGTTTACCCATTCACCATTGCCTTCACCCCAAACTCTCACATCGTGGATGCTGGTAGGGATTTGAATTGCACCTCTGAAACTGCAAGGGGATTTTAGGCAAAAGCCAAAATGCAGGTGAATGCCAGGGACACAAAAGGACACACAATCTTTGGAGAACTGCCCTGCTTAGTAGTAGAGCCAAGAGATATGAGGCTTGACAGACAAGAGGGACTGAACATTGGAAGCTAGGAAGATGGACTTTACCCTAGAGGAACTAAAAGATTTTTTTTTGAGACAGAGTCTCACTGTCACCCAGGTTGGACTGCAGTGGTATGATCTTGGCTTACTGCAACCTTCACTTCCTGGGTCAAGCGATTCTCCTGCCTCAGCCTCCTGAGTAGCTAGGATTACAGGTGTGCACCATCACACCCAGCTAATTTTTGTATTTTTAGTAAAGACAGGGTTTCACCATATTGGCCAGGCTGGTCTTGAACACCTGACCTCAAATGATCCACCCACCATGGCCTCCTAAAGTGCTGGAATTATAGGCGTCAGCCACCACGTAGGGCCTAGACTAAAGGATTTTAAGCAAAGGATTGGTATGATCACATCATCATTTTAAAGAAACCATTCTGGCTGCCATGAGGACGACAGAAAGTAATCAGCCACATGTGAACACCATAATAGGGTGGGAAGGTATGAAGACCTCACCTAAGGCCTACCCTGGAAAAAGAAAGGAGTGAAAGGAAGATACTTTCAACCTGATTTCCTCATCACTCATTACTCAAATGTGGTGGGCAGATGGAAGTTGGAGGGGCAATACTAGATCACAATGCTTCTCAGATGCCAACAACACCAGCACACAAATCACTTGGGGATCTTGTTAAAGGGCAGACTCTCATCAGTAGATCTGAGCAGGGTCTGAGATCCTGAATTTCTTCCAGGCTCCCAAGTGATGCCAGTGCTCTAAGAGTGTGGGACAGTAGTGAGAGAAGAGGCAGAGTCTCCAGAAAGACCTGTATTCACTCGAGCTGCAGCTGTCACTTTCTATCTGCATGATCTCTTTGTGCTTCTCTTCCTTTTCTTATTTGTAAAATGGTGAGGGTGGTGGTGGTAGCAGTAGTAATCCTCATATCATAGTGTTATTATGAGGTTCAAATGTGGTAATGTGCAGAAGTGCTCAGAATAAAAGAAGCTCCATAAAGGTTGTCTGCTATTCTTACTACTTTGGTGGTTATTATTGTTCTTGTTGCATTATTACTTGGACAATGGCAACATTCACTGAGCTAGGAGCTGTAAGAGGAGAAAAAAAATTGATAAACTTAGCTTTGGCCATGTGGAGTCTGAGATGCCTCTGAGTCACACCATGGAATTCCCTGGCAGGTCGCTGCATATGTGGTTCCAACTTCCCTCAGAGGAACAGTCTGGATTACAGTCCCGTGGATTTGGGAGTCATTGCCATGTAAGTGGTGAATTAGTAAGTGGATAAAATCACCTTAACTACCAGCAGAAAGGAGCCTTGGAATAAAGCCCAAAGATAATCAATACTTAAAGCACTGGCAGAGGAGCCTGGAAGAGATGAGCTTTAAACTTTTTCAAGCCTAGTGGCAGTTCTTAATGTCTGGTACAAGATGGTTATCTAAGAAATCTGTATTCAATTGAGAGTAAGAATCGGTGATTATGTTAAATTAAAGACTGATTAAAATTCTGCTGAACTTCTCTTTCCTCTAATTCACATAATCACATCAGTGACTTAGATTTTCTTTCCTCCACCAGTTCCTGTCCATCTTTTGCATATTCTTGGCTATATTTTAAATGCTTTTACGACACTTCTCTTATCCATACCTGCATTTTCTTACCCACTGTATATCAATCAAAAGAGTTAGGAGTCGGTTATCTTCTCTGAGCTGTCATTATAAAATGAATTAAAAACAAGAACTTTGCTCAGCCACGACCCCTTCCCCACCAATCCCTCACTCCCCCAACCTTCAATGTTCACTGCTCCCAAAGCTCATCCTCAAATCAAACTGAGGTCACTGAAAGCCCACACCTGGTTCCTCCCACCTGTTGTCTCGAGTGTCGGGGATGGTGCGATTGAGAGGCAGCTGGTTGCTGAGGTACACATTGTAACCAAACCTCCGGAAAAGGTCCTGGGCCTTTATCTGCTGGGCCTCGGAAAGATCCTCACCCCAGTGCCTGAAAAGTTGTGAGTGAGGGAAGAGTTTAACTTGGGTTTTGTGCTTCTTTGTCTCATTCACTGTGGCTTCCACTGCCTTTAGCACAGGTCGTACTTCATCTTTCACTCTCTTCAGTGTGGTGTTCACATTTTCCTGTTGCCTCAGAGCCAATTTCACACTTTCTTCTGCAAATGAAGAGGATGGGGGTGGGAGAGAAAACATGTCAGGCCCTCGTCAGTTACCTGGGGATTCCTTTCCATCCTAATTTCCTTCAAATGGTTTACTCCCTACATCTTAAAATTCACAAGCTCTTGTCTCAGAGGATGTAATATATCAGGGAACTTGTCCAGCCATGCAAGGCTGTCCCAGCAAAGTATGTACTAGATACATCTCTCCCTTTAGCCCCATCAAAACTCCTCCATCCCACATCTTCAAAGCTCCTGGAAAAACTGACTCACTATGATCTCAGAAATAGGTGGAAAATCAGCTAATTTTTTTCAGTGAGGCCCGAGAACCACTTACATCAAATCATCTGTTGTGATTTTTTAAAAATGTGGATACCCAGGCTAATCTCCAAATCCACTAAATCAGAATCTGAGAGTCACGTGGGAATGCAGATGGGAGAAATTACAACAATCTGCTTTTTGGCCAGGCGCAGTGGCTCACACCTGTAATCCCAGCACTTTGGGAGGTAGAGGCAGGCAGATCAAGAAGTCAAGAGATCGAGACCATCCTAGCCCATATGGTGAAACCCCGTCTCTACTAAAAATACAAAAAATTAGCCGGCTGTGGTGGTGCGCGCCTGTAGTCCCAGCTACTCGGGAGGCTGAGGCAGGAGAATTGCTTGAAACAGGAAAATGGAAGTTGCGGCGAGCCGGGATCAAGCCACTGCACTCCAGCCTGGCGATAGAGCGAGACTCTCTCTCAGAAAAAAAAAAAAGAATCTGCTTTTTAATAAAACCAAGGAGTAATGCTTTTTATAGTAAAATTTAAGAAACACTTACTACACCCTTAGTGTCTAACAAAGGCAAATCTGCTGTAACCACTGCCACCATCATCCACCCCTGCCCTGGCTTCTCGTGTGTTTGATTTATGAGGAACTTCAAAATTGGAGCTGTCGTAGTCTTGCAATTTCCAACTTGCATGATCATAAGAATGTCCTCAAAAGCTTGTTAAAAATACAGAATCCCAAGCCTCCCCTACAGATTCTGACTCAGTTCTAGGATAGAGCCTGAGAATCTGTATTTGTAACAATTGCTCTAGATAAATCTAATTGTCGCATTAATTTGAGAAACACCGCTTAACACAAAAGAATGAACAGAAAGTGATAGACCCAGGCAGAGGATGTTTTACACAGAAGACATCCTCCAGGATCCATGACATCATCTATTATTTACCTCACCTTTCTACCCAGTAAGATTTGTACTGGAGTGTCTTATCATATGCACCTTGAACTCCCTCAAGCTCAATCTGTGAACTCAGCAAAAAGGAAGAAAAAGTAACCATTTTAGTGTTTAGTGATTATGACATTCTTTGGCACTAAATCCCACAATGGTGATCAAGGATTTCTGACACAGGATCCACTTCGTTCCTGCTAATCTTCCCCTAAACCCACACTAAACTTCAGCCAGACTGACAGGATCAACTTCATTCGGTTCAGCATCTTCCTACAAGCTAGAAGAAGGCATTCTTCTTTTCTGGATGATTGTAACTCAGGGTCACCAGCTTGGTGAGGGGACAGCCCCATTTTGTGAATTTTCTCTGGGTAGACGCATCTCATGCCACAGCACATGGCTTGGCAAGCAGAATGTGGGCTGGATTTCAGATCCATATGCAGCCCCCAAGAGGGAAGCAGGTAAGTCCTATAACTGGGAGGAGAACATGTTTGTAAAGTGACGTAAGACTGGCCCAAAAAGAAGGAAAAGGAGAAAGAGAATCAACTCTCGAAGAGGTTAAGACAAAAAGAGGATAGTCAAAAAACTTGGGCAAAAAGTAAATGGTAGATCTGTCAAAGGAGGCTCATGTGAACACCATGCATATTTGCTCGGGTAGAAAAAAGAAGTGAGAGCATACTGCTTACAGTGTCCCGGATGAAACAGTATGGTTATTCATACTTTTCTGTCCTAAGCATACAGGGGTCGCAGGGTGGAAATGGGTTCTTCCTACCTCTAAGCTCCTCTGCATTCTTCCTTGGGAGATATCTGATGTTCTCCTTCACTCATGGCTGTCAGTAGGAGCTGGTTTGGACTTGGACATCCTAAAGTCAATTTAAGGAAATGCATAATCTGGTAGTATGACTACAATGTCACTAAGACACCCCCATAACTTATATTGAAACCTTCCAAGCCCCAAAAGGGACATGCCCAATGACACTGCCCTGATGGGGCTTTTATGAACCCTGAGGGAGGTTCCAGAAAACTGGCTTGGAGTCCTTGATCCCTCCCTCAATAGGGATATAATTATTATTGTTTGCTTTTGCTCTGGATAGCTTGCATGATTCAACCAAGCATACTTATTGACTTATGATTTTCTTTCATCTTCCTGGGATCCTGGAGGCAATGAGCAAACAGGATGAAGGGGAATTAAACAGGCTTTAGCTGCAGGAACCTCTGTGGGGAAAAGAGCACTGGGGATCTAGAAACAAGGCCTAGAAGACTTTCTGAGGTTCATCTCAGGTGGTAGTGAGTCTCTGACATCACATCACTTCAGAGAAAATAAAATGTGGGAGCACCAAGAATAACAAGAAAGGTCTCTGCAAAGAAGGAAAGAGAACTAAACCAGATGGCTCTGGCTGGCTCCTCATGGCACGCTGTGTCCTAGCTGAAGGAAAGAATAGTGGGGCTGTGGGTAGAACTCCTGCCATCTTACGGCTTGAGGAGGCTAGGCCTTGGGAAAGGGTGAGTCCTGGTGTGGCCTGGGTGCTCTGCCTAGAAGTGAGGGTGGCGCTGGGGTTACCACCCTAGGTACACAGGCATTCTCCTGGGGAAGCTGCACTAAGCATATTTGCATGAGCAATGTCCAACCCACCCAGGTAAGCCAGGGCTTGTGGAGCTGACAATCCTGTTTCCTCCGCTCTCTTGCTGGGTATCACTCTTCCCGTCATTCCTGTCTGCCTGTCTTTTTCCCTCTCTTTCCTAGACCCACCCATTCATTTATTCATCTATGTAACTTCTATGTATGAATAGAAATGAGTAGTGAATGAGACGTTCATGGAAACAGCCCTTATGAAACTCGCTTTCCGGAAAACTGTATCAAAATAAAATATGATGAGGCTTATGAAGGAGGATGTAGAAGGTGCTATGGGTGCATTAGGCCTCCTCCTCTCTCCTTTTATTCTCTCCCCTCCTGTGACACTTTCCTGTGTTTTCTTCTTGTCTCCATACAAACTCTTTCCCTCTTGTTCCCTGGATTCTCTTACTTCTCTGCTCCTTTCCTGTCCCATCCCTTTTCTCCTCTCTCATCTGCCTTCTCGCTTTCCCCGCTCATTCCCTGATCGCTTCTCTTGCTTGTTCTCTTCTTGCTTTTCCTTCCACCCATCTCCCAGCCTCACCCTGAACCCTGACAGTGCTCAGTTCTCATTTTAAAAGGCACTTTCCCCAACTCAGCCCTATGTGCAGACACATCCCTGCTCACACACAAAACACCTCCCCATGGGGTTCCAGCATTTGATCCCTGTCACCTGGGAGCAGGGGGAAATTGCTGCTTCCCTTGTTTGAGTTGGATGTGCAGGCAAATAAATTCAGAGGCGCTAGAGTTCCAAGGTAAGCCGGAATCACAAACAAACCCCGGAATTTGTTGAAATCTTACCCTTAACTTTAAATGAAGAGGTTAGAATTTGGCACTAGCAATTTACAGATCACCTTCTGCATATATTTCACCACCTATCATCATTGTTGTCCTCATCTCCATTTACAGACCAGGAACCTGAGGCTCAGCGAGATAAGCACTTGCTCAAAGTCACACAACCACAATGGCATATCAGGATTCGATCTTAGGTCCCCTAGCGAAGTCCTCATTAGTTCACCATAGGAACACAGAGCAAAATGGAAGTGAGGGCTTTGCCCCAGAGATTGCCACCTCTCTTTAGCAGCCCCTACCACACATAAGCCTAAGGTCAGGCCTGTGCTAGACATTCCTTGGGATTCTTATTCTGTCTCTTCACCTGCATACATGTATACATATGCCGGCAAAGAGACAGAATGTACATGATGTGTACAAGCCCATACACGCTTACACACATGCATGCTCACTTCCCCCATACTGCTTGTTCTAATTTCAGCTTCTACTCACCTCATTCTCAATACTCGACTCCCATTTGAAGGCACAGAAATCAATGAGCAACTGAGATGAAAATGTGACCTCTTACCCATTTTTCCCTCCACACCCCTTTTTCCTAAGTGCCCCTAACCACACACACACATACACATGCACACACACATACATGTGCGTGCACACACACACACACTCCTTCCAGGTTAGTGCTGTAAACTTACTCAGATGCTGCAATTCCACCTCCAAGTGGGAGAGTCTCTTTATGACTGCCACGTGGCGCTCAGACAGAGGTAAAGGAAGCTCCTTGTGGAGACCACCCATAAACAGGTTTTGTAAAGTCCCCTTGGTAAAAAATACCAGAATGAGATTGACAGCAATGGCCAGAGTCAGCCCAATACAGAGGGCTTTGGGGAGTTTTCTCCAAAACATCTTCTGCCTGAGGCTCATCTACTCCCTGTGGGACTGAGTGCATCACTCCCAGTGCAGGTTAAGAATCAGGACCAGCCTAGATTTGTCTCCACGCAGCTGCATAAATGACACCCTGCCTGCTAGGCCAGATATTCTCCTGCCAGGAACACTATTATAGCTGCCTGGCTTCTCCCTGAGCAGCGTCAGGTGGAGGAGTGTGCGTGGCAGCTGCCCAGCGATACATAAGTCACCTGGACACACCTTGTACTGTCTCAGAAGTCAGAGGACTGTTTGCTCCTGCAGCCAGTTCAGGCTGCCTGGGTGAGAGGCTTTTCTCTATATATATCTATGTTTGTTTGATTTTTAATGTTTTCTCTCCTTGAAAAAAACACCTGGGAGACTCTGATAGGCCATGTGAGATCTGGTCCTGTGGGTATAAGAAGGGGGGCAAGGATCTAAGGTGTCTTTTAACCTAAGTCCACACAGCTTTGGACATAATGGTAGGTGTGCAACAAATGCTTGTTCCACAGACTTAAGGAGAGACTTTCTTGCTAGCTCTTGAGACCTCACTGCCTAGAAGCAGGTGGAGAAGAGCTGGAGGCAGTTCCCAGGGGTTGAGCCTCAGGAGATGACCCTGGTTCACAGGTCTCTGTCCTTTGCTTGTCCTCTGCACAACTTCACACACTGGGCTTCCACTCTGCCCCAGCTTCTAGTAACTCCTTCGCCTCCACACCTCACACTTATAATACGTTTTGGACAAATCACCTAATGATTGTTGTAGAATAAATACTCAACATTGTTCCCCAAGGCTGAAAGTTTAAAGTTCTCAGTCGGCTGGGCGCGTTGGCTCAAGCCTGTAATCCCAGCACTTTGGGAGGCCAAGGCGGGTAGATCATGAGGTCAAGAGATTGAGACCATCCTGGTCAACATGGTGAAACCCCGTCTCTACTAAAAATACAAAAAATTAGCTGGGCGTGGTGGTGTGTGCCTGTAATCCCAGCTACTCAGGAGGCTGAGGCAGGAGAATTGCCTAAACCCAGGAGGCGGAGGTTGCGGTGAGCCAAGATCACGCCATTGCACTCCAGCCTGGGGAACAAGAGCGAAACTCTGTCTCGAAATAAACTAAAATAAAATAAAATAAAGTTCTCAGTCTACTGTCAGTCCCTCCAAAATCACAACTTCTACTGTGTCCTGGCTCTTTGGGGTATTTACTAGGTCTCAAACACAACACATGGTGACATGTGCTGAGGTGGACATGTGGATTAAAGGACAGAAATGTGGCTTTAGGAAAAACAGGATGAAAATGAACAAAATGAAAAGGAATCAGTTCTTCTGTTTTACAGGGATAGAAAATGTCTCCCAGTCTCCCACCTGCAAATTAGACTCAAAACTCATAAACAATGCATGATCCCTTCTGCTTCTGAGACAAGATGAAATACATACATTTATCTCTGTTTCTTCCCACAAGGGCAAGTGAAATTCTAAACATTATATGAAAAAAAAAAAAAAAAAAAACCTAAGAAGACTCTGAAAGGTAGAGAGAAGAGGGTAGACTGACTAGAGATCTCCAGATACCCTGGATATATTAGGAAATAGATTCCAAGTTGCTGGATGTGGGAGCAGTCAACAACTCGGAAATACCAACGGGCACAGAAAATGAAAGCCCAAGGAAAAGCTGCTTTCTCTAACCAAAGAAACGAAATGGGAAGCCTTGCAAGACAGAAAATGTTTAGACAACTGTCCTAATCCAGCCAAATGCCACTGAAAACTTTGCAGTGCCGTGCCCACCCCATCCACAGGCCTCACAGGGAACCTAGACTTCCAACCTCACCCCAGCTGTGATGATGTGCCCCTGTACCCCCCACCTTCCCCTCCAGGGTGGGGTCAGTGAAGATCTCCTGGGGAGCCAGCATTTTTATCATTGTCCCCACATGATGTCGGTAAAGGAACAGTGGCCCTCCCCTTTTCAGCCAGTGTGGCATCAGCAGAGACCAGTGGGGAACCTGAACTCCCCCCGTCACCCATCACTAATGAAGCAGCCCTTTCCACCAAGTGTCAGTGGAGGCTAAGCATGGAACCTGGGCTTCCACTCCCACCTGGCAGCAATGAGATGACATCTCCCTTTCCCCACCAGAACAGTGTATGAAAGATCTGCTAAAACAGATTTACATAGGATCCAGAGTCTCATAAAGTTATATTCAGAATGTCCAAGAAGCAATCAAAAATCATTTGTCATATATACAACCAGGAAAATATCAACTTGGATAAGAAGAGGCTATCAACGGACACCAACACCAGCCGGGCATGGTGGCTCATGCCTGCAATCACCGCACTTTGGGAGGCTGAGGCAGGAAGATTGTTTGATCCCAGGAGTTTGAGACCAGCTTGGGCAACATAGTGTCACTCTGTTTCTACTAAGAAACATAAAAAAAAGCATTTTCTTTTTTTAAAATTGGGTTGGCATGGTGGCTCACACCTGCAATCCCAGCACTTTGGGAGGCTATGGCAGGCTGATCACTTAAGCCCAGGAGTTCAAGACCAGCCTGAGCAACATGGTAAAAAGCCATCTCTACAAAAAATACAAAAATAGGCCAGACGTGGTGGCACATGCCCGTGGCCCCAGCTACCCATGATACTAAGGTGGGAAGATGACCTGATTCTAGGAGGTTAAAGCTGCAGTGAACCATGATTGCGCCACTGCACTCCGGCTTGGGCAACAGCGTGAGACCCTTTCTCAAAAACAAAATTAAAACAGATACTAACACCAAGATGACACAGATGCTGGCATTGTCCGACAAGGATTTAAAAGCAGCCAAGTAACATTGCTTCAACAAGTGATTATGAACATGCTTAAAACAAATGTCAGCAAGGAAATCATATGTTTCAGCAAAGATATAGAAACCTCAGGAAAGAAATTGAAGACACAAAAAAAGAACCAAATGGAAATTTTAGAAATGAAAAATACACTAAACAAAATTTAAAAATCACTGGGTGAGCCTCAACTGTAGAATGACAAGGACAGAGTGAAGATTCAATGAACTTGAAGATGGAACTATAGAAAATGCTCAGTCTGAACAACAGAGAGAAAATAGACTAAAAAAATAATAAACCTCAAAGACCAGAGAGACTACAACAACCAATCTAACATTCATGTCATCGGAGCCTTAGAAGGAAAAGAGGAAGTATGGGGCTAAACAAGAAGGTACAGAAATAAGGTCTGGCTGGGCACAATGGCTCATGTCTGTGATCCCAGCACTTTGGGAGGCCGAGGCGGGTGGATCACCTGAGGTCAGGAGTTCGAGACCAGCGTGACCAACTTGGTGAAACCCCGTCTCTACTAAAAATATAAAAAATTTAGGAGAGCGTGGTGGTGTGCACCTGTAATCCTCATTACTTGAGAGGATGAGACAGGAGAATCACTTGGACCTGAGAGATAAAGTTGCAGTGAGCTGAGTGCCACTGCTCTCCAGCGGAACTCAAAAGAAAGAATGGAAAGAAAGAGAGAGAAAGGAGGGAGAGAGGGAGGAAGGAGGAAGAGAGGGAGGAGGGAAGGGAGGAGGGAAGGGAGGAAGGAAGGAAGGAAAGGAGGAAGGAAGGAAGGAAAAGAAAAGAAATAAGAGCTGAAAATTTCCAAAAGTTGGCACAAGACAGAAACCTACAGATTCAAGATGCTGAGCAGATCCCAAATGGGACAAAGTGAAAAAATTCATGCCCATCTGACGCCCAGATGTATTATAATCAAACTTCTGAAATCCAAAGACAAATATAATTCTTGAAAGTAGCAAGAGAAAAATTACACTGACAGGGAAAAAACAATTCAAATGATAGAGTTCTCATCAGAAATCAAGAAGACCTGAGGAAAGTATCACCACTTTTCAAGTGCTGGAAGAAAAGAATGGTCAACCCTGAATCCTACAGCCAACAAAAATACCCTTCAGGAACAAAGAAGAAAGAAAGACATTCTCCAATAAGAAAAGTAATAGAATTTGTTTCCAGCAGACTTACCTCAAAACGATGACCACAGAAACTGTTTTAAGTAGTGACAAAAGAAGGAATCTTGGAACAAGAAAAAGAAAAGAACGAGTTAAAACCTGAGTAAATACAAAGGACTTTCCCTTTCCTCTTGAGTTTTGTAAATTGTGTTTGGCAACCAAATACTATACACTGTCTCCTGTGGTCTGAAAACATATGAAGAGATATTTAAGACAACTGTACTATCATCTTAAATAGTAAAATAGGGAGGGCAAACTGGGGACCTAATTAAGGTAAAGTTTCTTCATTTCACGTGAACTGATAAATGACAACACCAGTAGACTGTGTTAAGTTATGTACATATGGTGCTGATGAAATAGTTCTAAAGTATCTTAAGTGACAGTGTTTGCATGTCTACATGTGATAAAATAGCATAGAACTATAGACATACAGGATCAATGTCAATTTTCTTGTTTTGCTATCGCACCGTAGTTATATAACTACATATATAATACAGGAGTGTCATCAGTTTCTTTGCTATTGCTCTATAGTTACATATGCAGTTATATATCTTCCTTCTGGGAATACTAGGTGCCCTGCCATGCATCCAATCACTGCTCAGTTATAAAATTATATCTACAGTTATATAAATATAATATAGTTATAGTCATTGGGAAAAACTGGGTATAGGAAGTAAGAGTAAGAGAACTGCTCTGTACAATTCTTGCGAATTTTGTGAATCTGTAATTATTTCAAAATTGTTTTTTTTAAAAAAAAGATTCCTACCCTGCATTAACCGACTGCTGACATAGATCACTTTCTAAAATGACAAACTCTTTATTAGAAACACACACAAAAGTCATGGCTACCTCTAGAGTTGGCAGGGATTGGAGAACTGAGGACTAGAGGTGGGAAGAGACTGATTTTCACTGAATAATTTTTAAATATATTCTACATTTTGTGTCATATTGCGTGAATTATCTATTAAAAATAAATAAAATAATTTGATCAAACATTGCACCATAATTGGTATCATGTTATTGCTGTCTAGTATAGGTCAAAGTTCACTCAGCTAAAGAGACCAGCCAATATTCCTCTGCAGTCTGGCGTGCACTTCTCCTTCTCCACTAAGAAGCTGATGAGGCTCCTCGTTCTGGGAATACTGGGTGCCCTCTCATGCATCCGATCACTGATCAGAACACTGGGGCAGTAGTCTTCCAAGGTTCACTTCATAAAATTCATAAAATTCACCTGGATGTCCAGGTTCTAGCCAAAAAATCCTATTCTGTAGGTCATTAGGGGACCTGGACACCTGCATTTTTAACAAATGCCTCATATGAATAGGTTTACACCTCTGCCCTGAGGGAGCCCACAAATCCGTGGGAGAGGGGCTGATTTACAATTAGAGTCAATGGGCTTACTACCCTGTAGGAAGCCCCAACTTGCACCAAGGGTCACAAGAGGTCAAGGGACAGTCTGCATAGGGATGTGGCATCCTGAAACATTGAGTGTGTGTGTGTGTTTCAGTTCCTCAAGGAAAGGGAGCGTGTGTAAGGAAGGTTATGGGGACAAGAAAGTACAATTTTTTTTAATTTTAAAAATAACAGGGGCTGGGAGTGGTGGCTTACACCTGTAATCCCAGCACTTTGGGAGGCCGAGGCGGGCAGATTACGAGAACAGGAAATTGAGACCATCCTGTCTAACATGGTGAAACCCCATCTCTACTAAAAATACAAAAGGTGTGGTGGCATACGCCTGTAGTATCAGCTACTTGGGATAGCTGAGGCAGAAGAATTGCTTGAACCTAGGAGATGGAGGCTGCAGTGAGCTGAGATCATGCCACTGCACTCCAACCTAGGTAACAGAGCGAGACTCCATTACTGAGTAATTATTACTCTGAAAAACAGTAATAATTATTATTGTTATAAAAGTATATAATAAAATAATAATAAAATAAAAACAATATAAAAATATATAATAATAGGGCTGGGATCTCACTTTGTTGCCCAGACTGGCCTCAAACTCCTGAGCTCAAGCGATCTGCCGGCCTCAGACTCCCAAAGAACTGGGATTACAGGCATGAGCCACTGCACCCGGCCACAAATTATTCTATTGAAGATCGAATGGATAAAAGCAGTCAGAATGTGGAGGCAGAGACTGCAATAAGAGTCGTAAGAGCTGTTTACCTGATTTTTGTTTGCAATAGCAAATAATAATAAGCTGGACTTCAAGTTTCCAACCACAGACAAATGGTTAAATAACAGTGCATAATAGTTAAGTAAATTATACCGTCTCCCCTTCACGGAATATTAGAATATTATGGACAGCAAGGAGATACTGTTGGAGAAACTATAGATTTTAGAGCAAGGTAATAATTCTATTACTTATTCTCCAGGTAAATGAAGGCAAATTATTTCACCTCTCTGAACCTAATTTACCTTATGTACAAGATGGGGATATATAATACTCTTCTTTGCAGAGCTGTTATGGGATATGGGATAACCTTTGTAACTTGCCTGGCCTATTCAATAAACGTTAGGTAACTTTCTAAAATTACAAACTCTTCATTAAAAACACATATGAACTCAGGCACGATGGCTCAAGCCTGTAATCCCTGCACTTTGAGAGGCTGAGGCAGTCGGATCCCTTGAGCTCGTGAGTTCAAAACCAGCCTAGACAACATGGCAAAACCCCATCTCTTAAAGAAAAAATACAAAAATTAGCTGGGTGTGGTGGTGGTGGGGGGTGCCTGTAGTCCCAGCTACTCAGGAGGTTGAGGTGGAAAGATGGCTTGAGCCCAGGAGGCAGAGGTTTCAGTAAGCTGAGATTAAGCCACTTCACTCCAGCCTGGAGTATGGAGCCAGACCTTGTCTCAACACACACACACACACACAGACACACACACACTCACACACACACACACACACAAATAGTGGTTACCTCTAGAGTTGGCGGGAATTGGAGAACTGAGAGATAGAGGTAGAAGGAGACTGATTTTCACTGCACAATATCACTGATTTTCACTGTACAATCATTGCTGTGGTTTTTGTTCTAAAATATTTGAAGGCCATATTGCAACATTGAAAACTGCTTATAATAAAATGCTAAGTGAACAAAAAAAAGGCTAGAAAATGGTTGAATTTTCCAAATGGGGTCTTATAAGAGTCCTAAATAGTGTCACAGTGCCACTGCCAGCCCAGATTGATTGTACCCTTACCAATCTCCTCAAGTACTTCTAACGGTCCTCAGAGGGTCTCTGAAGGGGTCCAGCAAGGCTCCAGGTGGCATCTTACAGCCTTCTTTCTCACGTTCCCCAGCACGCTTGCCTAAGTTGTCTCTCCACCAAACCCTGCAGCCTCTCACAGCCCACTCTGCTTTGTTCTGTGGAATACCCAGGCCCCTACTGCCTCAGAGAATGGGCATCTTAGAAGTGCTCAAAACTATGAGACTTTCTGTGACAAACCTGGAAAAATTTAACCTACTTTTTATGTTCCATGTAGTTGAGGACAACAAGCAGCAAAGTCAATGTAACTTACAGTCCATTATCTTACAGTATTTAATGAAAATGACTTTGGGTGTTTACCCACAGACCACCTTTTCCCCCCAAGAGAATGACAGGAATGTTGAATAAGAGATCATGCAAATGTCACCTACCACACCTAGTCAGAATCACTTCTCCCTCAGGGGATGAGGACATTGTATTTGACCACATTGGTCTGCCTGATTCCTTTCCTTAGCTTGGGTTCTTTCCCAGGAGGCTCCCAAGGTCTTAATGGACTCAGGGTTGCCTACCCTACCACCCTGCCAGTTGTGCCCACAGATGACTAAGTCTAAGCAATGAGCACAGCTTAGACACCAGATGGAAACCTCACTCCCACCCCAATGTAAGACTGTGATTACAGCCATGTGTAAAAGAAAATCTAATGCCCAGACTCTTCAATACAAGGAACCAGTGTAACTTTGGACACATGATTGATTATAAAAACGGAAAGAGGCCAAATGCAAGATGAACCCAAAGCATCTCATAATACCAGAAAGTAAGAAGGGGTGTTGGGGGAAGAGAGATGAAAAAGGAAAGAAAACCAAAACAAGAAAACCTAACACAAATACAATTTTTTAAAAGACTGGAAGGAAATATGTTGAAATTGTAAGAGTGATCATCTTAAGGTGGTTTAGACTATAGGCAATTTATTTTCTTCTTCTATTGTTTTTATTCTCTGACATGGTCCTATCAGCTTTATAATGGAAACCATTTACAAATTAGTGATATCTTAAAGTAGAATCACTACTCGTGGTAGCCATTTGAAAACAGACACTGAGGGGAAAGAAGTGATGAAGGAGGAACTGAAGGTCCAGCTTCTGCACCTGTATGCTTGGTAGTGCCTACAGAGCTTATAGCTTGCAGTGAGCGTCAAGAATGAAGTACTCGGACAATTCCAGCTGAGCAGAGTTGGGGGTAGCTCTTCTGAGAAGTGTCCGCCCCAGCATCCATCTACCATTTATTGAAAGGGCTTGTATTAACTACAGCAATGCTCTAGATGGTCATTTGAGGTGGGTTACTGAGGCATCTGTGACCTTGTTCACACTCAAACTGCATTCTCAGGAGGCTGTTTTCAGCTTTCCTTATCACACCACACACTCCACTCCCTGTCCTGTTTTCAGGATCAAGGAGTTTCATTCCCATGCACAAATAATATACACAGTGCCTCAGTATTTTTCCATGCCCCGACCTCAAATGCCTTGTACATAAGCTTGAATATGTTGCTGTGTGCCCCCTACAGTGCACATAATGGAGGAAGAGGACAAAGGGGAAGAAGAGAGACGAGGGGAAACACTTAGGTTAACTAGGCACCTATTTCATTGGGAAGGCCTCTGAAGATCAGATGTATCCTGTAAGCAAATGGAAATTTGAGTCTCAAGCACTGGAAACACATCAAAGGTAGAAAATTTCCTCAGAGGAAATGAACAGAGTTTTGAAAGCAGAAGTGTACTGGAGTTAAACATTACAATGAAACATTCAATAACAATGGAACATTTAATAACAATGGAAATTTTTATGTTTATGTTGTCTTAAATCCTATTAGGGAAAAAAAGGTGATTCAACCATTAATAATGTCTTTCTTTCCTATCTCTTGCCGCAAAAGCCTCTAGTCAAACAGGACATGTTTCAGAAAGGATTACTTTTGCTGATCATTATTCTGACCGTCTGTGGGAGAAACCCTTCATATTTCATCACTAAAATTTCTGCACATTCTATTCTTATTTGGGGATAATATGTTCTCAAGACATTAAGCTGTATTCTTACTAAATCAGTTACAAATATCTGTATAGGGCTGGGTATGGTGGCAGTCACCCACAGTCCCACCTACTTGGGAAGCCGAGATAGAAGGAGTTCAAGATCAACCTAGACAAAATACCAAGACCCCATCTCTAAAAAATTAAAATTAAAATTAAAAATTAAAAAAAGACAGGTATTTGGCAACTTCAGAAGATGTGTTTATTTTACAAAGATAAGATTGATAATGGAGGCTTTTAAAAAAAGTTTATTTATAGATTGTGAACATGTGTTGGAGGAAAAAAATAATAGATATTTTGTAAGCATCTTGTAAGGGCCAGCCAATGTTAGGTCTTTCATACATGTGATTTCATTTGGTCTTCACAATCACCCTGTGGTGCAGGAATTACTATTTCGTTCTATAGGTAAGGAAACTGGGGACAGGAAAGTTCAATAATATTCACTCTAGATCACATTGCACTCTTTTCTTTTTTAGTGTTTTAGGTCATATTTCTTTATGCTATCATTTTGGGGGTTAGTAGAGACAGCCTGCACATAGTTTTTCTTTCGCATATAAATCCACTTCCCAGTGTCCTTCCTGATCACCTGGGTTGGTTGCCTACACATTTATCATTGTGCTAAACTCTATATATGAAACAGACCCAAGTGTTTTGACCCCAACTACTCATCCAGGAGGGGAAAGTGAGATAATATGACTCAGGAAGAAATCATAAGGTAAGTAAGATTGCCGAGTAAGAAAGCTTTCAGGAATAACTCAGTTTAAACATGGTCTTTTCCACAAAAATCAAGAGGCTTAGACAAATCTCTCCCAGCATACGAACAGAGGAAAAACAATCATACCACAGAATTGGAGAGCATGATAACATGTAATTCAGTTGCACATAAAGTATAAAGAGGAAGAACCAATGGTGTAGTCAATATTGTTGCTAAATAATTAACTTTGAGCAACGGCAGAGTGAAAGAATTCTTTGTAATTAATTAATCATCCCAGAGTGCCTATTCTTAAAAAAGGGAATTGATCCAAGGAATAAGATTATCCTGGAAAATAGACCAATATAGATTGCAGAACAAGGTAACAAAAGAAGAGGAGCACTGGGATCAGAACTAAAATATGGGGTCTGGTTTATTTGTCTTGCTGTTGCTGTAGTTATTTCCCATGCCTGGTTATGAGTTTCATTAGTGACCTAGCAAGGAGGACTTGGCCACTAGCATCGGAACTACTTTAGAATAGAAACAATTTTTATACAGCCCATATGTGTCCATGTAATTCACTTTCATGAGCATGCTATCTGATAGATAATGATTTGAAGCACTGCCTTACCTACCAGCTGCCACCTGCCAGCCAACAGCCCAGTTTCCTTTTCATTTAGGCATTCTAGTGAGGCTTTAAATAATTCAAAGGTAGAGCTATCAGTTTATACAAATATTGGAAGAAGCACTTAGGAAAAGTTACTTTGGAATTTCAGCCAAGTAAGGGAAAAGTCTTTCTAGTCCATTCTGTTTACCTATTTGTCCCTTCTTTTGTCAATACCACACTGCCTTGATCATTGTAGCTTTAAAGGAAGTCTGGAGGCCAGGCACGGTGGCTCACGCCTGTAATCCCAACACTTTGGGAGGCTGAGATGGGTGGATCACTTGAGGTTAGGAGTTCAATACCAGCCTGGCCAACATGGCAAAACCTGGTCTCTACTTTAAAATATACAAAAAAAAAAAAAAAAAAAAAAAAAAAAAAGCTGGGTGTGGTGGCACACGCCTGTAATCCTAGTTACTGGGGAGGCTGAGGCAGGAGAATCTCTTGAACTCAGGATGCAGAGGTTGCAGTGAGCTGAGATCATGCCACTGCATTCCCAGCCTGGGTGACAGAACCAAACTTTGTTTCCAAAAAATAAAAAATAAAAAAAAGCCTGGAATTCAGGTAGTCTGTGTTCTTCCATTTTTCTTTTCTTTTTTTTTTGAGACGGAGTTTCCCTCTTGCTACCCAGGCTGGAGTGCAATGGCACGATCTTGGCTCACTGCAACCTCCGCCTCCTGGGTTCAGGCAATTCTCCTGCCTCAGCCTCCTGAGTAGCTGGGATTACAGGCACGCGCCACCGTGCCCCGCTAATTTTTTGTATTTTTAGTAGAGATGGGGTTTCACTATGTTGACCAGGATGGTCTTGATCTGTTGACCTCGTGATCTGCCCACCTCGGCCTCCCAAAGTGCTGGGATTACAGGCGTGAGCCACCGCGCCCAGCCATTCTTCCATTTTTCTTCTCCTTAAGTATTGTGTTAGCTAGTCTGGATTTTTTGCCTCTGCATATAAACTTCAGAATTAATTTCTTGATATTCACAAAATAAATTGCTGGGATTTTTATTGGAATTGCATTAAATCTATAGATCAAGTTGGAAATATGCAAATTTTGACAGTACTGAATATTCCTATCCATGAACTTAAAATATCTCTCCATTTATGTAGTTCTTCTCTGATATGTTTCATCAGAGGTTGTAGTTTCTCTCACATACATCTTGTATGTATTTCATTGGATTTATATCTAAATATTTCTTTCTTGGCGTATGATAACATAAATAGTGTTATGTTTTTTATTTCAAATTCCAATTGTTCATTGCTGGTGTATAGGAAAGTGGTTAAGTTTTGTATGTTAATCTTGTATCCTACAAGCTTGCTATAATCACTTCTTAGTTCCAGGAGGTTTCTGGTGATTCTTTTGGATTTTCTACAAAGACAGCAATATCATCCTTTCCTGTGCTCCTTTTATTGATTTCTATTGCTTTACTTCCAGTGCAATGTTAAAAAGAAGTGGTGAGAGGAGACATGCTTTTCTTGTTTCTGATCTTAATTGAAAACCTTTTAGTTTCTCACGATTAAATATAACGTTAGCTATAGTTTTTTGTAGATGTTCTTTATCAAGTTGAAGAAATTTCCCTCTAATCATAGTTTGGTAACTGTTTTTGTATCATGAACGAGCGTTGGAATTTTCTCAAATGCTTTTTCTGTATCTATCAATATGATCATGTGATTTTTCTGCTTTAACCAGTTGATGTGATAGATTACGTTGCTGATTTCCAAATGTTGAGCCAGCCTTGCATGACTGGAATAAATCCCATATGAATCTAGTGTTTAATTCTCTTCATACATTGTTGGCTTCAATATCCTAATATTTTGTTGAGAATTTTCACACTTAGGTTCATCAGAGATATTGGTCTGTCCTTTTCTTATAAAGTCTTTGTCTGGTTTTGGTATTAAGGTAATGTTAGCTGCAAATAATGAGTTAGGAACTGTTTTCATCTGCTTCTGTCTTCTGGAAGAGACTATAGAGAATTAGCATAATTTCTTCCTTTGTTTGGTAGAATTCACTGGCAAATTGATATGAGCCTTGTGCTTTCTGTTTTGGAAGAATATTGACTATAGATTCCATTTCTTAGATACAGGTTTATGCAGATTGTCTATTTCTTCTTGTATGTTTTCGCAGATTGTGTTTTTCAAAAACCTGCTCATTCAAAGCTCATTGTTTGTATGAAAACAAAACAAATAATCAAAAATGTTGGTCCATTTTATCTAGGTTGTCAAATTTGAGGGCATAATTATTCCCAGAAATAAAGTCTTTTCTTTCTCTCCCTCTCTCTTTTTTCTTTTCCTTTCACTTTCTTTTCTTTCTGTCTCCCTCCCTCCCTCCCTCCCTCCTTCCTTTCCCTCCCTCCCTCCCTCCCTCCTTCCTTTCCCTCCCTCCCTCCCTCCCTCCCTCCCTCCCTCCCTCCTTCCTTCCTTCCTTCCTTCCTTCCTTCCTTCCTTCCTTCCTTCCTTCCTTCCTGCCTTCCTGCCTTCCTGCCTTCCTGCCTTCCTGCCTTCCTATTTCTCTCTGTCCCCAGAGTCGCGCTCTGTAGCACAGGCTGGAGCGCAGTAGCACGATCTCAGCTCACTGCTACCTTCGCTTCCTGGGTACAAGCGATTTCTGTGTCTCAGCCTCCCGAGTAGCTGAAACTAAAAGTGCAGGCCACCACACCTGGCTAATTTTTTGTATTTTAGTAGAGACAGGGTTTCACCATGTTGGCCAGGATGGTCCTGATCTTCTGACCTCATGATCTGCCCGCCTTGGCCTCCCAAAGTGCTGGGATTACAGGAGTGAGCCACTGCATCTGACCGATAGTTCTTTTCCTTCCTTCCTTCCTTCCTTCCTTCCTTCCTTCCTTCCTTCCTTCCTTCCTTCCTTCCTTCCTTCCTTCCTTCCTCCCTCCCTCCCTCCCTCCCTTTCCTTTCCTTCCTTCCTTTCTTTTCTTTCATTTCTTTCTTTTTCTCTTTCTTCTTTAATGTCCATGGGATCTGTAAAGGATGTCCCTACTTTCATTTCTGATTTTAGTAATTTGTATTCTGTTTCTCTCTCTCTCTCTTTTTTTTATTACTTTGCTAGAGGCTTATTGACTTAATTGATCTTTTCCAAGAACCAACTTTGGGTTCACTGTTTTTTCTCTTGATACCCTGTTTTCAATTTCATTAATTTCTGTTCTAATTTTTATCATTAATTTTTTTCTGCTTGCTTTGGATTTAATTTGCTCTTCATTTTCTAGTTTCCTAAGGTGGAAGCTCAGATTACTGATTTTAGATCTTTCTTCTATTCTAATATACACATTCTATGCTATAAATTTTTCTCTGAACATTGCTTTCACTGCATTTCATAAATGTTGACATATTGTATTTTCATTTTCATTTAGTTCAAAATATTTTAAAATTATGCTTGAGATCTCTTTTTTGGCCTGTGTGTTATTTAGAGCTGTTTTGTTTAATCTCCATGTTTCTAGATTTTGCAGATACCATTCTAGCTTGATTTTATTGTGGTCTAAAGGCATATATTGTATTATTTCTATTCTTTTAAACTTGTTAAGGTGCGTTTTATTGTTCAGAATATGGTCTATCTTGGTGAATGTTCCAGTGGAGCTTGAAAAGAATCTGTATCTTCTGTTCTTGGATGAAATATTCTATACATGTCAGTTTCCTTCAGTTGATTTTGTTATTGAGTTCAACTATGCCCTGACTGCCTGACTGCTGAATCTACTACTGATAGAGTGATGCCAAAGTCTCCAACTATAATAGTGGATGCATCTATGTCCTCCTTCAGTTCTTTCAGTTTCTGTCTCACACATTTGATGCTATGTTATTAGCTGCATACATAGTAAGCATTGTTACATCTTCTTAAAGTATTGATCTCTTTATCATGATGCAATGCCCCCCCTTATTAAAACATTCCCTCAATTTCTGTTCGTTTGAGAAAGCATTTATTTCTCCTTTACCTCTGGAGGATAGTTTCGCAAAATACACAATTCTAGGCAGGTGAGTTTCTTTTTCTCTCAACACATTAAATATTTCACTTTACTCTCTTCTTGCCTCTATGGCTTCTGAGGTGAAGTCAAATGTAATTCTTATGTTTGCTCCTCTATAAATACGGTCTTTTTAAAATCTTCTTGGCTTGTTTCAATATTTTTTTTTATCTTTGATTTTCTGGAGTTTAAGTATGAAATACCTAGGTGTAGGTTTTGACACTTACCCTGCTTTGTGCTGAGTTACCTGTATCTGTGGTTTGGTGTCTGACATTAATTTGGGGGAAATTCCAAGTGATTATTGTTTCAGACATTTCTTCGATTCCATTCTCTCTTTATTTTCATTCTTGTATGCTCGTTACACATACATTACACCTTTTATAATAGTCTCACAGTTTTTGAATATCCTGTTTTTTTTTTAATCTTTTTGTCTTTTAGTTTTAGAAGTTTCTACTGAATATCCTGAAGCTCAGGATTTTTTTCTCATCCAAGTCCACTCCGCTAACCAACCCATCAAAGGCATTATTCACTTCTGTAACAGTGTTTTTGAAAGCACATCTTTTTATCCTTAGAATTTTAATCTCTCTGCTTATGTATTAGTCATCTATTTTTGCATACTGTCTACTTTGATCATTAGTGAAATTACCATATTAATCATAGTTATTTTAAATTCCTAGTCTGATAATTCCAACATCCTTGCCATACCTCGTCTGGGGTTGATGTATGCCTTGCCACCGCAAACTGTTTTTGCCATTTTTAATTTTATTTTACCCCATAGGTGGGACAAGATGACTAGAGGTGGCTGGGGTTAGATATCTCTCTCCCCCTAGGCTCTGACAAAACTCCCAGGTCAGGTTAGGCTCAGGCTTGCTAAGAATAGAGTGGTCTAGCTTACTTCAAAATGTCGACTTTTCTCCCACTCCTACTACTAGTGCATAAGTGGATGTTTGAGATTCACCATGAGAACCTGGTTCAGCTCCTGGAGGTAAAACTCATAAAAGCATTAAGTGGCCCCCTAATATGTGACAGCCCTGGATATTGTGGCTCCCAGACTTGTCCACACTGAGTCTCTGGCAATTCATCACCTGCAGTTTAGGTTTTCCTATCCCAGTACAGGTCCCTTCACAGGCCTCTGCTTTTGGGTTTCTATTCTGCGGAGCTGTGATCTTCTGTACCTGCCTGTCTGTCTTTCACATTTTGGTGGCAGTGGTTTGCCCTATGGCCTCAAATTTCTGAGCGTTCTAAGAAGAGCTGTTGATTTTCAGTTTGTTCAGCTTTTTACTGATTGTTAGGATAGGGTGATGACTCTTGCTTCTTACATGTTGAACCAGAAATTGCACATCCAAGCTGTTTTGGAAAGTAAAATTTTGTTGGAATACATAAGTAAATGAGTATTTGTGACAGAGTCCAGGGGCTCACAGATCCAAAAATATTTACTATCTGGTCTTCCACAGAAAACATTTGCTCACCCCTGGGCTACATGAGATAAAAAGGCAAAGCTCAATTATATTCTGCCACGATGACATTTTTTAAATTTAAATTTTTTATTTTTTTTTGTTTCAACTTTTATTTTAGGTTCAAGGGTGCATGTGCAGTTTGTTATATGGGTAAACTGCATGTCACAGGGGTTTGGTGTACAGATTATTTTGTCACCCAGGTAATAAGCATGGTACCCAATAGGTAGTTCTTTGATCCTCACCGTGAGACTCATCTTAAATATAAGACACAAGTATGTCAAATGTAAAAGATTTGAAAAAGAAATTAAAAAAAAAAACAAAAAAAACACACTAAAGATAAGAAAATTGGTACAGTTATATTAATATCAGACAAGAAAGACTTCAAACAAGTTTTTTCAGAGATAAAGAAGTAATTTTTATAATAATAAAAGGACCAATTAGTCAGTAGGACATAAAAATCCTAAATGTATACGTACCTTGATAATCTTCAGGTCACATTTGTCAATTTACTTAAAACAGGCTTTCAGAGTAACCCACCTTGGGAAGGTCTTATGGTGACATTCTGTCCTTGAATAAAGAATCTTACCATCAGTTCCTCAAATTATTGACTCATTGATTGATACATAACCTACTGACATTGAAAAGGAGGCTCATTTATTGCTGAATCATGAAGTTTTATTGATGGTCTTACATGCAGACATTTTAGCCTCTATATTGCAATGTGTATTCAATGATTGTAACCTTTATATTAAACCCGCCAATGAAAAAGGACAAGTTTGGTATAAGGAGTTCTCCTCCCTGCTCCTGAATTTTTCTATAAAAGCCTTTCAATTTGTAACAGATTCCAGAACATTAGCAACTTTGTTGGTGTGTTTTCCCAAGTCACTCTGTACATTTGGCTTCCAATAAACCTTTGTCAAACTATTTCTGCTGGTTAGGCACAGTGGCTCATGCCCGTAATCCCAGCACTTTGGGAGGCTGAGGCAGGAGGATTGCTTGAGCCCACAGGTTTGAGATCAGCCTGGGTGACATAGTGAGACCCCATCTTTACTAAAAATAAAAAATAAAATAATTTCTGCCTCAACAGCCTTAATTTCAGTCAACAACCACATAACAGAGCATCAAAATACATAAAGAAAAAACTGACAACCAAAATGAAATAGACATATTTATGATTGTGGAGAGAATAACAAATAAAAAATTAGAACAAAAATAAGTATATTTATTAGTTTCCGATTGCCGAGTAACAAATCATCCCACAGCTGGTGGCTTAAAGCAACACAGATTTGTCTGTCAGAAGTCTGGGCAGTCTCAACTGAGTTCTCTGCTGAATGTTTATGGAGGCCAAAATCAAGGTGTCAGCTGGCCTGGGGTTTTATCTGTAGTATCTGGGAAAGAATTTGCTTACAAGGTCATTCACATTGTTGGCAGAATTCAGTTCCTTGCAGTTATAGAACTGAAGTTCCTGATTCCATGCTGGCTGTCAGCCAGAGCTGCTCTCAGTTTTTAGAAGCTACCTGCATTCCTTGCCACCTGGCCCCCTCCCTCATCAAAGTCAGCCACAGTACATTACATCCTCCTCATGCATGGAGCCCTTCTGACTTCCTCTTCAGCCACTAGTCAGAGGAAATTATTTGCTTTTAAAGGGCTCATATGAATAGAGCAAGTCTACTCAGACAATCTACTTATCTTAAGGTCAACTTAGTAAACTTAATTGTGTCTGCAAAATCCTATGTTGACATATAACATAATACAATCCTGAGAGTAACATCAGGGGGTGAAAATCATAAGCCCCATCTTAGATTCTATCTACCACAGTTATGATATAGAAGATCTGAACAACATAATCAACATGGCTTAACTGGCATGTATAGAACACATATTCATAAAGTTAAGCATAGACCTATACTATGATCCAGCTATTCCTCTCCTAAACAATAAAAATACTTTTATATCAATATTGGCAAGATTGCATAATTAACAAAATAGAAGATTCTAATGGTACAATTAAAGCATGTGTCTTTTCAGCATGAGAAAAATAAAGGTAATTAGAAACTCCAGAAAAAAAATTCCTTTTCTGAAATCACTGAAGAAATGTAAGACAGCCAGAGAAGCTGCTAAATAAATGAAAGGAAAGGATTTCCTTATGTTTGCTTTCTCTTTCTCCTTCCTTGGGACATTGAGCTCTTAGCTATAGATTTTGGACCAGGAGTAGCCTAGCCAGGACTTGCTTCATTCAATGCTGGGATGGTGCACATCATCGGGGTAGGAAGAGGGATTGTGAGAAGAGCATCCACAGATGATGAGGGGCTCTGTGCATGTGCACTGGTGCTGGTGGTGGTGCTGCTGGTGGTGGTGATGACGGCAGTGGAGTGAGTGAAGATTGCTATTTTTGTGAAGGTCTGGAGGTAGCCTGGGCTGTGGATGCTTCTGAGGCAGCTGCTACGGTTGCTGTGACTTCTGTTAGACATTCCTAATGTTTCCACAATGAGCTTATTTGGGAGGCAGAGAGAGAAATGTGTTGAAAAACTTATTTTGAGGTTTTGTCATACTTCTGTCTCTCTGGGAATAGACTCCCATCCATCCCTCTGGGGCTTTAACATATACATTTTCTCACACCTTTTCAGGAAGGTAGCCAAAGTAAGAGACAACCCATCATGCATATTTGTGAGGCGTGTGTATATATGTACATAGTTGGTATCTTGGCTTGATTGTGAACACAGCTGATTTATTCAGACAAGTGATGGCATGACCTTCAAACTGGTGGAGTGGTTATACCAAAGGTTCTGTGCTTCAGGGCTGAGGCGGATCCTGGGAAAGAGCCTGACACTCCTTCCCAGTGTCCCTTCTCCCACCCCAACACAGCAGCAGATAAAGTCTGGCCATCCTTCCCTTCCCTAGGCAGTTTGCCATTAGGAAACTCTGCTGCCAATAACTAAGACTAGTTCTACCTTTCCAAGGAGTTTGGCTTTTTATTCCTAGTGCTCTAAGCCAGTGGTTTTTCCCCATGCTCTGAGAAGCTCTAAGGACTCCATACAGATGCAGTGGGGATGATGTAAGGGTCAGAAGGGGAACAAGGCATTAGCAGAGCACTAAGGCTCCTGTGCTCTGCACCACTCCCTGCATCTACCAGAGTATCCTGCTCTTATCTGTTTCATACATAAGCTACTAGAAAAGGAAGATTCAACTGAAGAAAGTGTTAGACTGCTCAAAAAAAGAAGAAAGAAAGGAAGAAGAAAGAGAAAAAAGAAAGAGAGAGAAAAAGAAAGGAAGGAAGAAAGGAAGAGAGACAATACTTTCTAACGTTTGAAATGTTTATTAACTAATGTGCTATGCGGCAAAAAATCCCTTATTGTCATTTAAATTTGCATTTATTTGGTTACTAATTAGGTTTGCCTTTTTCATAGGCTTATTAGTCAAATATCTTTCTACTTTTTGAATATTTCCATTTAGATGTTCCACAGGCACCCGCAAAGTTTTGATTTTATCTTCTTCCCCTTGTAAATCTGCTTCTTTTCCAATGTTCCATGCCTTGGTCAATGGTACCACCAGCCAGCAAGGTTCCCAAGCCAGGAACTTTGGAAGCATCCGTGATTCTTCATCTTCCACATCCAGTTTATCACCAGAGGTATACATTCAACTTTCTAAATATCTCTTAAACTGACCCACATTTTTCTATCCACTCTTTGGAACGATCATGTCTTGTTTGAATGACTTCCCCATACCCAGCCAGTCTCCCACCTCCAGCTCTGCCCCCTTCTGACTTCCTTTATGTCAGAGAGATCTTTCCAAAACACAAATCTGCTATCACTGTTTTGCTTCAAGCCCTTTAGTGGCTCCTATTTCCAGCTGGATGAGGTCCAAGCCTCTTAACATGCTGTATGTGTACATTCCTGACCCCTGCTACTTGACCAGCCAAGTTTCTTCATAGCGCTGTGTCTTTGTTCCCCCTGCCTAGAACATCCTTCCCCTTTTCTCTTGCTTCATGGTGCACCAAACTCCTATCCTGCCGGGTCCAGCTTATTACATGTCAGCTTCACTGTGATGCTTTTCCTAACTTTCTATTCAGCCAGTTAAGTGCTTCCTGCATTTCCATGTGGCTTGTATCTCTGAAAAACCTCTAGAGAGCTGCTTTAATTTATCTGTTTACATACATTTCTTCCCCACTAGACTTCTGCTCCTTAAAGACAGAGAAAGTATCTCCTTCATCACTACTTTGCATAACCTAGCATAGAGCTCAACACATAGCAGTGTCTTAATAAATCTTGAATAAAAGAATAAATAAATGAAACAATACAGTGAATTGTTGATTCTCCAAAATGTTTTCTTGAGGAAAATGTGTTCTTCCTTTCTGAGCTCAATTCTATGACTTCTCATTTCATCCAAGATCTTGATCCATCAAAAACCAGGCAGATTTTAGGTATATTTCACTGGATATTAAAAATCCTATAAAGCTACAATAATTAAAATAGAATTCAACTTGACACAAAGTAATCAATGAAACAGTCAAGTTCCAAACCAGACCCAAACAGTGACAAAATTAGGTGCATATTAATAGCCAACACATATGCGTCATTTAATCGTTTGAGGGATGCTTCAAAGTGCTCCAGACACATTAATTCATTCAATTCTCACAACCATCATGTGAGGAGACACTATTAAAACCATTTCACAGATGAGCAAACCAAAGAACAGAGGGGTTAAAAATGCTTGCCCAAGATCACCAAGCCAGCAGTTACTGAAGTTAGGATTTAAAACTAGGCAGGGTGGTTCCAGAATTCATGCATTTAACCTTTCTCTTATCACATAGATGGCATCATACATTATTGGCTAAAGAAAAGATTACTTAGTAAGCAACAAAAAAAGGACATGAAGTCAAAGATTCACCAAATACTCTGTCCTAAAACAAAATTCATGTTTTAGAGTTAAACATTAAAAATTAAGAAAATACAAGCATCAACTTGATATTGGAAAAGAGAAGAATAGTAGAAGAATTCAAAAATGAAATCTTGTTTTTTTTTTGAGATGGAGTTTCACTCTGTCACCAGGCTGGAGTGCAGTGGCATAATCTCAGCTCACTGCAACCTCCACCTCCTGGGTTCAAGCAATTCTCCCAACTCAGCCTCCCAAGTAGCTGGAACTACAGGTGCCCGCCACCACACCCAGCTAATTTTTTATTGTTAGTAGAGATGGGGTTTCACCATGTTGGCTAGGATGGTCTCGATCTCTTGACCTTGTGATCCACCCGCCTCAGCCTCCCAAAGTGCTGGGATTACAGGCATAAGCCATGGTGCCCAGCCAAAAATCTTTAATAGATGACTTAATACAGACCTCTGCTAAAATGGCTGAATAGGAACAGCTCTGGAGCGCAGCTCCCAGTGAGAGAGATGCAGAAGATGAGTGATTTCCACACTTCCATCCAAGGTACCAGGTTCATTTCAATGGGACTGGTTGGACAGTAGGTGTAACCCAGGGAGGGTGAACTGAGGCAGGGCAAGGGCGGTGACCCCCCCCCCCCGGGAAGTGCAACCGACTGGAGGATCGGGGACTTTACCCACTCTGCACTCCAGTTCAGATATTGAGCTTCTCCCATGCCCTTTGCAACCCACAGTCTGGGAGAATGCTGCAGGGCTGAGAATCCCTCTGAGTTTCTAGCACATAACTTAGTGACAGCTCCAGCCATCCCAGTGCTGTGAGATTTTTGGCACAGAACTGGGCAGAGGTTTTGGCTAGCACCAAGAGTGCCTGTAGGATGGATCTACCCACCCCCCAGAAAGAGGGAGAGCTGAAAGCAGGGAGACAGGTGATAGGGCTTGGCAGGTCCCACTCCCACAAAGGCCAGCAAACTGAAGCCCTCTTGCTTTAGAGTTTCACAGCCAGCACATCAGTTCGAACTTGAACCTAGAGTGATTGAGGTCAGTGGGGGAAGGGCATCTGCCATTGCAAAGGTGGGTCTAATCTCACCTCTGTAAACAAAAGCCAGAAGCAGCCTGTACAGCAGCCGGGTTGAATCCAAGGCAACCCAGCAATGCCTCTGCAGGCAGACAAGAGACAGATTGCCTCCTCAAGTGGCTCCCTGAGCCCTGTATAACCAAAAAAAAAAAAAAGCCTCATATAGCAGAAGGGCCTGAATGTTAGAAGGAAAACTAAAAAATAAAAAGAAATAACTTCAACATCAACAGAAAGGCCATCCACTCAGAGACCTCATCCAAAATCACCAACTTCAAAGATCAAAGACAGATAAACTCACCAAGATGGGAAGAAACCAGTCCAAAAAGGATGAAATCATTACAGACCAGAACGCCTCTCCTCCTCCAAGGTATCACAACTCCTCACCAACATGGGAACAAAACAGGATGGAGAATGAGTTTGATGAATTGACAGAAGCAGGCTTCAGAAGGTGGATAATAACAAACTTCTTTGAGCTAAAGGAACATATTCTAACCCAATGCAAAGAAACTAAAAACCTTGAAAAAAAGTTAGATGAAATGCTAACTAGAATAACAAGTTTAGAGAAGAACATAAATGACTTGATGGAGCTGAAAAACACAGCACAAGAACTTCGAGAAGCATACACAAGTTTCAATAGCCAAAACAATCAAGCAGAAGAAAGGCTATCAGAGATTGAAGATAAACTCAATGAAATAAAATGAGAAGGAAAAAAAAAGAGGAAAAAGGGAAAAGAAACAAAGCTTCTAAGAAATATGGGATTATGTGAAAAGACCTAATCTACACTTGATTGGTGTACCTGAAGGTGATAGGGAGGAATCTAAGCTGGAAAACACTCTTCAGGATATTATCCAGAAGAACTTCCCCAACCTAGCAAGGCAGGCCAACATTCAAATACAGGAAATACAGAGGACACCACAAAGATACTCTTCCAGAAGAGCAACCCCAAGGCACATAATCATCAGATTCACCATGGTTGAAATGAAGGAAAAAATGTTAAGGTAGTCAGAGAGAAAGGTCAGGTCACCCATAAAGGGAAGCCCATCAGACTCACAGCAGATCTCTTGGCAGAAACCCTACAAGCCAGAAGAGAGTGGGGGCCAATATTCAACATCTTTAAAGAAAATAACTTTCAACCCAGAATTTCATATCTAACCAAACTAAGCTTTATAGGTGAAGGAGAAATAAAATCCTCTATGGACAAGCAATTACTAAGATATTTTGTCACCACCAGACCTGTCTTATAAGAGCTCCCAAAGGAAGCACTAAACATAGAAAGGAACAACCAGTACCAGCCACTGCAAAAACGTACCAAATGGTAAAGACCAACAATGCAATGAAGACACTGCATTAACTAACAGGCAAAACAACCAGCCAGTAACAAAATGGAAGGATCAAATTCACACATAACAATATTAACATTAAATGTAAACAGATTAAATGCCCCAATCAAAAGACACAGACTGGGAAACTGAATAAAAAGTCAAGACCCATCAGTGAGCTGTATGCAGGAGACCCATCTCTTGCGCAAAGACACACATAGACTCAAAGTAAAGGGATGGAAGAAGATTTACTAAGCAAATGGAGAGCAAAAAAAAGCAGGGGTTGCAATCCTAGACTCTGATAAAACAGACTTTAAACCAACAAAGATCAAAAGAGACAAAGAAGGCATTATATGATGGTAAAAGGACCAGTGCAACAAGAAGAGCTAATGATCCTAAATATATATATATATATATATATATATATATATATATATATATATATATATACCCAATACAGGAGGACCCAGATACATAAAGCAAGTTCTTAATGACCTACAAAGAGACTTAGACTCCTATGCAATAGTGGGAGACTTTAACACTCCACTGTCAATATTAGACAGATCAACGAGATGGAAAATCAACAAGGATATCCAGGACTTGAATGCAGATCTGGACCAAGTGGACCTAATAGACATCTACAGAACTCTCCACCCTAAATCCACAGAACATACATTTTTCTCAGCACCACATTGCACTTACTCTAAAACCGACCACATAATTGGAAGTAAATCACTCTTCAGCAAATGCAAAAGAATGGAAATCATAACAAACAGTCTCTCAGACCACAGTGCAATCAAATTAGAACTCAGGATTAAGAAACTCACTCAAAAATGCACAACTACATGGAAACTGAACAACTGGCTCCTGAATGTGATGACTGGATAAACAATGAAATGAAGACAGAAATAAAGATGTTCTTCAAAACCAACGAGACTGAAGACACAGTGTACCAGAATCTCTGGGACACATTTAAAGCAGTGTCTAGAGGGATATTTATATCAATAAATGCCCAAATGAGAAGTGAGCAAAGATCTAAAACCGACATCCTATCATCAAAATTGAAAGAGCTAGAGGAGCAAGATCAAAAACACTTAAAAGCTAGCAGAAGACAAAAAATAATTAAGATCAGAGCAGAACTGAAGGAGACAAAGACACAAAACAGCCTTCAAAAACTCAATAAATCCAGGAGCTGGTTTTTTGAAAAGATCACTAAAATAGACAGACCACTAGCCAGATTAATAAGAAAGTAAAGAGAGAAGAATCAAATAGATGCAATAAAAAAAGATAAAGGGGATATCAGCACAGATTCCACAGAAATACAAACTACCATCAGAGATTATTACAAACAACTCTATGCACATAAACCAGTAACCTGGAAGAAATGGATAAATTCCTGGACACTTGCACCCTCCCAAGACTAAACCAGGAAGAAGTTGAAACCCTGAATAGAACAATAACAAGGGCTGAAGTTGAGGCAGTAATTAATAGCTTACCAACCAAAAAAAGCCCGGGTCCAGATGGGTTCACAGGTGAATTCCACCAGACATACAAAGAGGAACTGGTACCATTCCCTCTGAAACTACTCCAAACAATACAATAAGAGGGAATCCTTCCTAACTCATTTTATGAGACCAATATCATCCTGATACCACAAGCCAGCAGAAACTCAACTAAAAAGAAAACTTCAGGCCAATATCTGTGATGAATATAGATGCAAAAATCTTGAATGAAATACTGGCAAACCGAATGCAACAGCACGTTAAAAAGCTTATCCATCACAATCAAGTAGGCTTCATCCCGGGGATGCAAGGCTGGTTCAACAAACAGAACAAAGGCAAAAACCACATGATTATCTCAATAGATACAGAGAAGGCCTTCAACAAAATTCAACAGCGCTTTATGCTAAAAACCCTCAATAAACTAGGTATTGATGGAATGCATCTCAAAATAATAAAAAGCTATTTATGACAAACCTACAGCCAATATCATATTGAATGGGCAAAAACTGGAAGCATTCCCTTTGAAATCTGGCACTAGACAAGGATGCCCTCTCACACAACTCCTATTCAATAAGGTATTGGAAGTTCTAGCCAGAGCAAACAGGCAAGAAAAAGAAATAAAGCGTGTTCCATTAGAAAAAGAGGAAGTCAAATTGTCTCTATTTATAGATGACACGTCAGCCCAAAATCTCCTGAAACTAATAAGCAACCTCAGCAAAGTCTCAGAATACAAAATCAATGTGCAAAAATCACAAGCATTCCTATACAGCAATAACAGATAATAGCCAAATCAAGAGTGAAATCGCATTCACAATTGCTACAAAGAGAATAAAATACCTAGGAATACAACTAACAAAGGATGTAAATGACCTCTTCAAGGAGAACCACAAACCCCTGCTCACGGAAATAAGAGAGGACACAAACAGATAGAAAAACATTCCATGCTCATGGTTAGGAAGAATCAATATCTTGAAAATAGCTATACTCCCAATGTAATTTATAGATTCAATGCTCTCCCCATCAAGCTACCATTGACCTTCTTCACAGAACTGGAAAAAAACACTTTAAATTTCATATGGAACCAAAGGAGAGCCCACATAGCTAAGACAATCCTAAGCAAAAAGAACAAAGCTGGAGGCATCACGCTTCCTGACTTCAAACTATACTGCAAGGCTGCAGTAATCAAAACAGCGTGGTACTGGTACCAAAACAGAGATATAGACCAAAGGAACAAATGGAGGCCTCAGAAGCAATGCCACACATCTACAACCATCTGATCCTTGACAACCCTGACAAAAATAAGCATTGGGGAAAGGATTCCCTGTTTTTTTTTTTTTTTTTTTTTTTGAGACGGAGTTTCGCTCTTGTTACCCAGGCTGGAGTGCAATGGCGCGATCTCGGCTCACCGCAATCTCCGCCTCCTGAGTTCAGGCAATTCTCCTGCCTCAGCCTCCTGAGTAGCTGGGATTACAGGCACGCACCACCGTGCCCAGCTAATTTTTTTGTAATTTTAGTAGAGACGGGGTTTCACCATGTTGACCAAGATGGTCTCGATCTGTTGACCTCGTGATCCACCTGCCTTGGCCTCCCAAAGTGCTGGGATTACAGGCTTGAGCCATCGCGCCCGGCCAGGATTCCCTGTTTAATCAATGGTGTTGAGAAAATTGGCTAGCCATGTGCAGAAAGTAGAAGCTGGATCCCTTCCTTACACTAAAATTAACTCTAGATGGATTAAAGATTTAAACATAAGAACTAACACCATTAAAACCCTAGAAGAAAACCTAGGCAAAAGCATTCAGTACATAGGCCCAGGCAAGAACTTCATGACTAAAACATCAAAAGCAATGGCAACAAAAGCCAAAACAGACAAATGGGATCTAATTAAACTTAAGAGTTTCTGCACAGCAAAATAAACAATCATTAGCGTGAACTGGCAACCAACAGAATGGGGAAAAAATTTTGAAATCTATCAATCTGACAAAGGCCTACTATTCAGAAGCTACGAATAACTAAAGCAGATTTACAAGAAAAAAAAATTCATTCAAAAGTGGGCAAAGGATATGAACAGACACTTTTCAAAAGAAGACATTTACAAAGCCAACAAACATATGAAAAAATGCTCATCATCACTGGTCATTAGAGAAATACAAGTGAAAACCACATTGAGATACTATCTCATGCCAGTTAGAATGGCGATCATTAAAAAAATCTGGAGTCAACAGATGCTGGAGAGGATGTGGAGAAATAGCAATACTTTTATATTGTTGGTGGGAGTGTAAACTAGTTCAACCATTGTGGAAGACAGTGTGGTGATTCCTGAAGGATCTAGAAATGGAAATTCCATTTGACCCAGCAATCCCATTACTGGGGATATACCCAAAGGATTACAAATTGTTCTATTATAAAGACACATGTACATGTATGTTCACTGCAGCACTGTTTACAATAGGAAAGACCTGGAACCAACCCAAATGCCCACCAATGTTAGACTGGACAGGGAAAATGTGGCACATACATACCATGGAATACTATGCAGCCATAAAAAATAAGGAGTTCATGTCCTTTGTAGGGACATGGATGAATCTGGAAACCATCATTCTCAGCAAACTGACGCAAGAACAGAAAACCAAACACTGCATATTCTCTCATAGGCAGGTGCTGAAAAATGAGAACTCATGGACACAGGGAGGGGAGCATCACACACTGGGGTCTGTTGGGGGATGGGGGGCTAGGAGAGAAACAGCAGGGAGCAGGGAGGTTGGGGAGGGATAGCACTGGGAGAAATGCCTGATGTAGGTGACAGGGGAATGGAGACAGCAAACCACCATTGCATGTGTGTACTTATGCCACAATCCTGCAAGATCTGCACATGTACCCCAGAACTTAAAATACAATTTAAAAAAATCTTTAATACAATTCAATAGATAAAAATGTAAACTTCTATATATTAAAAATCAAGTAATCACCTAGAAAAAAGTGTAATATGTGTGTGATACTGTAAAATATATAGTAATATTTGATATTTGGCTTGATTTCCTGGCATACAACTCCTAAAATCCTCAGAATCTTCAAAGTGGCATCTTTTTTTGTGTGTGAGACACAGGGTCTGGCTCCATCACCCAGGTTGGATCAGTGGCATGATCTCATATCTCTGCAACCTCCACCTTCTGGGCTCAAGATATCTTTCCACCTCACCCTCCCAAGTAGCTGGGACTTCCCACCTCAGCCTCCCAAGTTGCTGGGACTTCCCACCTCAGCCTCCCAAGTAGCCTCCCAAGTGCTGGTGAAAACCAGCACACCTGGCTAATTATTAGTAGAAATGGAGTTTTGCCATGTTGCCCAGACTGATCTTGAACTCCTGAGCTAAAGCAATCCACCTAACTTGGCTTCCTAAAGGGCTGGGATTGCAGGCCTGAGCCACTGCGCCTGACCCAAAGTGATGTCTTTTGTGTGCTAACGGAGTTGACTGAGGGTTGGGCAGTCCCTGAGTAGCTTCAGGATGGGGGCTGGTCACTGAAAACAACAAGTAGGATTAGAGGGTTAGAGTTTTAGCCCCATCCCCTGATTGCCAAAGAAGGAAAAAGGGCTTATGGTTAAATTGGTAACTAATGGCCAATGACTTAATCAATCATGCCTATGTAATGAAGTCTCTATAAAAATGCAAAAGGACTTGGTTCAGAGAGTTTGTTGGTGTAAACTAAAATGTGTCAAAGACAGGTCTCAATCAATTTAGAAGGTTATTTTGCCAAGGGTAAGGACATGCCCAGAAAAAAAGAAACACAAATCCACAGGAACAATCTGTGGTCCATGCCTTTTTCCAAAGATGATTTTAAAGTCTTCAGTATTTAAAGAGGAAACACAGGCTGAAGAGGAAAAAAGGGGAAGCTATGGTCACATTACTGAATCCACATGCTGTAAGAGAAAAGGAACAGGTAAGGGAATAGTGAATTATGTATTTGTCTCACATTCAGTAAATTGGCACTTAAGGTGAACACAGAGTAGCTACCTGTGAAGATATTTAACCTTTTATCTGTAACTATTTGCTTAGGAACAAAAGGAAAGGCAGTTTTTTGCAGAATCAGGTTTTAGCTTATTTTTTTCCTTTTTGCATAGTGAACTGGGGTCCTGAGAGCCAGGTTCTTTGAATCAACTGCACCATGGACTACACCATAGTCAAGCCATGGTGACCCCTGTGACCCACATGTACACCTCCAGATGGCCTCCTGGAGCCAGAAAGTCTGAGGTAACAGGAAAACTGCAAAAGGAGAATAGCTAGCTCCTGCAGTGCCTGACTAACCGACCCTGTGACATGCCACCATTGTTCTTGCCTCAACTGCTAAGTCAATCTTGTGACACTGGACCCTGTGGCCTGATTAACTGATCTTGCGACATTCTACCACTGTTCTTGTCTCAACTAATAGGTCAAACTTGTGACACTTCAATCTGCGACACCCCCTGGCCCCCAGCTTGCAAAACAACACCCTAAACTGTAACTTTCCACTGCCTACCCCTAACCTATAAAACAAGCTCCTATCCCACCACACTCTTCTGACTCTTTTCGGACTCCACTCACACCCAAGTGAATAAACAGCCTTGTTGCTCACACAAAGCCTGTTTAGGTGGTCTCTTCATTCAGAGCGTGCTTAACATTGAGATTTTCTTTTCTTTTCATACTGGGTTGCTGAACATGTGGAGGTTTCTTGAGGGTGGCAAACCCAGAGAGAACATGGAAGTTCTGCATCCCTTCACCCATACCTTACCCTATGCATCTCCATCTGTATCCTTTGTAATATCTTTTATAATAAGCTGATAAAAATGTTTCCCTGAGTTCTTTGAGCTGCTCTAGCAAATTAAATGAACCCATGGAGAAGGTCATAGGATCCCAGATTTAGGGAGCCAAGATAGGAGCCAATTGGTCAGAGGCACAGGTAGAAAAACTTAGGGCTTGGAGTGGACATTGCAAGTGGGGACAGTCTTATGGGACTTAGCCCTCAATCTGTGCGATCTTATTCTGTCTCCAGGTAGATAGTGCCAGAATTAAATTGAAGGACACCAAGCTGGTATCCACTGCAGAATGCCCCCAATCCCCCCCACCACGCATCTAATCACAGAGGTCTTATGTATTGATTGTTGTGGTATGACAGCAGTCTTAAGTTTTTCCACACTGAATATGGCATAGGATTGATAAGTTTACTATATAAAATGTCACATGCCAGTTAAAGAAAGATGATCATTTCTATAAGAAAATATGCAAATAATCTTCATGAGAAGTATAATGACCATAAACATAAGAAAGTTATTCATGATCAAAGTAAGGCATATTGAATAAAAAATTAAATGTCCTTTATACCCTATTCAATAGAAAAAAAATTTGAGGAATATATTTAGCATTAGTAATGATGGGCTGCAATTCACAGGTATATACATTATTCAGTCTTTCTTATGGCCAGTTTCTCAGTAGTTAACAAGAACTTTAAAGATGTGAACTCCCTTTAGCCCAGTAATTCCATTTCCTGAGGAAATAATCACAAGTTCTTCAGCATGTCATCTGCAGAACTACTTATGGTGTTGATGAGAAAACACTCTTTGTCACACTATGCTGGACCCTCATCTTCAAACTGGGCAAACGTAATTTGAAGATTTATATCATGCTAATTTACCTTCTTTCCTGGAACAGATTTTTATCCAGGAATGAGAATAATTTATACGATTTATGTTCACGTCCTGGGGCCCTTGATGCAGCGCAGATAGTCCTCAACTTACTCTATGATTCAACTCACAATTGTTCAACTTTACAATCATGCAAAAGCAATATGCATTCAGTAGTAGCTGCACTTTGAGTACCAATATAACCATTCTGGTGTTCGCTTTCAGTACCGCATTCAATGAATTACATGAGATGTTTAATACCTTATGATAAAAAAGGCTTGGTGTTATTTTGCCCAAGAGTAAGTTAATGCAAATGTTCTCAGCATGTTTAAGGTAGGCTAGGCCAAGCAATGGTGTTCAGTAGGTTAAGTATATTAAGCGCATTTTCAACTTAAAATATTTTCAATTTCTGATTTATTGGAACAGAATCCATTATAAGTTGGGGGACCATTTATATTAATTTTTCTATTTTCTTCAGAAGGAAAGGAAACAAGTGGCCTGACACAGAAAGGATTTGAGGTGGCCATGCCAAGGCCCTGGAACCCTGATTCTAGATTATTCTCCCAGCATCCTCAGCATATCTCCTACTTGTATCCCATTTCAAGGGCTCTTCTTTCCTGTGGACTCAGCATTGATAGTCCCCAAATCTGTACCTTCAGAACTGACTTTAGCCACAAGGCCAGCTGTAAACTTTAAAACCCTTCCTGATTCCTCAGCATCACAAGTCCACATGCCTAAAATGAACATCATTAACCCTATTAAACTAAATTCTCTTTCTGACCCTCATTCCAACTTTGGCCCTGCTCAGGAGTTTTTACTTTATTATAGGAGAATCACTTAGCATTCTTAAATAAGAAAATAAAAATTCAAGTTTTTATGTTAAAGAGACAATTCAGACAATGATGAGATTCAGAATGAGTAGAGATCAAAGGTAAAGAGACCGATTAGGAGGTCTTCTTTGGAGTAGTGTCAGTTTCTTAATTAGCTTGGAATCCCCAACACCTAGTACAATGTCTAAAATGTCATGAAAGTTCAGCAAAGAGAATCAAATAGAAAATTCTGCAATAATCAATGAAGCCAATTGAACCAGCGTCACAGAAAGATTTATCAGTAATTAGCATGAAATACAATCTACCTTGTTGTTTTATGTCAGAGCATATACTTATGAGTACAAGACATACTGGTTTAGAGCTCTGGATTTTGTGGTTTGGCCACATATCAGCTATGCAACTATAGGTAAATCTACCAATTTCTCCTTACCTGTAAGGATCTATTTGGCAGGAGGTCAACAATTTTTTAGGTAAATTAACGAATGCTTCAAGTTGTGAAAGGAAGCTCAAAAGTATAAAGACTCTATTTTTATCTACCCTCTGATCCCACCAGCTTTCCTAATAATTTGTTTATGGCTTTGTTTTTATTTTGGTTTACAACCATTAGATTCAGACTCTCCTAGAGAAAGAATCTAAATATTAGGCTTCAAAACCCAGATAAAAATCATTTGGATCATTCATTTATTCAACAGATGCCTGGCACTGTTTCAGGTGCTGTGGACACAGCAGTGAATATGACAGATAAGTCCTGCTTCGAGTGCCTTATATTCTCATAGAGAGATTTTATTTCATTTTTTTTAAAGAGATGGGGTTTCACTATGTTGCCCAGGCTGGTCTCAAACTCCTGGGCTCAAGTTATCCTCCCACTGCAGCCTCCCGAAGTGCCGGGATTACAGGCGCGAGCCACAGCACTCGGCCTAGCACAGAGATTTTAAAGGAAAGTCTAGTGACAAAAAATAAAGTCCTGGCCAGGCGCAGTGGCTCATGCCTGTAATCCTAGCACTTTGGGAGGCCGAGCCAGGCAGATCACCTGAGGTCAGGAGTTCAAGACCAGCCTGGCCAACATGGTGAAACCCTGTCTCTACTAAAAATACAAAAATTAGCTGGGTGTCGTGGCACATGCCTGTAATCCCAGCTACTTGGGAGGCTGAGACAGGAGAATCGCTGGAACCCGGGAGGCAGAGGCTGAGATCATGTCACTGCACTCCAGCCTGGGCAAAAAGAGAAAGACTCTGTCACAAAAAAAAAAAAAAAAAAAAAAAAAGTTGTACTTTGACCATGTGCGGAGTAGGTTTTAATATGCTGATATGGTTTAGACGTGTGTCCCCTCCAAATCTCATGGGAAATGTGATCCCCAATGTTTGAAGTGGGGCCTGCTGGGAGGTGTCTGGGCCATGGGTGAGGACGCCTCATGAATGGCTTGGTGCCTTCCCAGCGATAACAAGTTTCATGTGAGATCTGGTTGTTAAAGGAGCCTGGCACCATCCCCACTTCTTGCCCCTTCTCTTGCCATGTGACACATTGGCACCCCTTCCCTTCTGCCATGAGTAAAAGCTTCTTGAGGCCTCACCAGAAGCCAAGCAGATGCTAGTGCCATGCTTGTAGAGCGTGCAAAACAGTGAGCCAAATAAACCCCTTTATTAATTACACAGCTTCAGGTATTCTTTTGTGGCAATACAAAATGGACTCGCACACATGCTATCATACACTATTGCTATCATATGCTGCACTATCATACACTATTGCTATCATATGCTGCACTATCATACACTATTGCTATCATATGCTGCACTATCATACACTATTGCTATCATATGCTGCACTAACATACACTATTGCTATCATATACTGCACTATCATATACTTTTACTTGTCAGCCCATACAATCCCACTTATGCTCTGGATTCTGGCCCTTCCATTCCCTCTAGGACCAGGCACCCCAAGCACCACAAGTTATGCCCTCCCTCTCTGCCGACCTCTCTGCCAACATCACCATCTGCTTGCATTAGGGTACTAAAAGACTTCCCCCCATCAAGATGGCCTTAATGCTCCCCTCAGCCTGACTGTACTTCAGACAGGCTTCTTCTTAACTTTATTAGGCCATTCTTGTATTGCTAAAAAAAAAATATCTGAGCCTAGGTAATTTATAAAGAAAAGAGGTTTAATTGGCTCATAGTTCTTTGGGCTGTACAGGAAGCATAACATGGGCATCTGCTTCTGGGGAGGCTTCAGGAAGCTTCTAGTCATGGCAGTAGGTGAAAGGGAAGCAAGCATCTCACATGGCAGGAGTAGGAGCAAGGGGTGAGGAGAGGTGCCTAACACTTTTAAATGACTAGATCTTGCAAAAACTCACTATCTTGAGGATTGTACCAAGAAGGTGGACTAAACCATTCATGGGAAATCTACCCCAGGATCCAGTCACATCCCACTAGGCCCCAACTCCAACACTGGCAATTACATTTCATCATGAGATTTGGGTGAGGACATCCAAACTACATCATTAACATTAGGCTTCCCTTAGAGCATTTTGTTCAGAAAACTTATAAATTATTTCTGTTCCCCTTTGAGACATACATCTTCCCTTAGCCTTCTTACAACCCAGGAATGTCTTTCTCAAGGACCCAGGGGAACCATTCTCTGAAATGTCATGACAAAAGGATTTTTTTTCTTCCACGTTCTGTGGGATGTGCCTCACTTTGGTGGGCATCTTGCTCCATGCCACAGGACTACTTCCTAAGGATGTTTACTCTTCCTTTGGATAAAGCAAATCAGCAAACACAGATGACCCATGAACCCCCTCACCCTGGCTCTTACGGGATCCAGATGGCCTCTTGTCCCCAGTACTTTTACACTATCTCACCCAGCTGTTGTAAACCCCACCATCCTCTGCTTCCACGGAGTTGAGTTCCGACTTTGTTCTAGTCTCTCTCCTCTCTTGCAAATAGCCCCTTTCCTTCTCTCACAAGAATCTTTTCAAGTTAATGTGTCTCCTTACTTCATTCTCTCTTGGATTTTCCTTCACAGGAAAGGTTTCTTCAAATATGCTCTCCATTCCACTACATCTCCCATTCACTCCATGACCTCCTAGAGTGTAACTCTGGGAATGTCTTTCTCCTGAGCATCCTTAAATCCTTCCTGAATAAAGCATCAGTTTTGTAGCCAGATAGATCCAGGTTGGAAAACCAATTCAGCTACTTACTAAGTGGCAATTTACCTTCTGTAAGTCCCTGTTTCCATCATTTAGAAAATAGGAATCCCTCCCTCTCAGGAATGGCAGCTATTTTAAGTCAAGAAACAAATGTACGGACTCAGTCAGGCATGATGCTCCCTACTTAAATGATAATGGCTCACATTTACTTAGTTCTTACTGTGCGCAGAGCTCAGCAGTTTACATGCATGATCTCGTTTAATTCCTCACCACAATCCCATCATGTAGTTATTACTATCACCTCCATTTTATAAACAAGAAAACTGAGGCTGACAAAGAGGTCAAGTGCCTTGTCCAATCTCAGAACTAAGAAGCAGTGGAACTCATATTCAAAGCCAAGTCTGTATGGAACTCACCTGCTCTACATCGCCTCCAAGGTACAGGTTAAACTCAACTGTGCTCCTCCCAACTCACTGGCTCTGCCTCCCACTCATAACCGCCCACTCACTCATGACCCACTGCAATTGTTCATGCTGTTCTCTTCACAGCATGAATGACTGCTTCCTCCTAACCCCCTCCAACACACACATTTCAGCAGGTTAACATCAAGTCGCAGCTCTAAAAAGCCATTTTCTATGGAGTTTTTCCTGATCCTTCTAGAGACTCTTCTCTATCTTCTCAGAGATCTTTGCATATATTCCCATATATGCATTCCACTACATCTCCATGACCTAGAGTTTATATAATTTATTTTATATAGTTTATATAATTTATTTTTATCATTATGATGAAGAGTCTGAGATGATCTTAAGGCCTAGCAAAGCTGAGGGATATACACGGAGGGCCAAGGAAGAACATGAAAGGAATTTAAAGCAGAATCACAAAGGTTTAATGATAAATGTACGTGAATGAGGAATGAAAACATGATTAATGGGATGGGTTTACAGTCTTGCAGGCTCAAATCAACTGTGAGAATCGGGTAATATGCAACCTGAATCCTGAGAAGCATATGGCTTGAAGTCTCTATGGGGACAGCCCCTATAAATGGAGATTCAGCTCATCCCTCCTTATGAAGAGAATCACCCTTGATATGAGTGACCCAGATCTTATGCCCTGCTCCTAGTTCCTGGTCATATGCAATTTCCATACACTGAGGGTGATACCCACTAGCTTAGGATGGCCGAATTGTTTCCTTAGTCAGTGCTATGCTTTGAATGTTTGTGTCCTCCAAAATTCATGCTGAATTTAGTCCCCAATGCAACAGTATTAAGCGGGGGGGCCTTTAGGAGGTGATTAGGTCATGAGGGCTCTGCTTTCATATATGGGACTGGTGCTCTTATAAAAGAGGCTGAAGAGAGTACCCTAGTCTCTTCTTGCCTTTCTACCCATGTCCACCATGTGACGACACAGCCTGAAGTCACCATCTTTGAAGCAGAAAGAACAGCCCTCACCACATCTGCTGGTGCCTTGACCTTGAACTTTCCAGCCTCCAGAACTGTGAAAAATATACTTCTACTATTTACAAATTACCCATTCTAAAGTATTTTGCTAAACAGGAGGTATAAACTAATACAGTTAGCAAAGGACTTCAAGCTCTTAAAGACTTAAAATTAAGTATAGAGAATGTAGAGATTCAAACCCTTACTACTATTTTATGCTAATTTGGAAATAATCTCTGCATATTGGTATTTAAAGAATGCAATATTTAATAATTTAGCATTTTTTAAGTTTTATTTTTGACACACAGTAATTGTAAATTTATGGGGTACAATGTGATGTTTTAATTCATGTATACACTGTGTAGTAATCAAATCAGTATAATTAGCATATTCATCACCTTGAGTATTTATCATTTCTTTGTGGTAAAACAATGACTGAAGAGCACTATGGACATCTAGAGGGTGAAAACCAGGAAGAGGTATACCATGGTGTCAGAACAGGAAAATGAAGAATTGAAACACATATCACATGACTTTCGAAACCTACTTATAGTCATCTGAACTTAGAATCTGTTTTACATAAACAGGACCTTTGTTATGGGTTTAATATATACTGAATTTTCTAGGAATGCAGGAACCATATAAATTTAGGGAAGATTCTATTTGATTTTGTTTTGAACTTTACTGGGTCGTTCGCTATTTCAGAAGTTGACATAATAGCAATGCTGCTGAGGGCATTTAAATGGAGACTATGACCTACCCGTGCATCAGACTGGTCCGCATTTGTTATTGCATTCATGGTGATTGCCCACATGGATGCAAGCCACGGACGACTTCATCACGCCTTCAGTGTTGGTGTGTTCTATATACATCTCACTGTGTATTACTTTCCTTTCACTTCTTGTTTACATAAGGCATTAGTTGTATTTTGATTACAAATATAGACAGGTTATAGTAACTATGACTTCCACATCAGGATAATAAAAAGTGCATTACAAACTGTTTGTTACAAAAGTGGGGGCTGGGTGTGAACAGGATGGAAAATCTATCCTGGTTGAATTATAGCTTTAGAAGTATGTAGCATCCTGAGTTCTGATATAAGTTAAAGATGAGAAACAGCATTGCTAGAAAATGGAGACAATTACAGTTAAAATAGAAGAAATAAGACCTGGTGTTCAATAGATCAGCAGGGTAACTAAAGTTAATACTAATCTGTACATTTAAAAATAGCTAGATGAGAGTAATTTGAATGCTACCAGCATAAAGGTAAATATGTAAGGTGATGGATATCTCAATTACACTGATTTGATTGTAGGAATATATCAAATTACCACATATACCCTGGTAATATTTACATCTATTATGTATCAATAAATTTTTTTTAAAGAATCAAAAAAAGGAAAGAAATACAGATATTACAAGTGAGGACAATGTGCATTATAGGACTTTAGTTTCTTTTCAATTAAATCCACCCATCTCTGTGCCTACTGGCTGGCTCATTGCCAGCAGAGGTGTAATCCAAAATAATAGGTGGTATCTGAAGAGAAAACGTGAAGTTGGAGTTGATTCCTTTCCCTAGCATACTGATTCTGCCATACTAGTATACAGGAGAATAAACTGGAATGTTTAATAAAACTAAAATTCCTCGGCCCTCCATCCTGAGAGTCTGGTTCAGTAGGTCTGGGGCAGTGGTCAGCAAGCTGGATTAAAAACACTTGTCGCACTGAACTCTGATATAGCTCTTATGTATGGCGGTGCTTCTCATACTCTAATGTGCATACAAGTCTCTTGGAGACCTTGCTAAAATGCATATTCTGATTCAACAGGCCTGGGACAGGACATGGCCTAGGATTCTGCCTTTTTTTTTTTGAGACAAGATCTCACTCTGTCGCCCAGGCTGAGGTGCAGTGCCACTATCATAGCTCACTGTAATGTCAAACTCCCAGGCTCAAGCAATGCTCACACCTTAGCCTCCCGAGCAACTGAGACTACAGGTACGTGCCACCATGCCCTATTAACTTTTTGAAATTTTTTTGTAGAGACAAGGTCTTTCCATATTGCCAAGTCTGGTCTCAAACTCTTGGCCTCAAGCGACCCTCCCACCACAGCAACTCAAAGCATTGGGATTACAGGTGTAAGCCACTGTGCCCAGTCTGGATTCTGCATTTCTAACAAGTCCCAGGGTGATGCCAATGCTGGTGATCTATGGATCACACTTGGAGTAGCACACTGTTGCCCGTTTTGGGACAAAAACAGTCTGATGCATGCAAAAAGGGAAGGTGCAGAACTTACCTTCAACAGTGATATACCTTTCTCTATAAGGAGGAGATGAGCATTACCATAATCAAACTGGGTTTTTACTGACATTCCTGTCCCAAACATAGATCAAAAGGCTGAAATACAGTGAAACTCAGTGACCAACCCTGGGATCACCATATTGGCTTCATCACAAATTCTGGGAGTTTTAAATCATACTGTACTGGGGGGATTTGCCAACACTAAACCAACTGTTCATCTGGAACTTGGCTGCAATTTAAAAACAATTAGAAAGTCCTAATTCCTAAGTGCTGGCACTACTGGCATAAGAGGCTGAAGCATCTCCTTTGCATGGGAAGAGAATCTATCTACACCTGTATGTCTGAAAGAATCCACATGTGGTACTAAGGGCATGGGGCTAGCCTCAGATAACTCAGATCCAAGAAGACTAGAATTATAGCAAGGGCTCTGGAACCTATAGACAATGTTTTTCTATATATGTACTACTATTTTTACAAGGTATGTGGACATTATTAAAATAAATTTTTAAAACACCTTAAGTGTAAACACATTCGGGTTAAAGGGTATTGTATATTCTCTAATTTAATGGAGATTTAAAAACAATCACATATCACTTGGGGTCTTTACAATATTTTAACATTAAAATGGGTCCTTGTCTTCCAGAACATATGCTAGAAGTGGCTTGTTAAAGGAAAATTCAAGCTCTCTGGCATTTCAGAGAATAAATAATATATATGTCACTATTAAATATGTATGTTTAACAAAAATTATGCTCAAGTTCGAAATGACTGCATTTCTCATTTTATAAATCAAGAAAGAAAATATTGCAGAATTCAACCTCAAATGTTTTAATAGTACGACCTTATCCACTGTGTACAGGATTCTCTAAAGAGACCACCTGGCTGGGTGCTCAAACCACATTGGCTGACCCAAAAGACATCCAAGAGCTGCTTGGAGGGCACTAAAAGTTGACGGTCTTGGCCGGCTTCGCATCCTCAATTTCAGCAGTCAGCCAGCGGTAAGTGCGATGAAGCCGCAGCACCTCAATGGCCTTGAGTTCCAGTGGTGTTGGCTGAATACCAAGGTCTTCTAAGCCGGGCAGGTTAGGAAATTTCATGTCTGTGATGTGAATCTTTGAATAAACAAAGGACCGTAGACAATGCTGAAAACTGACTGAGAACAAAGTGCTATCCTAGCAAGCATTTAAACATTCAAGCCGGCATGAGTCCTATTATGGAGACTTAATTGCTTTTCAAAGAATACATGGCAATTTTCGATTCATGCAAATCACTATAAAAGTAGAACACAGAATGAGGGCTTAAGACAAAAAAACGGCAAGATTACCAAGTATCAGATCGAGGTCCCCAGTGGTAGCCATGAGCACAGGATGTTGGCACTACATGAGCCATTCTATATACAGATTTCCACAGAAATAAATCTAGGGCAGGGAAGCACAAGGCATCACACTTGCCAGAGGAGGCTTAACAGGAGGGTTTAGGAATAAAATCAGGGCTAAAGCAGAGCTAGTCCATTCCTCAGTTCTCTCAGGTCCCCATTTTCTAAGCATGGGCATTCTGACTCAGTTTTAACTTTGAATTTAGGAGATAACACAGCATTTGTTCCTCACCCATTAAAAAAAAAAAACAACAATTACCTCTTTTTGCTCCAGCTATACTCAAGCTGGGTTGACTAATGTTCACTGTAGAGCTAGAAAACTAAACCCATCTTGTTTTTAGGGAAAGACAATGAACTATAAAGTTTGCCAAGATCTCAGATTATTCAAAAGCACATAATGGAATCCATCTGCACCTTAGAGCAGCATCAATCCCTCATCCTACCCACCTGAAAGTCTGCAATTCTTTCACCAGAGCACTGTAAGCCAGCTTGCAAACCAAATTCAAAACCCACTCTCACCACTGTATCAGCACATTCTCCATTATAAACGTAAGAGACATTTAAAGATAAACTGAAGTGTCTGACCACCAGTTATCCCTCCTGATCTTTCATAAACACAGAAGGGACATCACATAAATGGCCTCAGCTCTCCAGACGCAGCCAGTCTGAAGAAAGTATGAGAGCTACTGACTTCCACAGGTTCCCTAAGCACTGTTTTCTCATGTTCTCTACACTTAAGCTTTTAGGTAGCATTCAGGGGACAATCTGGCTGCCTCTTGTCAATATATGGTCCATTGGTCTTCAAAGGTGGATACGGTTTAGTATTTGGTATAGTATTATCACTTTATTTTGCATTCTCCCTAGCAGCAAATGCACAGGAACATGACATGAGGTCTGAGAACTGACTACCGGATGTGGCAGCACGGAGACTGTGGGTGCCTTGAAAAGAGATTTAGGGGAGAAACAGGAATAAAAGCCTGATTGGAATAGGTTAAGGAAAGGATGAAAAAACTGGCAACGGTTTCGTCAGGATGAAACCGTGAGGAGGTGTTAGAATGTGAAGGGACACAAAAGCAAAGTAGCTAGAAGAGTGATGGGAGGAAGAGAGGCTTTGGCAGTGGAGCTATTAGGCATTTTTGCGTGTTGATGGGAATGATCCAGCAGAGAAAGAAACATTGATAATGACGGGCAGGTATGGAGGAGCCGCCCCCTGGAGTAGGGCAGCTGGATGAGTTTCAGTGCTAGCGGAGGGGTTGACCACAAACAGCAAGAATGGCAAACAGACAAGAGCAGGGAAACAAGCAAGTAGGCAAACCAAAGGAAGTCTGACTTCTTGTGTGCCCAGGCGGATGCTTTCCACACATCCACTCACCCGCTCCACTTTATCCCTTGTTGTCCAGGGCTCAAATGGACTTATTTCAAATATTCTTGCTATCCATCTGGAAAAGAAATATATATAGCAATGTGATAAGCATCTCTCTACCCAAGATTTAAGCTAGCCTGTAAGAACACAGGTAGACAGACTGCTGTAGAACAGTCTGAATTGTGGTTTTTGGTTGGTTGGTTTGTTTGTAAGAAAATAACCTACATCCTGGCACCTTGACCTGTGAGGCTACCTCTGCTTTTCAGGCCATCTTCTCTCAAGCCAGCCCAGTTGGCCGCTGTAACTGCTAGCACACCTTGTTCTCCTCCAAAGAAACAACAGATCTTAAACTTAAAATGAAATAAAACCAAGAAACAACAAAGCAAACAGAAACTCCAATATTCAACCAATCTGTGAAATTCAATCTAATCTAAACCTCAGATATTCAAATATGCTGCCTTTACAGACACAGGGCAAGCTAAATGGCGTGTAAAATATAAAATGTAAGCCCTAAAAGCTGGGGCCCTTGAGGGGAAAAAAAAATCCAAAAGCACAGAAAAACCAAAAATCTATGGTTCAAATCAGGATGACAACATACCCAGGACAAGAAAGGCCACCTAGCCTGATTAATGCCATCTCTTCACTGCTAATGAAAACGGAAGGGCTCTTTAAATCCTACTTGAGCTCCCATCATCAGTTACCTCAGGCCAGTGGGTTTTTCTTTTCTTTCCTTTTTTTTTTATTCCAGAGACTATGTGTCCAGGCTGGATTCAAACTCCTGGATTCAAGTGATCCTCCCACCTCAGCCTCCCAAGTAGCTAGGACTACAGGTGTGCACCACTGTGCCCAGTAGCAGTTAGTTTTAAACTAGCATCTGAGGATGCTAGGAATTGGCTGGTGCCCCATGGAGTCCTGGGGCCAAGAGTTTGAGAGTATATGTGCTGAGTATCAGCCATCACTGCAACCAGACCAGTTCTTCTATTGGATTTACCCAGCAGGCCTTGATGTAAAAATTTAGTGAACACAAGGTTCCACAGCTGTTTAAAAGCTGGAAAAACATCATTCTAATGCATAGTATAAATAAATGAATAAAGAAGCTGGCTAGAATTTCTCCAGCAACATATAAGCTTCAGATTCCTCAATGGCAGAGAAAGATAATTTACTAGGCTAACATAGCTTAATAAAAACACTCCTTACAAATCTACAGCTCTCTGTGCCCTCGTTCTACGCTAACAGATCATTTCAGGTCTCTATTCTAGTGTCCTCAGGAGGCCAAGTCATGGGCATACATATGCCAACTCTAACTCAATTGTATGTACAACCATGAAAGCACCACATTGCAATCTGGCTTATATCCCTTTCATGGCTCTGAAGCCACAGTCACAAACGGTCATTTGCAGACATTTTTGGGTCCTTTATCTTATTTGATTTCTGCAAGACTTCATTCTACTAGTATTAACAGTGTCTACTGTGTACCAGGCATTGTTCTAGGAGCTTGAGATACATGTGAATGAACAGCAATGTTCCCCTTCTTAAAACATTGATTCCCTCCTTAAAGCATTCCCTTCCCTTTGGTACCTAGAATTTCAAACTCTCATTTCCCACTTAAAAGTCTGATCACTTCTTTCAGCTTTCTTATAAGTTTCTTACTCTGTGGCCTCCTCTTCCACTCACTCCATATACTCTCCTTTCTTACTTTATAGATAGCTGTAAGTATTAAAGGAGACAAAGTAAATAGGCTGAAAGATACAACACTTAATAAATACTGTTATCATGCTGCATTCTAATGATCTATTTTTCTGGCACTCCTGTTAGACCATAAGATTTTGAGTGTTTATTGTAACATTCTGAGTATCTAGTACATTAAGATATAGTAGGCATTCAATAAGTATTTGTTGAATTAATGAATGAAAATCCAAATGAAGATCAGTTTGTGACACAATGGATGTGACAGTCCCCTTAACCAGACAACTAGGGTGTGACATGATAAGTATAAGATTTTATTTTATTTCAGATAGGGTTTTGCTCTGTTACCTAGGCTAGAATGCAGTGGCACAGTATCAGCCTGGAACTCCCAAGCTCAAGCAATCCTCTTGCATCCCCCACTCCACCCCAGCTGGGACTATAGGCAGAGGCCACCACATCCAGCTAATTTGGTATTTTTTGTGGAGATGGAGTTTTGCTATATTGCCCAGGGTGGTCTCAAACTCCTGAGTTCAGTAGGCCCACCATGGCCTCCCAACATGCTGAGATTACAGGCATAAGCCACCACTCCCAGCCAAGTCAAGGATATTTAACCCACAAAGGGAAGAAGTGAACTAAGAAGGAAGTAAAGAAGAGAAGGCAATCCAAGTCTGAATTAGCCTGACTCCTTTCCCCAGTAGCATGATCACGTTGATTTAATTATGAGCACCATGAAACACAGGGGAACCTGACTGCCTCTTATGTATATGCCAAGCAAGTGATTTCTCCAAAATTAAACTCAATGGTTTTAAATTGGAGAAAGTGAAGGACTGCAGATTTAATCTCCTAACACATTTTTCTTACTGGCACTAATCTATTTCTGCTTCTCCTTGCGCTAATGTCATAATACTAGGAGAGTTGGAGACTAGTCCTTCACACACCCTATAACCCTAAGGGTGAACATTAAGAACAAGTGTGTGGAGTTAGCTTTTCCAGAAGTCGCACAAAAGGAGCACTCTACTTACCGATAGGCAAAACGTGGTATGGGGTACGGGAGGAATAATCTGTGAGTCACAGCATAGATGTACTTCACCAGGTCAAAGAGGAGGTACCGATTTGGCCTACAAAAAGACAATACACGTTCTTTCAGTTACATGCTCCTCACAAATTTTCCTTTTTAACAAAATAGCATTTTTCTCATAAAAAAGGAAACATATATTTATGTAGTAAATACAGATTAGCACAAAGGAAAATCACCCATAACCCCATTATGAAAGACAATTAATATATTTGATCTATATCCTTCTCATCCCCTTACATATACACATTATTTTTGTTTTTATAAACACACAATCCATTCTATGCTGTAATGTCTTTTCATTTAACATTATATCACAACTGTCTTTCCACATCATTATTTTATTACATGTTTCACGACTGCACATATTACAATCCATGTAATCACAATTATTTTATCAATTGCCAGTTTTGAGACATTTGCTATTAAAAATATTTTTCTTTTATAAAATAATGCTTTAATGAACATTCTTATAATAAATATTGTATTATCCATAATTATGCATTTAGAATATATTTGCAGAAGTGGAACTGGCTCAATGTAGACTGTGAAATTTTAAGGTTTTACTGAATACTTCTAAACTGCTTTTCAAAACGGTTCTATCAATTTAAGAACAAGTGTGTGGAGTTAGCTTTTCCAGAAGTCGCACAAAAGGAGCACTCTACTTACCGATAGGCAAAACGTGGTATGGGGTACGGGAGGAATAATATATACAAAATGTTGGTAAGAATGCCCCCTCCACCCAAAATGAGTTGTCATAATAAAACAAAATTTTGCTAATCTGCTACATAAAAAAAAGTATCATATGTTTTAATTATTATGTTTTTAATATGAGAGGTTATTTCTTCATGAATTTTTGGTCATTTATATACTTTTCTTTCCTCCTGGAGTCCCTGTCTATAAAAATAATTTGTAAGAATTCTCTCTGTTTTAGTGATATTGTTGAAAACACTTTTTATTGATTGTATTTTACCTTTTAGTGTTATTTACAGTGTTTTGTGCACATAAAATTTTAATAGTTTAACCAAAACTACTGATTTCTTTATGGCTTGGTTTCATATTTAGAAAATTCCTCTGCAGTGACATAAATTTCCACATATTTTGTCTAAAGCTTATAAAAAAGATTTTGTTTTACTATAGAGTAAGTTCCTTCTGTGACATATTTTTGTACATGATATATGATAAACATGTAATTATATTTTTCCCAAGATGTAAGCCAATTGCTTCAATACTATTTACAGAATCATTTACTGTACTGATTCTTTCCCTATACAAAAATGTCACCCTTATCACATACTATATCCTTACATACAATGGGACTGTTTCTGGACTTCCTGCTCTATTTCATTAATCTGAATAGTTCTGTACGATTTTAACCTAGCATTAATAAGTGTCATTGCTTATAATACATTTTAATATTTCTTCACCCATTTCCTAATTCATTTGCATGTTTCATGACAGAAAATCTATGACAACCAAGAGCTGAGTGAAGTTAATTCAGTGAGAACCTCATTATCCTGACATACTTTACTAAAAAACAAGAAACTGTCAGCTAGGGGAAATACCAGACAAAGGTTTTAAAGTAGATTTCTTCAAATTCCAAAAGGATTTGTAAGGATCATTACAGAACATATAATACATGCTACGCCAAGAACAACTTCAATTTTTGTGACGACTAACAAAATTGGTATCATGGGTAAACGAGTTCTACGTAATAGGTTTCCTTTTCAGCTGTTCTGAAGCACTTTGTGTTCCATAAAGTGCAACTAGAAGACCAGTTTAAGTGCCCTTGCTCACAGAGAAAGGTACATCGAAGCCTGAGTCCCTCCCAGCTTAGATTTCATGGCTCAGCATTACAGTTATTCCTCTGCAAATATCCTCAGCAAAACCTTGTCTCCTAGGCCCGTAACCACTATATTTGCCAAGCAAAACACTTACTCTTGTTAACCCAAACATCTGCCTTCTCTGAGCCTGAAACCCCAGAAGGACAAAACTATAGAAAAAAATGTAATTGAGTGAATTGACTTTACCTTATAGTTTTTCTCAGTAATTTCAAATGGAACACTCAGTTCTGCTTGGCAATCCTACATGTTCTCCGAGGAAAAGCTCTTTCCTATTCTCCCAGGGGATACTTTCTATCTTCTCTGTCCTCAAATTTTCCACACACTTTTTTTTGACTCAGTCCATCCTGCCTTTTAGCTAACCTCAAATTGCTATAGGAAAAGATACTCCCTTAAATTCTCACATCCAAACCTACCTGCATCTGCATATATTCTTGAATTCTTTTCTTCATTAAAATTGAAGAAATTTTTGTCTTTTGCAAAGGTCAAACCCTCATTTGCACTCTGTATCCAACTCCTCTCAATTCCTAAAGGACTCTGCTCCTTTTTTGGTGCCCCCATCTCCTGAGTCATCAACTCTTATCTCTTCCCTGGACCATTCTTAGCAATTTATAAACAAGATGTACAATATTCCAAATCCAGGTGGTACCTCCCTTGACAAGACACTCATGTTTCACAGCCTTCTCTTTACCCCTTTCCTTTGCTCCCTTTTATCCCTTTCCTTTGCTCCCTTTTACAAACTTCTCCAAATAGCTACCCACCTAACTGTTGCCTCCACTTCCTATCCTGCCATTCAAATCTCCCTGCAATCCAATTGCCCTTTCCCCAATGTTCAAATGAGGTTATTAAGGTCACTAAGGTGACCATGAATCTCCATGCTGCCACCCACTCAACCTCTTGGCTGCACCCAATATAGTTATCAACTCCCTCCTTCTGATTTTCTTTCCAATTCACTGGACTTTCCTTTCTGGTCATTTATTTTAATTATTTTGCTTAATTATTACTTATGTGTCTCATCATTAGTCTAAAGCTCAACAAAGGCAGAAATTTTACCCATGCTATTCACTACTGTGGTATAATTTGTATACATTAAAATTCATCCATTTTAATCGTATAATGCAATGATTTTTTCATACAGTTACCAAGTTGTACAATCATTACCATAATCCAGTTTTAGAGTATTTTTCCTTGCTCTGATAAGATCCTCTACAGCCATTTAATCCTGGATTTTACTCCCAGGCTCAGGCAATCACAAATCTACTTACAGCTGCCTTTTACAGACATTTCATATAAATGGAATCATACAACATGTGATCTCTTCTGTGTCGGGCTTCTTTCACTTACATTTTTGAGATTCATACATGTAACATGTCAATATTTCATTCCTTTTTATTGTTGAACTTCAATTATATGGGAATGCTACTATGTTTTATGTCTCCTTTCATTAGTTGATGAGTATGTGGGATGGTTTCAATTTTTAGCATTTATGATAACGCTGCCATGAACATTCATGTGTAAATCTTTGTGTAGACACATTTTCATTTCTTTTGGTCAAATATCTAGAAATAAAATTGATAGGCCATGTGGTAAATTTATGCTTAACTTTTTAAGAAGATACTAAACTGTTTTCTAAAGTGGCTGTACAATTTTACACCACTACCCGCAATGTATAAGGTTCCTATTACTCTGTGTCTTCATCAATATTTGTTATTTTCTCTCTGTGAACTGGTATCTCGTTATAGTTTTGATCTGCATTTTTACTAGTAATATAGAGCATCTTTTCATATTAAAAATTAGGTTGCCTTCTCATTGAGTTCTCATAGTTCTTTGTATATTCTGGATACTAGTCCTTTATCAGATATGTAATTAACAAATATTTCCCACCCCCCATCTGTGACTTGATTTTTCATTTTCTTAATGGTGTGTTTTGAAACACTAGAGTTTAAATTTTGGTGAAGCCTAATGTATCCATATATTTTTTAATTTAATGAATTATGCTTTTGACACCATAGTACCCAACATCTACAAGATTTTCTATTTTCCTCCAAAATTTTTATAGTTTCATAACTCTTACACTGAAGTCTCTGAATTAATTTTTTCATGCACAGTGCAAGATAGGAGTTCATATTTTTTTAATGTGGATATTCCAAAACCATTTGTTGAAAAGAATATCCTTTCCCCTTTGAAATGCCATAGTACCTTTTTCAAAAATCAGTTGTCCATAGTTATTTCTGAACTATCAATTCTGGTTAATTCATCTATATATCTATTCTTATGTCAGTACCACACTATCTTGAGAATTCTAGCTATTAAGTTTTGAAACTATGAAACATAATGGTTTTGTCTGTTGTGAGTCTTCCATTACCATATAAATTTAGAATCAATTTGTCCATTTCTGCAAAGAAGTCCTTTGGACTTTTGATAGAATTAAGTTAAATTTGTCAATTAATTTGAAGGAAATTAACATTTTAATCATACTGACTCATCTATTCCATGAAAATGGGATGTCTTATTACTTACTAGGTATAATAAATTTAATTGTTAAATTTATACTTAAATATTCTATTATTTTTGATGCTACTATGAATAAAATTATTTTAATTTTATTTTCAAATTGTTCACTTGCTAGTATATAGAAATTGATTTTTCTATGGTGATCATATACATCATGATTTTGCTGAATGTGTTTATTCATTATCACAGTTGTGTGTATGAGTGTGTATCAATAGTATTTTATGAATTAATGACAAATAGAATGGACCAAGATAATATAATTAATAACTACAAAATACCTAGGAGCAAAATTACAGTCTTATGTCTCTGCCTTAGCCTCAAAATATCAGGGAGTTTTTTCCTGGGGCTGAAGAGACAAGAAATGTGTTGATGCATATCTACTATTTCACAAGGAAAAATATCTACCCTGCAAGGTCTAGTATTATTTTTTCCATCACTATGCCAAAGAAGAATAACTTACTGGAGCCCAGACAAGATGATACTGACTGGGCAAAGGTAAACAGGAAAATGTTCAACTCATCCAGAGCTGGTGCAAGAAAAATTCACAAAGCTATTTCTATTCATTTATTCCCTGAAATTCTAGTCCATGTACCTCTTTATTGGAACTAATGTCTTTTGTGTTTAGTATTTTATGAAACCTATATTGAATACATATTTTTGTAATTTTTCCCTAGACTCTATAACTGACTGCATGCTAATGTGCCAAACTGGGAACTGAAAGGAAGACGTATTTTGCAACTGCTAGTTGACATGGAAAACTAAGAGCTTTTTGCACTGAAAAAAACTGTTTACTAAAGAATAATAGTGGAACATAACAATGTATACATTCTAATTCTGGGAATACATACTATGCCTCTTGGCTTAAAGAGAAGAGTATCATTTCCCTCTAGAGGCAAATACTTCTTAGGAATTAGGCTATCTCTTAAATACTGGGCCAGATCCTTACCTTTCATAGAATGCTAAGTGTCATTAGGTTGCTTCACAAAATGACAAGATTCTGAACTACTTACTAGGTGAATCTGATACCTCTCAACTTGGCAGATGAAGTCTTAGTTTGTGACTTTTAGATAATTCAGTTAAAAAAAGTCCCAAGTCTAGCTGTGACATGATTTACTAATTTCAGATAAGTCACATAGCTTATCTGTACCCATTTTTCTTCTGAGAGCAAATTTTAGCAAAGAGTATAAAAGAAAGAATCAATCTTGCACAGCACTAGTAATTGTGCTATAAAGCACCCATTTTCAGCTTCTGGGGCATTGTGATACTCCATCAAAATTAATGTGGTTTTATAACAATACTCCCAAAAAGTGTTTTGTTTGTGTTTTAGAATTTACAGCAATATTCTTTTATATATTAAAAACATCACTGGAGTCGTACAAAACCATCCCTAAGAACACTGGACTAAGTATATGCAATAGTCTCAGGCAGTGGTTCTCAGACTTTGGTAACAGAAGAATCATTCATTAAAGTAGATTTCAGGTTCCCTCAAATTCTGACTTAATGCAAGCAAAGGGAAGATTCTGATTGTAAAAGTGCAACAAATAAATCTGTTAGTAACTAATTTAGATATTGATTCCTTCATTATAATAGCACAATTTTAAATTAAAACTCTAAGCACTTACCCAACAAAAGCAAAGGTCTTCCCGCTGGCATGAGGATCCTTAATTGCATTCATAATTCCTTTGGATACATCTGAGACCTATAAGAAATTATAATGTATGTTAAAGTAATAGTTGAAAGAAATAGAGACAGAGAGACAGGAAGAAAGCAAAGAAGGGAAAAAGGAAGGAAGGAGGGAGAAAGGAAGAAGGCCACACTGATCTCAACAAAGAAAATGTGACGAAGTTAAAATAATAGCATTATCTATTCACAGAAAGCTTCTTGAAGAATGAGCCTTCTCAAGAGCTCAAATAATCCCTGCTATCCAAGTATTTTCCACAGTAGGAATGTACTTACCTTCAGATAGCTTGAGGCTTTTGTGACTTGCCTTTGCCCACGGCTTGCCAAACTCATCTCTTACCACTCCTCCCAACTCTCTTATTAACCATCACAAACTATTAAGCTGTATCATATGGAATTGCTAATATTCTACCATTTTGATTTTCAAAAATGGTAGTAGTAATAGTGATTTTGGCCCCCAGGGGACATTTGTCAACCGTCTGGAGACATTTTCAGTTGTCACAACTGCAGGGTGGTATGAATGGCATCTAGTGGCTAAAGGCCAGGAATGCTGCCAAACATCCTTCAACAGCCCCCATAACAAAGAATTATCTGGCTCAAAATGTCAATATTGCCACTACTGAGAAAAATTGGTTCAACCGAACATGGAATCCAGCATGCTCTTTCACCTCTGGGCCCCTGTACCTACTGTTCCCTCTGCAGGCAATCCTCTTCCCCAACTCTCTGCATCAGACTTACCTTCAGTCATCTTTAAGGTTTTACCCTAAATGCCCTTCATTCTGAGAGACCCAAGTCTAGATTTGGCACCCATCTGATGTAATTACATAAAACCCTCTCATTATCATAGCACTCATCACGTTGTACGATAACTGCTTTACTTATCTGCCTGACTGAAAGCAATTTGAGAACAGCAATTTGTGTCTATCTAGTTAATATCTTTATTTTCCTAGTGACATGGGACATGTATGGTGTGTCTAGCATATTATGGGTTCAATAAATTTTTCTTAAATGAATCAACAAATGAAGATACAGAGAAGGCATGTACCTCTTAAGTAAACTGAGAGGCAACTAGCTGACACAAGTTGACAAAGAAAATGACAGAATTACTAAATTAGGACAAAACCAGAAACCTGACACCCAAATCTGAATTCATCAAAAACCCCTTTCTGGGCCCCTTCATCCGAGTACTTACATATACCGGTTGTTTAACTGTCTTCCAGCCCAAGGAAACAAGGGGTATAGGACCAAAGCGACGCATATCTAGCGGAAGAAAGAATGAGAACTACACTGAGAAGGCTTAAGTTGCTATAAGACCCACCAATCTTAAGATTAACATTAATTATTGTGCGTAATAGAAATAATATAGTGAATGTAGCTGACTCTGAGGAACTGAATGTACTTGCAAAAGGCAGTCATTAGCTTTTAGGTTAACAAACATGGAAAGTAAAAAGGCCGAACATTTAAAAACATGAAGAACAAAGAAAGAGGTCAAAAGGCTTGACAACTAGTCTGCTCTATAATGCTAAGTGCATCGCCATGCCCAAGACTGGACTCTAGCTGCATTCTAAGGAGGAACACAGAGCTGTTCCTCCTTGTGATTCTTATGCTGTATCACTCATCTGTTGATACAGCAACAGGACAGATGAGTTGTCTATCTAGTTGATATCTAGATGAGTTCTGTTGCTGTATCAACAGACAAGTGATACAGAACAGGTAACCAAGTAAAAGGACCTGACAGAAGTATTAGTTGATATATGGTGCTGGCATAATTATTCTGCTATTTGAAAAAAAATGTGAGATAATGTTTTAGTTTTTACCATAAACTAAAACAAATCCCAAGTGGTTTAAATATTAGGTTAAAAAAGTTTTTTTTAAGCATTTAAGAGTAGAAATGCCCAGCCATAGGGTGGCTCAGGCCTGTAATACCAACGCTTTGGGAGGCCAAGATGGGCAGATCATGAAGTCAGGAGTTCGAGACCAGCCTGGCCAACATGGTGAAACCTGTCTCTACAAAAAAGATACAAAAAATTAGCCAGGCGTGGTGGTACATGCCTGTAATCCCAGCTGCTCAGGATACTGATGCAGGAGAATCACTTGAACCGAGGAGGCAGAGGTTACAGTGAGCCAAGATCGCACCACAGCACTCCAGCCTGGGCGACAGGTGAGCGCACAGCAAGAAGGCCCTTACCAGATCCCAGCACCTGGATCTTGAGCTTCCCAGCCTCCAGAACTGTTAGAAATAAATTTCTCTTCTTTATAAATTACTCAGTGTTTGTTGTAGCACCAAATGGACTAAGACATACATCAGTTCTACCCAAAGCAATCTACAGATTTAATGCAATCCCTATCAAAATCCCAATGGCTATTTACATTTGCAGAAATATAGAAAACACCATCCTAAAATTCATATGGAATTTAAAGGGATTCTTTTAAATCCAAAAATCAAATCTTGAAAACAATCAATCAAAAACAATCTTGAAAAAGAACAAATTCTTGGAAGTCTCACACTTTCTGATTTCAAAACTTATTACAAAAGCACAGTAATCAAAACAGTGTACTGTGATCAAAACAGTGGCAATAAAGACAAACATACAGACCAATGGAATAGAGAGAAATAACTCTTGCATGTATGGTCAAATGATTCCTGGCAAAAGCACCAACACCATTTAATGGAGAAAGAGTCTTTTTAACATACTAGATATCCACATGCAAAAGAATCAAATTGGATCTTTATCTCATATCGTATACAAAAAGTAACTCAAAACGAATCAAAGACCTAAACCTAAGAGTGAAAACTCTAAAACTCTTAGACAAAAACAAAAGTAGAAAGCTTCATGGCATTGGACTTGGCAACAACTCCTTAGATATACTACTAAAACCCCAGGCAACAAAAGTAAAAATAGGTAAACTGGACTACATCAAAACTAAAAACATCATGAATCAAAGAATTAACAGAGTGAAGAGGCAAACTAAAAAAATCAGAGAAAATTTTACAAATCATATCTCTGATAAGCATTTAATATTCTGAATAAATAAAAAGACTCCTACAACTCAACAACAACAACTAAACAACCCAATTTAAAAAAATAGGACAAAGACACGAATAGACATTTCTCCAAATAATAAAGTAGCCAACAAGCCCATAAAAAGATGCTCAACATCCTAATCATTAGGCTGAAGGGGGCAGATCACGAGGTCAAGAGATCGAGACCATCCTGGCCAACATGGTGAAACCCCGTCTCTACTAAATATACAAAAAATAGCTGGGCATGGTGGCACGTGCCTGTGGTCCCAGCTACTCAGGAGGCAGAGGCGGAAGAATCGCTTGAACCCGGAAGGCGAAGGTTGCAGTGAGCCGAGATTGTGCCACTGCACTCCAGCCTGGCGACAGAGCAAGACTATGTCTCAAAAAAAAAAAAAAAAAAGGAAAATATAAATCAAAACCACAGTGAGGCCAGGCAAGGTAGCCCATGCCCATCATCCCAGCACTTTGGGAGGCTGGGACAAAAAGACTGCTTGAAGCTAGGTGTTTGAGTCCAGCCTGGGCAAGACAGCAAGACTTTATCTATACCAAAAAAAAAATAAATTTTATATATATATATATTTAGCCAGGTGTGCTGGTACACACCTGCAGTCCCACCTATGTAAGAAACTGAGGCAAGAGGATTTCCTGAGCCCAGGAGTTTGAGGCTGCAGTGAGCTGCAATTGTACCACTGCCTAGGTGACAGAGCAAGACTCCATCTCAAAAAAACAAAAACAAAAAACACACATAATGAAATACTACCTTATAGCCATTAGGATGGCTACTATCAAAAAAATAGAAAACAACAAATGTTGACAAAGATCTGGAAAAACGGGAAACCTTGTGCACTGTTGGTGGCAATGTAAAGTGGTACAGCCACTATGGAATACACTATGGTGGCTCATCAAAAAAGTAAAAATAGATATACCTACCATGTGATACAGAATTCCACTTCTCAGTACATACCCCGAATAACAAATCAGGGATACTTCATACATCCATAGTCACTGCAGCATTATTCACAAATGCCAAAAGTTGAAGCAACCTGAGTAACCACTGCTGGATGGCGTATTAAACAAAATGTGGTATACACATACAACAGAATATTATTCAGCCTTCAATAGGAAGGAAATCACATCACACGGTACAACGTGGATGAACCTTAAGCATATTATGCTAAGTCAAATAAGCCAGCTACAAAAAGACAAATGCTGTATGATTCCATTTATATGAGGCAGTCAAATTCATAGAAACCAAAAGTAGAATGGTAGTTGCCACGGGCTGGGGGGAAACAGGGGACAGGGAGTTGTGTAAAGGGTAGAGAATTTCAGTTTCACAAGATGAAAAAGTTCTGGGGATTGATTGTACAGCAATGTAAATATCTTAATACTACTGAACTGTACTCTGGTAAAGAGTTAAAACAGTCTTACTCTTAAGACTCTGAATTCCAAAGTCTCATCCAAATATCATCGAAATCAGATATATATAAGACTCAAGGTGTGGGTCATCCTGAGGCAAAATTCCTAACTATGAACATGTGAAACCAGACTAGTTATGTGCTTCCAAAATAGAGTGGTGAGACAGGCATAAGATAGACATGCCAATTCTAAAAGACACAAGAAAGAAGAAAGGGTGACAAGTCCCAAACAAGTCCAAAGCCTAGCAAAGTAAATTCTATTAGATTTTAAGGCTCAAGAATAATCCTCTTTGCCTAGACACCTTGCCTTCTAGATTCACAGAGATGCTGGTCTCACCTTCAGAAGTCACTGAAACAGTGGTCCTAACTTCCAGGACCCACTGGGGCGGCAGTCCCACCGCAGCAGCTCTGCTGAGCAGAGGGTCACACCTTAAAGGTTCCAGGAGGCTCTAGCCTCAAGGACCAAGCAGCTCTACCGCCAAGACTCTGGGTGATTCCATCTCCAAGGCCTCTGACAAAGACCATGTGGTCTGTTTAAACTGAGGCAATGGCCCCATCCTTTGAAACCAAAAAGGTAGTTTTGAACATCTCTGAACCATTTTTGGAGTCACTCTTCCCTTTTCTTGAAAAATAGCTCACACTCACAGCCAAACAGCTCTATGGTCTGGTCCTGTCAGATATAAGAAGTCAGACAGGCTTCTTTCATCTGCCCCTTCTAGTTCAAACTGCTGGTGACTTTGCTGATACAATCTCATCTCTATTCCTGGCTTCTGCTGAGATGGCTTATTAGTTTGCTAGTCATATCCACAATCTCTTCCTCAAATGGTTGTTCAGCCACATTCTTAGTGTTCTCTTCAAAATAAGCTTTCTCATTTTTTGCAATATGGAAAAGCTGAAAATTTTCCAAATCTTCAGGTTCTGGTTCCTTTTTGCTTAACAAGTCCTTTTCATTTCATCTTTCTCTCTTTTTGTATTTTATTATTAACAGGAGAAACCAAGGCATTTCTTCAACACTTTGTACTTAGAAATCTTCTCAGCTGAATAAACAATTTCATCACTCACAAATTCTACCTTCCACTAGAACACAGTTCAGCCAGTATCTTCGCCACTTTATAATATGGATCACCTTTCCTCCAGTTTCCAATGATATATTACTCATTTCCATCTGAGACCTTACAAAAATCACCTTTAACATCCATATTTCTACTGTGTATCTCAAAACTCTTCTAGCACCTACCTGTAACCCAGTTCTAAAGGCCCATTCATATATTTAGGTATTTGTTACAGCAGCACCCCTCTTCTTGGTACCAAAATCTATTTTAGTCTGCTCAGGTTACAAAATACCATAGACTGGGTGGCTTAAGCAATAAAAATGTATTTCTCACAGTTCTGGAGGCTAGCAAATCCAAAATCAAAGTGCCAGCCAGTTTGGTTCCTGGTGAGGGCTCTTTTTCTGGCTTGGAGACAGCTGATTTCTTGCTGTGTCCTCACGGGGTCCTTCCTCAGTGTGTGCACACAGGGAGAGAGAGATCTCTCTTTTTTCCTCTTCTTATAATAAGGTCACTAATCCTACTGAATTAGGACCTCACCATTACAGCCTCATTTAACCCTAACTACCTCCAAAAGCCCTAACTCCAAATAAATTCACAATGCTGTTGAGGCTTCAACATATAAATTATGAGGGGGAGCAATTCAGCCCATAGCAGATGGCAAATTTTATATTATGTATATTTTACCACAACATTTTTAAAGTAGAAATTATTACAGATGTTACGTGGACATAAGCAACAGGGGGCAAAACAAGATAGAAACATCTAAATTGGATAAACAAATATCCAATACAATGGAATCCACACAATGGAATACTATTCAGCTATATAAAAAATAAGCTATAAAGCTATGAAAAGAAATGAAAGAATCTTAAATGCATATTGCTAAGTGAAAGAAGTCCACCTAAAAAGGCTACATACTGTGTATGATTCTAACCATATATACAATATCCTGGAAAAGGCAAAAATATAGAGATAATAAAAAGATCGGTGGTTGTCTGGAGTGGGAGTGGGTAGGAGGGTAAGAACAAATAGGCACAACACAGAGGATTTTAGGATGGAGAAACTATACCATATTATCTTCTAATATTTGTCAAGGTCACAGAGTCACTTGAGCCAAGGCTTAAACTCAAGTCTTTGACTCCCAAGTTCATGCTCTTTTCATTAATCTAAGTTGCTTCTTTTGATATGTAATAAAAAAGACTATATTGACTATGAAAATATAACCTTAGGGGAGAAAAAGGCAACTGAGGCAGAAAAAATACATCCTTAGTCTGTCAATCAGAGAAAGCTGTTAGCTTGTGCAACTTCAACCTGGTTAATCGGTATTCCTCTCTTCTATCATTAAGAAAGAATACGTACTTGAAAAATGATTAAGGAATCTATCCTCTCTTCCAAAGATGTCCGACGGCTTTATGATAATGGCTTCTGGAAACGCTTCTCTCACTACTGTTTCTCCAACGGCCTAAACAACAACCAACAAACCTGTTTTGAGTTTTGAGACAAGTGAATAAAGCTTCCATTCTTTCCACTATTAAGACATGACTTGTATTTCAAAGGTGATATTTTCCTCCAGATAAAGGTCATCATGTGATTCATAAAACTCAGTTACACAGAACTTTTAAAAAATATAATCCACAAAAATGTCCTTCACCTTATAGCTTTGCTTGGGTTTCTTCCCATTTTTTACTTTAAGGGAAGCTTACATTGAAGGGAAAAAAATCAAAGTATAATTTTTTTGGCCTCCATTTTTCCTTCTGTTTACAGATTCTCTGGTTTGTGTCAACAATCTAGCAGTCTGCTTGAGAAAGGAGAGTATGGTGGCAGTGGGCTAAAATAATGGAAGTGGCAGCAGTATGCGTATCCAGAGGAGGCTGGGGATAGAATCAATCTTCCTAATCTCAATTGCTATGCCATCCTTACTTGTTATCCTCTACTAGCCTCCTAGATAAGTCTTCTTGTTTGATGAAGATATCAGCACCTAATTCAGTCTTCCTTTCTACTTTCACCACCACTGGGGGTGACATCAATGTCCAAGTGGGCTTGGACTTCTCAGGTTCTTGAGCTGCTCAACTCCAACGACCTCCTCTTCATTCCACTTCTAACACTCTTAACTCAGTTACACCATATACCATATCAACAACTGGAATTGCTCTGCTTCAGAGGTATTAAATGAAGACATCCTACTCTCTGATGACAATTTCCAGCCTGCCTGTTCTTTGTCTGTCTGCTCCTGGGACACCTGTTTCTTGGCCTTCTCAAGAATTCTAGTTCACCGATTCTGCTTCCCCTGTATCAACCCTTCTGACTGTTCCTGTTCTCCCTTCTGAATTCCAGATTAGGTTCCATAGGCCATCTTCCCATCATTCTCTTGCCAATATTGTAAACTACCTTTTCCCTTTGTCCTTTATTCTAGCCACCATTCAAAATTCTAATCCTAGAACTCCATTTGCCTTCCTTGGGCCATGCACTCCCACTGCCTTGAGCAGCAGGCAGGAAAATAAATCAGTAAAAATCATGAATTGGTACCACTATGAATTCATGCCAACAATTTTAACTGGGCCCTCAACATTTCCCAAAAATAGTGTTTTCCTCTAATTAATTTACCTTCCTATGAGATAACTTGAAACATTTTCTATTCTATTCAAATTTCAGACATCCCTTTCTTTCCTTTTCCTTCCAGTAAATGACTTTACCTTCTAATAAAAGAGAAAGTATAAAACACTAGATAAAAACTACCTCAAGTTCTCACCAGTAAATCTACAAACTCAGGTATATAAAGCACAATTTTCTCCTCCTCTCTTACCTGAAGGAGGAACAGCGTCACTTCCAATGCTTTAGAGCTCATGTCCTTTCACTTTCTCAGGAACCTATCCAATTTATTCTTTCTTCCACATCTTCAGCCTCACTCTTTCCACCAGCATCTCCCTACCAGCATTTAAACAATGTAGATCTTTACTGTAAAAAAAAAAATTCCAACTCCACATCCTTCTCCAGCTTCTATTCTCTCAGTCTTTCATCTTCTTCTTGCCAGTCAAGCTACCTGAAAATGTACCTACCCTTGCCATTCCCACTGCCTCAGTGCCAATTCACTTTTCACTCACCTGCATTCTGGATTCTGCTCCAACCTTTGCACTGAATCTATTGTTGATAAGATCACCAATGACCTCCATGTCAATAGATTCAAGGTGACTGTACAGTCATCATCTTGCATGACTTCTCAATGGCATTCATAAGTATTCACTTCCTCCTGCGAGACTGTCTTGCCTTGGCTTCCCTAGCATTGTACTCTCCTGGTTTCCCTTCTGCCTTATCACATCCTGCTTAGTCTTTGATTGGTTTGGGTTTCTGCAGATGCCTCCTCCTCTACCAGATCATTAACCATTGGTATGCTCTAGGCCCAATCCGAAACTCTCTTCTCAATCTTTAGCCATCTTATCCCCTCCCATTACTTCAATTAACAACAATGCTGGTAACTACATTTCTGTCTCCAACCCAGACCTCTCTTCTGACCTCCAGGATCAGAAACCTTACGTATCAGTTACCTGGAAGATTGATACACATCTGAAATGCACCTGAAACATGAGTCCAAAACTCAATTATCTTCCATTCTCTCAAGTAAAATACTGTTCCTCAATCTTTGCTACACTCAGAATTACCTAGAGAGAGTTAAAACATACTGGTGCCAATGTTGCAACCCCAGAGATGGTTTTAATTGGTCTGAAGAACAGCCTAGGCATCAGAGCTTTATAAAACTCCCTCAGTGGTTCTAATGTGCAACTAAGGCTAAGAATCACTGCCCTACAGGCTAGTCCCTCTCTAATATTTCCCATCTTACTCAACAGTACTATCATCCACCCAACGGCTCCAGCCAGAGGGCTGGACATTTCTGACTCTTCTCTCTGCCTCACCGCTGACACCTCCTATTCCCTTCCAAACAGTCATGAAATTCAGATGATTTTATGAATGTTTCAGCAGAGGCAGGCACAAGTATTCTGTCTCTTATTTTCTCTCTTTCTTCAGCATAGCATGAAAATGTGAGACCTGGATGTGCTATATTAGCTCTGTGACTGTGAGAAACAAAGCCACACAAAGAGAAAATCAAAGCTGAGAGTCAGAGAAACAAGGAGCCCTAACAAACCCTGGCACAATCTGTGGCTAAGGTTCCCTATTGCTAGATTTTTTAAATTATTTTTTATTTATTTATTTTTAAATTATTTTATTTGTTTTATTATTTATAGATACATGGGCCTATAAACTCCCCATTTTAAGCCAGTTTACATTAGATTTTCTGATGCTAGTAATTAAATGCTCCTAACTGATAAAGTGCCCTCTCTCCCTGATTATATGCCCCTTCGGCACAGTTTGCTACTTTGCAACATTTGGTACATCTGGAATTAAAAAATAATTCCAGATGTACCAAATGTTGCAAAGTAGCAAACTGTGGACTAGAAACTTAATTTGGACTAAAAACTTAATATGGGCTAGGACCAAGTCTATTCTATTTACTACTGTATTCACCGTGTGTAACACAATATATGATACAGAGTAGGTGCTTCATGAATAGTTTATCCAGTAAATTAATGTGGTGAGTCAAAAACTTGGAACTATTCTGAAGGAACTCTGTTGTCTTTATCAGTATGACTCAAAACAGGTTTCCATATGGCAGAATCCAAATGTTAAGGGCACTGATAGACACTGATATCCCTTCTGAGTCTCTAATAATGAAGACGTTTCACTCAGGTTACAGACTGACTCCAAACTACAGTGGTTAATCTCTAGGTATGGCATTTCTGGGAGTAAAAGGAGTGTAAGTACTATGTGAATAGGCATCTTCCCTGGCAAATATTAATCCCTGTCATTCTGAGCCTTCACATTGCCCCTTTAAGAGTGGCATAAAACCGTTACAATGCAAGGGGTGAGAAAGATGATCTTTTAACCATGGTAGATGACACAGGTATGATTCCTTTGGCAGAAATGATATTCTGCCTTCTGTGATGGTTTCTGTGCATTTCAGTGATGCCTCAAAGAAACTTTAGGTATCTGAATTCCATTAGTTACATGGTCTAGCCAACTCTGAAGGCCCTTAGCAGTTTCCTGCAAACAGAAGGCACTCAACTAAAATGTCAAAACATCACACATACAAACCTAGTTCTGGATGCAGGGAATCAGAAAACCTTTAATTCTAGATATGTCAATGATAAACCCTTCTTTAATTCTAGATATGTCGATGATAAACCCTTCTCAGTGAAATCATGTTTCAGATGGGCCAAGAAACTCTGGCTCTGCAAACCACTTCCCAAATCAATTTGTTACTTACCTTATTTCTCAAATATTTGGAGGAACTTTTCATATCTGCATTCAAATGCGAAACATGGATGAATTTTCCAACTCCAGCTTCCTTGGACACTTGAGCAATTGCTTGAGGAATCTTCGCATAAACATCCGCAAAATCAAAGTGTCTGGAAGAAAAAAAAAAAAGGATTGGTTGAGAACTCCAGACACAGGATCTCAAAGCTGGTTGTTTTTGTAACAGTACTGAAATTCATACTACTGAAACTTTTAAACAGCAATAATTTAACTTAAAGCTAAAATTGGCCAGGTGTAGTGACTCATGCCTGTAATTCCAGCACTTTGGGAGGCCATGGCAGGTGAATCACTAGTGCCCAGGAGTTCAAGACAAGCCTGGGCAACATGGTAAATATGTTAAACATGTCTCTATTTCTAAAAAAACAAACAAACAAAAAAAAAGTGTTTAAGCCACAATTTTTTAAAAAAAAAATTTACAGGTCTTGCACACTGTCATTACTCTACACAATTTGAGGCCTACTCTAAGTTATAATAAATCCAGTATATATCATATTCTGCATTATCAAGGAATCCCGACACTGAGGCCCTTTAAAGAATCCTGGCTATATTGGTTGCTGTGGGGGAGAGAAGTGTTGGGAATCACTTCGTACCCCTGGGACTTTGTTTCCCTCAAGGTAAAAAGAAGAAACTGAAAATAGCCAGTCAACAATTTTATTCAGTAACATTAACTAAATGTTCACTCTGTATAATATACTATGTTAATCACTAGGGGGCATAAAAAGTTGAATAAGACCTCCAAGTCATCAAATAATTAATAAAATATTTGATAAGAAAGGCATATATTAAAACTAAGTCGCCTGTAATCCCAGCACTTTGGGAGGCCGAGGCGGGTGGATCACGAGGTCAAGAGATCGAGACCATCCTGGTCAACATGGTGAAACCCTGTCTCTACTGAAAATACAAAAAATCAGCAGGGCATGGTGGCACATGCCTGTAATCCCAGCTACTCAGGAGGCTGAGGCAGGAGAATTGCCTGAACCCAGGAGGCGGAGCCTGCTGTGAGCCGAGATCGCGCCATTGCACTCCAGCCCGGGTAATAAAAGCAAAACTCCGTCTCAAAAAAAGAAAAAATAAATAAAATAAAATAAAACTAAGTCAAACTTTAACGCTAAAAAATGAGGTGTAAACAAAGTGTTGTGGACTATAAGATAAAACAATATTTGCTAATAATCAACCCACACAAAGAACTGTTCAAGTTAGTCCTTGTGCCATCTCCAGTTAGCAATGCAGAAAAGACATCTAGAACACTGTCTACACAAGGAAACCCAATGTTCAACTTGCTAAACAACAGAACAGGCAAAATCCTATTTCCTAACGCCATCCCATAGGGACTAATCCAAGCACAGGACCAACACTAGCCACCCCAATACTACCTACTGGCTTTTTATGGGCAGTATATCACACTACTGACTTATACCAGACTTAATGTCAGCTACATCTCCTAAGGGGTGTCACTGGGTATGCAAGTGATTGTTCAACCAACCCTTATTAACTAACTGAAAATGTCACTGTGATAGCTGGCACATAGAAGGTGCCCAATAAAGGTCTATTAAGCCCTAAGAGAGACTTTAACAAAGAAGAAACGAGAGTCAAAGACTTACTTGGTTTCCCAGTCTCGTCCAATAAGATTGATGACCACATTGCTGTGTTGCACAGCTCGTCTGATAGAATCTTTATCTCTCGAGTCCCATTCCTATAATAGCAGAAGGCAATCAGATGAAAACATAGCGGGGTATACCTTGGCATTCAACACTTCTGTAGCCTCCTCAATGCCAGTTTCAAAATAAGTCATAATATGGTGCCATTTCATACAAGCTCCATCTATTACAACAGACATGATGTCTCAAACTCCCTGCTGATTCTCTCACTCTTTTGGAGACAAACATGTAAAAGTACACTTTACTCAGGTAATCAAATGAGAGCTAGAAAGGAGGCTACTGATTTTTAATGGAGCATATTTGTTTTTGTCCACCGAACTACTGCCCACTAAGTTTGAAAAAAGACACCAGTAAACCAAGTCTCCTCTCTTGAAATATAGCCAAAGAACCGAGGATCATTTGGGAGACAGAGACTTTCCCTTCTTGACAGCAACCACTTACAGACTGAAGATAGGGAGGGTGTCTATTAAAGGTTAGTATTAATCGGGCCATTCATTGCTATTTTCTTATTTCATTTTAATTCTTTCCTATTTTATAACCCCAGATCTAGTCATTTCTACATTAACAACATAAAAACAAGAGTCTAAAAGAACTACCTAAAACTTCAGGGTGAGCCAAGGGCTGGTTTCTATAAGCATTTCAATGGAAGATAACAAATAATAAGAATTTCTTAGCACCAAATAGTAAGTGCACATACATGGGTCAGTGCAATGGGAGGGAGATGGGGCAAGAAGAGAAAAGACAAAGAAAGCAGGGATGAGGGAAAGAGAGATGGAGAGAGAACTAAAATGCTGTTTAACTTAGAAAAGAGAAAACAAACTATAAAATGAGATTCAAGAACAAAGATGAAGCCCCAGCAGAAAGAACCAGTTACGACTGATGATAGAGAGTGGGTTAAAAGGCATAGTCTAGAACAGTGGCTCTGGAGTCAAACAGACAGGAATACAAATCTCAGTTTGCCATGTACTAACTTTGTACAAATTATCTCTTCAAGCCCCATGTAAAATTAGAAAACACAACTTACCTCATGAGGTTATTATGAGGATTAAGAGAAATATACACAAAACCTACAGCAGTGAGTGACATATTAAAAGAAAACCAAATTCTCAGGAATAAGGCCCAAGGGCGCACAGTCAGGTAGGTAAAACAAGTGGCCATTCAGACAAGAGTTGCAAACAAAGACTAAAGCAAGAAATCAGCACCTCACACCCCAAATAGTTCTCGAAAATAAACACATAAACAAACACTTAAACATATAAGCCTCTGAGTTCCCTGTGGTTGTGCTCATCCAAATGTGCTCAGAACACAGGTCAATGCCAGACACTCAGAAAATAAATCTCTCCAGAAATAATGGAATAGATGTCATTTAGTTAATTCCAATGGTTCAAAAGTTTTCACCTGCCACTTTTTAAATACTTCAATTTTGAGGCTCTGACAAGATGACCAGTAAACTTAAGGCACAAAGAACTGGGAATAAGCTAAGGTTCTATAACTTTAATATCAAGAAGATACTTAATAGTAAGATTTTGGAGAAGAAAAACATTTTAGAAATAAGAAAGTTATAATATGAGTATTATACTTAGCTTGTGAACAGTGAATAAAGAATAAATGAAAATGTGAAAATGAAATGAAAGTAAGTTAAAATTTAAAGGGATTACAAATAATTTGTAGGACTATTACCAGAGATAGTAAGGATGTTTAGCACATATCTTTTAAAAGGGAATATGTGTAACTGGAAGAGCTCCATTCCTTATAGGACAATACAAGTAGGAAGTCAGCTATAAGATCCAGTAGACTTCAGCATCAAGGCCAGAGAGTATAGCAATCAATAGCTTGGCTGCAGGCATTTGGGGCAGCACAACTCTTTGTGGAAAGGGACTGTCCTGTGCTCTGTAGGATATTTAGCATCCCTGGCCTGTACCTAATAACTAGGATGGTTCCCCGATCACTGTGGTAACCAAAGAGTTCCATTAATCGCTCCCTTAATGGCTTTCCTTTATGGTCTTTCCCCTGCCTCACCCCACTGGCAACTACTAAAGGAAGAACCTGTAGATTACAGAATGACAAAGGGAATGCTCAGAAAGGACTGTTCTAAGATTTAACTATGCTAAATAACCAAGTTATAAAACACTGCATTTGTGATTTTTTAGTGTCTATAGAGCACTATCCAACAGAAATACAACATGAGGCACATGAGTGAAAAAGAAACAAGTGAAATTCATTTTAATGACATATTTTATTTAACCTACTATATCCAAAATATTATTTAATATGTAACAAATACAAAAACTATGATATATTATATATTCTTTCCTTCATACTGAGTCTTTGAAATCTGCTGCATATTTTATACACACAGCATATCTCAATTCAGACTAGCCACATTTCACGTGCTCAGTAGTCACATGTGGCCAGTGGCTACCACATTAGATAGCACAAGGCTAGACCAGGGATTGGCAAACTATAGTCCATAGGCCAAATCTGGCCTGCAACCTAATTTTGTAAATAAAACTTTATTGAAAAGCAGTCATGCCCATTTGTATACATATTGTCTATGGCTACTTCCAGGTACAAAGGCAGAGCTGAGTAAATATGACAAAGACTATGACTTGCGAAGCCAGAAATATCTACTATCTGGCCCTTCACAGAAAAAGTTTGCCAACTGCCAGTCTAGAGCTTGCATGACAAAGAAGATGTGGGAACCTACCTGAAAGAATGACCTGTGAATAGAGAGTGCCTCTGGTTCATTTTAGGATGAAATTACTGCTTCATCTGCTTCTTACTCCTAAAAATGATCTTAGTAATTTATATTTGTCAGTTTCAATCAATCAGCCCTCTTACTCCTAAAAATGATCTTAGCAATGTGTATTTGTCAACTTCAATCAGCCATAAAGGCCCTTACCATAAACAGAAGCTGGCCCAGGTCACCCATGGGACGAAGGTGCATGATGTCATATTTATCACACCGATAAGGTATAACCACCTGTGACCCCATGCGTCCTAAAAGAATCGATTGCAAAAAGGATCAACATTAACATAACGTGGATATATTATACAATTGTGATTTGGTAAATATCTAAATTCTAATACAGTATGTGAATTGATATTATATTTGACAAAAGGAATATTTTGCCATGCTAAGGATGCCATAGCTTTTCAGAGTCCCTTATTCCCATCTTAATAATTCCTATACAGGAGCATGAGTGTGCTCGTAATGTCACAACAAATAAAAATTACATACGTCCAAGATAGGAGTAATTGATAATGCTGTTAAAATGAAGAGAAATATAGCTCATGGCTTCTCATCAGGCAATCCTGACCAGTGGCAATGGAGCATATGAACTCAAGGAACTTTACTTACCAAGGTGATTGACAATATATCGGCCCAGGAATCCTGTTGCTCCAAACACAGTGGCCACGACCCCACTGAATGAGGAACGTCCACCTTTCCCATGAGGTATGAGGGCATGATGAAGCTGGCGATGGGGTGGGCCATGACACACAGATGTGGCTACTGCAGTAATGGCAGAACCTTAAACAAAACCCCAAAGTATACAACAATGGCCAATGTTAATATTTTTACAACTGTGAACACAAATAGCTCCTTTCCCTAAAAACCTGTAACACTATTTTTCAATCAGTACTTTAGTAATTTAACTATCAAAAGCAATAATAGGGGGCCGGGCACGGTGGCTCATGCCTGTAATCCCAGCACTTTGGGAGGCCGAGGTGGGTGGATCACCTGAGGTCAGGAGTTTGAGACCAGCCTGGCCAAGACGGTGAAACCCCATTTCAAAAGTAAAATAAAATAAAATATTAAAATAATAATAATAATAATAATAATAATAAACACAAAATACTACAACACAGAATCCACAGGACATGAGGAAATATATATTCCCTACTCTATACAATGTAATTTACCTAAAAAGACAAGTCACGTTGTTTAAAAACCACATTAAACAGTCACAAAGTAGGAAAGTATAAGCCTATATGGCGAAAGGAACTGAGAATACATAATAAAGGAGCACTAAATCACATTACTATGAAGAAGGATTTCTGGACAAAATGTTTTGAGAAAGGTCTTAAAGAGGAAAAAAAGAAAGGACAGAATTCCATGAGAAACACATAACAATGCAGAGGTATAATGAATAAGCCTAGCACAGGGCAACACAAACGACTCTCCTGGAACAGAATCTGAAACTGGTGACTAATGAAAAACGAAGTTGATGATATCGGTTGGAATCAGAGGATTATTAATACAGAATATTCTTTTTTCAATGCTACCTTTATCACCACCTTATAGATAAGGTTAGTAACTAGCCCAAAGTGCCAGTAAAGATTAAAAAGCAATCCTGTGAGGTAGGGGAAAAAATGCAGAAGGAAACAGAATCTAAAAACCAAAAAAGAAAGTGTTTCAAGAAGAGAATAGCTAACTTTATCAAATGCTGAAACGGAAGTAGAAAGAGAACAGAGGACTACAGAATCTAGAGGATGTGGATGTAGGTGGCATAAATAGAGCAATTTTATTGGATTAGTGGGACTGAAAGCCAGACTGGAGTAAACAAAAGAGAGGCTGTGAGGCAAGGAAGTAAGTAGATGAGGAGCATAGATAATCATCCTTCTGAGGAAGGAGAAACTGGACTAGAGAAACACAAGGACAAGGACCGATTTGTTTGTTTGTTTCTTTTAAATATCAGTTGACATTTTTGTGCTGATGGAAATGACAGGATTTCCACGGTAGGAGGGGGATATTACTGATTCTAGAAAGGGAATGAATAGTTGAGAGGATGAGATCAAATGCAAAGTGAAGGAACTGACCACAGAACAGAGCAGAAGGAGCTTACCCATTGTAATAAGAGAAAAGGCAAAGAATTATCACATATCAACCATTAGAGTTTATGGTGGGAAAATGACTGTTCTCATCTGATTTCCTAGGAAAATGTAGCACTGAAAATCTACTCGAGATTGGTATGCATGAATTTAACATAAGGCCAGTTAGTTTGGAGTTTTCCGTAGCCCCGTTCTCCATTGCTTAGTGGCAGGCAGCAAATTACGTGGAAAGTTTTGTTTAATCAGGGTCAGTGTTTTTTATGACGATGGGAGTTGGGCTGGGGAATTAAGAATGCATAAAAGGGAATGATTAGAATAAGGAAGTGAGGACATAGGATAAGACAGGGAAAAGATGGCAGAGTCAATGAACTGGGAAGAGTTACTAGAGTTAAGGAACTAATATCTCAAAGGACTGTTAAGAAGATTAGATATAAATCTTGGATGCAAGATTAGATTAGACATAAAGCATTTAGTACATTACCCAGAGCATATTAAGCATTCCATGAATAATAGTTGCTTTTACTTTTATTATTTTGAAATTTCTCAGACGGTAACGTCACACTAACCTCACATGGCTATTTGTTTTTTTTAATAATTATGGGCCAAGTATCATTCTAGAAACTGTGACCATCACAGTAGAATACAAAACCCTGGCTTCATGAAGCTCACAATTTAAAGGGTTGATGAGAATTAATAATATATGGGGAAGCAGCTGTCAGAGTGCCTTGCAAATAGTAGGTGCTCAATAAATATAAATTATTATTCTCTTTGGTTGAGCATCTCTTTCTTCCATTTATTATGGGTACTATTAGAAGAACAATATATTCATTATATTTCTCTGCTTAAAAACCTACATTGATTTCCTACTGCAATATATTTGCTTGCACAGTGCATTAATTTTTTTAAAGTCTTTATTTAAAAAATTATATGCATGCTCTACATAGTACCAAAATGATATACACATTATAAATCATGTATTACTTAGAATAGTGTCTGGCATAGAGTTTAAACTAAATAAGTGTTAGCTATTGTTACTATAGAAAATAGTTTTTAGGAGTTCTAATATTATATTTCCATAACTTATTAGGCCCTCTTGCACAACTACCTTTGGAGACTACTGGTCTAAACTCTGCTTGGCTTTCAAAGGTCTCCACTGTCTGATCCCATCTAACACATTCAACCTCCTTTTCCATTAACGCAGATATACAGGTAGTCATTTCACTGCCTCTTGAATACCTCATGACTCCATTCTCACCCACTTGTCTTTCCCAGAAGACTTTCCAGATCATAACAGCCCTAAAGAGATCAATGGGAGCACTACAATTCTCCACTCATCTTCCAATCTTCCTTCAGTACCTGAAATGATAATCTTTCCCTTTTATGATTTCCTGTGATATATAATAGTCTTGCCACGCTTTACTATATACAGTTGTCTTACACAGTTCTGTCCTATAGTGTGTGGTTTATTTTACATACTAGACTTGCCTCTCCAGAATTTACTCAAAAACTTACTTTACCACACAATAACACAGAGTGGTTAAGAACACAAGCTATGGTGTCAGTCAGAGGAAGGTAAGTTAAAAGAGAAAATTAATTAAAATACCTAGAACTGGATATGGCAGATAGCAGGTACTCAATAAACAGTGATTACCATTCACAATCTACATTATATCATACAAATGTAATAATTTAACAAGAACCAGCAAATGCTTTTGCAAGACATTGTGACTACAAAACTATCCACTGTAAGTGATGTGCACCACCACCTTCACAGTGGTATGCAGGAGTTCTAACCATGAGGGAAAACCATAAAACGAGGATCCTCTAAACTCCTAATCCTTGCCTTAGACTGAACATCAAACCTATCTGTGGAGCTTTTAAAAATTTAAGGTGCAAGAAGCTAATCTCAAATTCTGATTCAATCGCTCTACAATCAGTCTTAATTTCTATTTTTTATAAAGCTCTACGAGTGATTCTGACATCAGCCAATTTTGAAAGCAAATGATATTCTGTAAGATTAAAATACACTAAGAAACAAATACAACTTTTGGAGTTTGAGTGGAATATATTTGTGGAAGAGTAGAGGGTGAAAGAATAATAATAAAGTATAACCGTATTTCTAATTGCCTTGCTTTTTAGTGAGGGCAAATGTATGTTTCCAATTTGAGGACTGGGAGCAGATCCAATCGGATTAGAGAGAAAACAAATAATGCTAACAAATTCTAAGATAGCCTTCATTATTCTTCACTTTCCTTTCCACCAAGCTCCTGATTCTTCTCTCCTCAAACATCCTTCTCTCCCCCAGACCCCAAGGCACTCGGCCCAACACATTCTACATCCATATAGACGCTTTAGGTTAAAAGGATGCTTTTACAAACATTAGCTCATTTAATCTTATCAGAGCGTCCCTGGTATTGTAATATTATCATTTCCATCGCGCCATGAAGAATCTGAATTGAGACCTATTAAGGGTTTGCACAAGGTCATAAAGTCAATCCAAGAAAACCTCTCGCCACACTAGCCTTACTTCGCTACCCTACAGATTTCTCTCCCTGTCCCATACAAATATTTCTCATAATCCTAAACCCTTACAACCGTATCAGAAGTCTGATTCTCTCAATCCCTTCTGTAACCCTGCTTTCTCTCCTTCGTATCCCGCTGCTCAAGATCTTTTGTCCCCTCCCAAGATGTACAATTGAGTATGTAAACAGGGGAAGCGGAAAGCAAAAGGAGAAACCCGAGGCAGCTCCAGACCTAGAAAAACCAGAGTGCCTAGGAAGTCGGCGTGACCGCTGCAGCACGGCGCCACTCCCAAAACCTTAGATCCCCGTCTCGGAATCCCGATCAGGGGTCGCCGTTCCCGGTGACACTTACGTGACATTGGCAGGGCCCGGACAACCCGGGATTGTGCGGCGGCCGCCATCTTCTCCCACAATTCCTCACGCCGGCACTCCTGACTGACTACGGCTGCTAAGCTGGGTCAAAATTTATCTTCCACGCCTGTTTGCGCAGACGCTAACCAGGAGGAAAAGCGTTTCGGGTACCACTGTGGTTAAGAAAGCCGGGAGAAGAGAGGAGACAGGAAGGGAGGCCAAGTGAAGGAGAGGGGGAATAAAGGAAGTAAAAAGAATTTGGCTGTTGGAATTTCAGATCTGGAATAGGCTGTCAAGATGTGTCTTTGTTTGTAATCTGTAATTGCCGAGGAACCTGAAGTTCAGAGGTTAACCAGTGACTGACTTGGGACATGCAAAATGGCAAGACCGCGGTAGAAGACCTCAGCTTTCCTGACTCTCAGTTTCCTGTTCCTTGAAAATGTCAGCTAAGGCAGCCCTGGTGAGGCCAGGGGAAGAAGGAGGTGTAGCCCCCTGCGCTCGGGAGGTCCAGGTCCCAGGAGAGAGAAAAAGGGAGACAAGGACGAGGGGAAAAGTGGAGAAGAGAAACCGAAATGAGGGTGTGTCCTAAGTGGATAAATGTACGTCGAGCCCGCCAAGCACTTTCTCTCCTACGGACCTTTGTGCTTGCTGTTGGCGTTTCCTGGAATGCTCACTCGGGTATCTGCACCAGCTCACGTCTCTGCTCAAAAGTGACCTCTTCGGAGAAAACAACTCTGACCATCCTGTCCAAGGTGGTAATCATTCTACCAATTTTTGGTTTAAGTTTATATACCAAAGCACTTATCACCACCTGGCGTATGAATTCAGGAGTTCTTACCAGGAGTGTGATTCATGAGTGGGCTTCAGGAAATCTGTGAACTTCCTGAAATATTATGTAAAATTTAGTGACCATGTGTCCCATCTGAACATCTGTCTAAGAGGAACCTGCAGATGGCTCTCTCTAGCGCAATGGTTTGTAATTTTTTCTTTAACTGTGGACACCTTTGAGAATCTGCATTGTTCTACAAAGAGCCATCTGGAGACTGAGGAAATTTCAGGTTAGGCTAAGTGCTTGGATTTTAAAATACTTTATTACGGTCAACCTCTCCAGATTCTTGGGTAAGAAACAGCAACCAGTGATCCTGTGAAACATGCCTTGGGCTTATCAGAAAAACCACCTAGTTTGGGGAGGGCGGGTTCTTTCTAGTTGATAATCCTTCCAGTGCTTTTTTTTTTCAGAAAAAGTATGTGTTTCTGGGATAGACAAAAAGGACTGAGGTGAGTAGGGCTGTAGGAGTTGCTTTATTACTAGGCTTGAAATCTTGGCTGTTTCCACTCTTTCTTACCCCTACCGTTTTCTGAAGTGTCACCTACCAAATTGAATTGGAAGACAAGAGAAACCCTTGAATTTCACCAGAGAAGGTTAATAATGCTACGCTGTCATCTTGGCTTCATCCTATGTTCATTTAACACAATTTGCTAATACTTGATTCTGGGACCAATACGGATAGTATTCCTGGTTTGAATTGACAGACCCTGACTGTTACCAGCAATCTTGGAACTCCTGTATAACACTGCCAATTATATTATTTAAAATCTCTAAGTTAAACACTCCCTCATGTTCTCAATTTTACTTTCAAGGTTGCATGATGTAAATGAAAGAACACTGATTTTTCTTTTTTTTCATAAGAGATGGGGTCTAACTATATTGCCCAGGCTGGTCTCAAATTTCTGGGCTCAAGACCTCCTCTCACCTTGGTCTCCAAAATTGCTGGGATTACAGTCATGAGTCACTGTGCCCAGCTGAAAGAACACTGATTTTTAACACCCAGAATACTAGATCCCATTCCCAGTTTTATCAGCTGTTAGCTGTTACCTGGACAAGCTCCGACACCTGTCTAACAGGGTAAATAAAACTTACCCTGTTACCTCAAAAGGTTACTACGAGAATTGGGTGACATAATGGATGCAAAGATGCTTTGTCATCTGCAAAGTACTATATGTAGGTCCATGCAGTACTTTTCAAATACCACTGAAGTATCAAAATCAGGATGTTAAGCTAGAAGAGATCTTAGGAGCTCAGCAAGCCCCATTTCTTTATTTTAAAGATGAAAAGGCTGGGCACAGTGGTTCATGCCTGTAATCCCAGTGCTTTGAGACGCTGAGGCAGGTGGATCACTTGAGGTCAGGAGTTTGAGACCAGCCTGACCAACATGATGAAACCCTGGCCTCTACTAAAAATACAAAAATTAGCTGGGTGTGGTGGTGGGTACCTGTAATCCCAGCTACCTGGGAGGCTGAGGCGCGAGAATCACTTGAACCTGGGAGATGGAGGTTGCAGTGAGCCAAGATCTTGCCACTGTACTCCAGCCTGGAAGACAGAGTTGAGACTCCATTTCAAAAATAAAGAAAGAAAATGAGATATATTAACAAATATATTTGATTAGTAGGTGCACTTTATGTGAAAAGAATACAGGAGCTCTTTTGAGACCTAATATAAAAGATCATCAATGGATAAATAACTTTTTTGTTTAAAGTCTCACTCTGTCACCCAGGCTGGAGTGCAATGGTGTGATCTCTGTTCACTGCCACCTGGGTTCAAGCGATTCTCCTGCCTCAGTCTCCCAAGTAGCTGGGATTACAAGCATGTACTACCATGCCTGGCTAATTTTTCGTATTTTTATAGAGACAAGGTTTTGCCATGTTGGCCAGGCTGGTCTTGAACTCCTGACCTCTACTGATCCGCCCGCTTCTGCTTCTCAAAGTGCTGGAATTACAGACGTGAGCCACTGCACCTGGCAATAAATAACCTTTTTGAAGGAAGTCTGTGATAAACCAGTCACTTTTGAATCTGTTGCAATTTTCATCATTATCTTGTGGCCTTGCTTGGAAGTTCTTTTTGCTTCATGGAAACTGCATATTAGTCCTGTGTTTCATTATTAATTATGGAATAGCTGAGGTAACATTTCCACAGAGAATGTAGTAATAAAGACCGCCCCCATCCCACTCCACCCCAAGCAAAGGAAGAGTCGCTAACCAATTGCCTCATGGTCTGATTTTTCCTACTACAGCTTCTCAGGTCAGGCGGTCAGGCATTGCAAAAGATAAATTAGTTCATTGTATCTCTGAGCACCTAAGACAAATTATAACCCAGAGATGATCAGTTTAGACAAAATATCCTAAAAATATTATATATATATATATATATATATATATATATATATTATTTTTACAAAAGGCAAGATGCTTATAAATAAGAAGAGTCCTGGTTGGATTTGACAAAATAAAGTGATTCCATGGGATTTGCATAAAATTTAGACCCTCAGTTCTTTTATTTCTGATTCTCCCCTACAGTGCTCTAGATTTGTTAATACATAATACTTGCTCTGCTGTTTTAAGTGGAATCCATTGGCAAAATGTCCCCCTCCCGTATTCCCCTGCGTATATTAAACGCTCTAAAGCAAGGGTCCCCAAACCCCAGGCCATGGACCAGTGGTCTGCTAGGAACCTGGCCACACAGCAGGTGAGTGGTGGGCAAGTGAGCAAAGCTGAGCTCCACCTTTTGCCATTAGATTCCTGTAGGAGCTTGAACCCTATTGTGAAAGTGCAGGTTGTGCACTCCTTATGAGAATCTAGTGCCTGATGATCTGTCACTGTCTCCCATCACCCCCAGAGGAGACCCTCTAGTTGTAGGAAACCAGGGCTCCTACAGATTCTACATCATGGCATAATGATAGAAATAAAGTGCACAACAAATGTAATGCGCTTGAATCATCCAGAAACCATTCTCCCGCCCCACTCCCATAGGTGGAAAAATTGTCTCCCATAAAACTGGTCCCTGGTGTGAAAAAGAGTGGGGACCACTGCTCTAAAGAGAGAATTAATCAGAATAAAGCCCAGTCCTTCCAAACTAAACATCAGCGCCTTGGAGCATATCTTCACTCCTCCTCTTTGTCTTTTTGACCACTCATTTTCTGGTAGCCTCACCACTGTTGCTATAGAAACAGTGATATCACCAATTGTGATTCTGATGTCATTCTCCAGTCCCAGCAAGGGGGAGGTACATGGAAAGCCACAGAAGGAAACAAGATCTTGAGCTGAGGAAGAACATCCCATTGACTTGAACAATCCCATCTTCATTGACTTTAAAAGTATATTCTGGAGTCTTCTGTGGTTCACTATTCAAGTGCTACAGAGGTAGGAAATCTTACTGGACTGATAAAACAGCCCATTTTCTGCTCCTCTGTGGTTGGAAGGGAGAATTCAGTGACAAGTGATAGGCAACTTTTTATGTTCAACCCACCCTTGTTCTTCTGTCATCCAATATATATATATATTTTTTTGAGATGGAGTCTTACTCTGTTGTGCAGGCTGGAGTGCAGTGGTGCTATCTTGGCTCACTGCAATTTCCACCTCCTGGGTTCAAGTGATTTTCCTGCCTTAGACTCCCAAGTAGCTGGGATTACAGGCATACACCATGTCACCTGGCTATTTTTTTTGTATTTTTAGTAGAGATGTGGCTTCACCATGTTGGCCAGGATGGTCTTGATCTCTTGACCTCGTGATCCGCCTGCCTCGGCCTCCCAAAGTGCTGGGATTACAGATGTGAGCCAATGCACTCGGCCATTTTTTTTGTATTTTTAATAGAGACAGGGTTTCGCCATGTTGGGTAGGCTGATCTCGAACTCCTGACCTTAAGTGATCTGCCCAACTCAGCCTCCCAAAGTACTAGAATTACAGGTGGGAGCCACTGTGCCCAGCCTGCTTGGACAATTCTAATCCTACCTCTGGAAATAAACAAACCTCTCCTTTAGCAGCATTGAAGTCAAACCTACCATCTTTGCTGCTGACATTGTGATCTTTTTACAGATTGGACAAGATCTCAGCCCATGGGAGAATTTCACTGCTGCCAGAATGTTAGTGGGGCTGGAATATCTAAAGAAATATATACGCACTGATTCTAGCATTTCCTTTCTGAGCCTCAATATCCTAATCTATAAGATGAGAGTGTTAGAAAACATGGCTTCTACGGTCCATTTGTCATTAATTTAATAGATAACATGAAGTGTCATTTTCTTTAACTCCAAGATGTTATTTACCAATTTTTGAACTTATAATAATTGATGAATCCATTCACTGACTTCATTAAACTCTTTAGCTCTTCCTTTCTTTTTTTCCACTTTGTTATGAGAAACATTGATTTAGAAATCTGAATGTCGTTAACCATTAATAAGTATGAAAGTGCCCTTTATAGATGCTATCATCTATAAAGACAATTAGGAAGTTTTAAAAGTCCAAAACAAGCTTCGCAATGCAGATAAACACACACACAGGACCTATAAAATAGAATAAAAAACATTAGAACATAAGTAAGTGAAGTGTTTGCTGAATATATTTGACTAGTAGGTTCTCTTTCTGTGAAAAAAAATACAAAAGCACTTTTGAGATGTTGATTTATTTGTACTAGTGGAATAGGAAGGTCTGCTAGTAAATCATAACTAAGTCTCTGGGGTGCACATATCTCCCAAAGGAGTTGAGCTTCAAGAAGTCTTGAATATATGAATTATCACCATAGTAGATTTGAGCAATCCATCTCTTTTTTGTTCTTTTTCCAATCCAAAAGAAAAAATGAGCTATCTGAAAATGGGCAGATTGTGCATATTCATTCTTCCAGCAGGTAATTATTATGCTCCAATTTTTAGATACTACCTACTATGGGGGATACCAAGATGAATAGGAAAATGCCTCTCCCCTTATGAAGTCACCCAGTAAAGAAGATGAAATATATGGGAGCAATTAAAATACAAGATAGAATGTACATGTTGAGACAAAATATGATAGAAACCTCAATGAGGGAGCAATCACATTCACTAGGTATCTAGAAAATATTTCATGGATAGGGTAGTCCTTGCTTGACCTGGGCTAAAAAGTAAGGGTAAATTTAGAGAGCCAATGCTGGGATGCTGGGTGGATATTCGACAAGAGAGTACAGTGCTCTAATGTCTTCCACTGAAATGTCTTAGTAGAATTAGAACAAGGAAGTTAATAAATCGAAAGATACCTGTGAATTCCCCCTCATAACTTGAGAGTGTATATTTGTAGTCCTCAAAGATGCTTGCAAAGTGTTTTGAGTTCCATAAATTTAGGGTGCTTATTCATTCTAGCTATTTTTCTTCCAACTTCTTATTCAAGCAAGTTTAAAATTAAGCTGAAAATTTTTAGTGTCTTCATTGTTTAAAAAGACTGTATACCAATGATTTGAAGGTGAGGAATAACAATAGTCATTTAAGAAATAATTGGTCCAAAAGTGGAACGGTTTTTGTCATCTGGGAACTGCTAGAATGCACCAAGAATAAGATGTGCACTCATGAAATTTGAATGTCACTTTGAGCTCGTTATTTAAATGCACATGTGAAAAATAATAAATAGGTCAAAATCATTATTTGGTAATAAGAGCAAAAAGTTTCATCTGTAAAATCTGTCATTCTTATCTGTATCTTTCCATTGCAGATTCCTGTATTACATGGCAGGAGGTGTGATAAACTGAGGGATGCTGAAAACAACAATGAATTAATCCAGAGTTTTCCTCCTGTCTCAGAACCTATCCTGAGTAAGAGTAAGTGATCACATAATTCCCATACTTTTTGTGCACAATTTTCAGCATTATAATTGTATATAGCTTAAATGAGGAAATGTATCCTATTGATTTTGTCACACTTTTCTGTTAGAATTAACTCATTTGGATGAAATATAAAATGAAAATTAAGAGATTGTGTTTATGGCTCTCACTAGTACATCAGTAATCTAGGATAACCTGCTTCTGAGTCTTCCAGTTCTTTGGCCAAATCGTAATACCATTCGTTATTTGCTTTATAGTAATGATGCAAGCATAAGAACATTTATATGTAAGTATATATAATAGTGATACAAGCCTAAAAATATTTATATGTATATATGTTTATGCAGAGGACGTACAGGGTTTAACCTCATAGACATTAACAACTTCCTTGTTAAGGTAACAAAACATTCAACTAAGATACCAAAAAAAATTAGAAATGGGGCTGGGCAGGGTGGCCCACACCTGCAATCCCAGCACTTTGGGAGGCCAAGGCAGGTAGATCACTTGAGGTCAGGAGTTCAAGACAAGCCTGGCCAGCACGGTGAAACCCTATGCCTACTAAAAATAGAAAAATTAGCCAAGTGTGGTGTGCCTGGTGTAGTCCCAGCTACTTGGCAGGCTGAGGCAGGTAATTATCACATTGACATTTTTGAGGAACATTTTAATCCGATCCTTCTATTGGCCCCGAGAAAATTTCACAGCTTCCAAGATGTTAGCAGTGCTGGAATATCTAAAGGAATTAGATATTCCCTTGGGAGGTGGAGGTTGTGGTGAGCAACCTGGGATGCAAATTTACTGTGAGCCAAGATTGCACCAGTGCAGTCCAACCTGGGCAACAGAGTGGGACTTTGTCTCAAAAAATAAAGTTAGAAAATCTGGAAGACATGGGTAAATAATTATCTTTCTGGACCTAGCCAGTGTTTCTCACAGAGTTTCTCCAGATAAGCCCTGGTCTAGAAATTCTCAATTCTTGATGTATATTAGAATCACCCAGGGAGCATTTAAGAATTTTAAGAATGCCTGTTTCCCCAACCAAAAACCATTAAAATAAGATTTTCAGGGGGATGGTAACTTGGATTCAGTATCTTTATACAGCTCTCTTGGTGATTCTCATGTCTAATTAGAGTGGAGGACCCATTGTTTACCTAAGGAATCCATTGTATTTGGATACCTGGAAGATGAAAATAAACTGCTTCCTTAGCTCAGTAATCTGAGGTAGTGATCTCTGTGTGAAAACAGGTGCAAATTATTGTGAGAGCAAATAATAAGTAGCTCTTAAAAGATCTTGCATTTCCTTTGTAATGATTATCTCAAATATCCTGTATAACAAAAATGACATATCCACTTATGTAAGTTTCAATCATGTATTTAATCTTTCATTGCTCTGTACTGGTTTTTTTTTTGAGGGAGGATGTCTATCCTCACCACAGTCCAAAGTCATTAAAACAAATATTTCCAGTTAACCAGATGTTCACGCCTTAATATTGCTTCACTTCAAGCAGTTCTTCATAAAACACAGTTGTACTATAAAAAATCAGGGTAAGCTGTTGGGCTTGATTACAACAGTATTTTAAACCAGTATTTTGTTGAAATTAAAATACAGAGATATTCTGTTTCACAAAGATGTTTGAGGCATTGGGGAGGAGAAATGGTGTAGCTATTCCACCTTGATAATCGAGAAGTATAGGTCTGAGCAGAATTTTTTTGTTTTTAATTTTTTTAATGGCAACTGAGCCTAGGGGATGAAGCAGGAAGGAGGGATAAGCTGAGCAAAGTTTTTAATATAAGAAGGGAAACATCTATGTGAAAGCCTGGGAATGGAAGTCTGGCATAGAAAAAGAGGGCAAGGTTCTCATAATTTTAGATGATCAGTGGATAACTCTAAGTCATTATAGTTGACCATGTTTTCAAAGACTACCAAGTAAGGAGTACATAGAATAGGGACTATGATCAATCAATGAAAGCAGCAGGTCTAAGCAATTCCTTTAAGAAAAATGACTGCAAATATAAAAAGAGAGAAATAGTAGCAAGAAGTAGCTTGGGGTGGAATAAGACAATTAAAATGAATCTCAGTTTTCTGGCTTAGAAGACCAGGTAAATGGTGGTGCCATTACCGAGATTAGGGAATCAGCAAAGTATTGGGAAGGCTGTGAACGAATTCACTTCAGCAAGGAAATCACTGCATCCATGGACAAAGGCCCGTTGGATGGCACACATGACATCTCTTTTGTCCTGTCTGATATTCAGAAATTCCACTGAACCATAGAGGCTGAGAATTCCCCTAGGATCCTTGGCTAATGAGGAGGGTTTGGTCTTTAGTAAGAGAGACACCAGACTTACTGCTAGTATGAGTAAGTTACAGCTTTAGAAATTAATTAAAAATAAAACATCTTTTACTTAAAAGCTAAGTTGGTAGGGCAAGAACCACCAACAAGGGAGCACTAAATTAATTCTATTTTGGTCACATTGAGTTTTGAATGTCTACTGAAAATCTAGTGGGTGCAGGAGGAGGGTCATCAAGCAAGGCCACAAAGGGGTGGGACATGGCTGCTAGGTTCATTCATTTAACAAAGATGTGTTAAGCACCTGTAGCAGATACCAGGCACTAGCTTCTTCATTAGAGGTGCAAATATGTTTAAGAAATCTTCCTTCCATTGAGAGCTGAGGATGAAGATATCCAGAATGGAGTGGGTCTAAAGTGGCTGTTGGGGAAGGTCTCTATTGAAGGCATTGTTCATATTTCCCATGCCTTAGCCATGATCACCACGTTTCTTCTTACTTTTGTGTAATCTGCCCTTTTGATGATTCTTATTTTTTTTCCTAATTCCAGATGTCAGATAAGGTTGATTGGTTACAAAGTCAAAATGGAGTGTGCAAAGTTGATGTCTATTCTCCTGGAGACAGCCAAGCCCAGGGCTGGGAAATGGTAAGGGTCAGCCTCTTGATAAACAGTAGGTTAAGAATATGGGGCTGTCATTAACAGTAGCCTTATTCTCTCCACCATACCACCAACCTGTTGTTTTTCATGGTGGGATTCTTGTGGTGGACAGGAAATGAGCCCCTGTGGAACAAAACATTCCCATTTATAGTTTTGTGGGAAAAAAATTCCCATCATATGGTATTTAATATGCTATAATTAATGAAATATATATGTACATATAAGCTGTATAACATATGTCGTGTAGGTATATATCATGTATATGTAAATATATATGTATATGTCATGTGTATATTGTAGCTGTAAAATTTTAATTTTCCAACAGAGAGGAATTGGAGATAAATGTCTCCAAGGCTTATAGAAAATATTTTCTAAAATGTAGGATGCCTTAAAGTTTTCAGAACTATAAACTCTCATCTAAGCCACATTGTCATTCTGCCTTTACTATTCAACAAACATTTATTAAATACTTAATATCAGGCAATGTATCAGTCAGAGTCTAGTCAGAAGATAAAAACCATACGAGTAACTTAATGTTTAAAAATTATTTAGTAATAAAAGGTAGTAAACTACTAAAAGCCATAAAAGAGGACTCTAGGAATTCCAGAAATAACAAATGCAGAAAGCAGCTACTACCCCAGGCTGAGATTGCATAAACAAGGAAGAAACTAAGTAAATATAAGAGCTGCCCTCCCTCAACCAAAGCTGCTTCCCATCTCTTTGGAAAGAATGTGGCTGCCACAGGAAACTTGCCAGAGGGAAGCCCTTTCCTCCTGCTCTGACCATGCAGTGTCCCCCCATACCCTCTATTGACAAAGCCAACTGCAAAGGAGAAATGTTTAGAGTTCAGCTCTGGTGTCACAAAGAAAGGCAAAGAAGGGTGGATTTGGAGTGAGAGATAGTAAATCAATAGCTGGCACAGACACTGTCCTGAGTGTGAGAGTCAGAGACATAAAATAAATTAGAATTCTCTCCTTTTAAGGATCTCATAATCTAATGGAATCACTATTATTAATAGACTATTACAGCAATATATCAGGCCAGGTACAGTGGCTCACACCTATAATCCCAACACTTTGGGAGGCCAAGGCAGGAGAATTGCTTGAGCCCAGGAGTTGGAGAACAGCCTGGGAAACATGGCGAAACTCTGTCTCTACTAAAAAAAAAAAAATTAGCCAGGTGTGGTGGCACATACCTGTAGTCCCAGCAACTTGAGAGTCTGAGGCAGGAGAATCACTTGAGCCCAGGATTTTGAGGTCGCAGTGAGCTATGATCATGCCACTGTGCTCCAGCCTGGGCAACAGTGAGACCTTATCTCAAAATTTAAAAAAATAAATAAATAACACTTATCAAACATTTATTTGCATGTAATCAAAAGCAAATGACCCATCTTCTTCTATTTGTCCAAATCTGGTCAATCTATATATAGCCTTAAAGAGAAAACACTAACAAATCTACGTGAGACATTAAGACATAAATATAATAAATATTCAATTACTATAAAGGGCCAGCCAAAACTGCTTCTACTGAATCTTTGACTTACCTCTGCCCTTTCATTTGAAGAAACAAAGGGCAGATCAGTTTCAATGCTAAATCAAATGAATAGTGATTTTTCACTAAATGAGAAGCAATGTGAGGGATACAAAAAAGAATGTAACAATTACTGAACCTTATCATTCATTAGCGAAAATACACACATGAAAATAGACATGGTGGAGTGGCATGAAGAACAGATGCCACGGCCTCCACCACCGCGGCGTGAAGAACAGATGCCACGGCCTCCACCACCGCGGCATGAAGAACAGATGCCACGGCCTCCACCACCGCGGCGTGAAGAACAGATGCCACGGCCTCCACCACCGCGGCGTGAAGAACAGATGCCACGGCCTCCACCACCGCGGCGTGAAGAACAGATGCCACGGCCTCCACCACCGCGGCGTGAAGAACAGATGCCACGGCCTCCACCACCACTGCCATGCACACACTCTCTAGACACACTCTAGTCCTATGGATCACGCCTAGGCCTTGGTGCCAGGAAGCTTCAGCTGGCAGCTCCGCTTGCTGCGTCTCAGGTTTCTTTACCTCCTGAAAGAAGAAAATTGACCCCTTGAATTCAGGAAGTTCATTGAAGAGTCTGAAATTAGTGTCTTATTTCAGATTTAGGCATGGCTAATTGAGGTGCAATAAGACCCAATGGGCCAAATACTGTAAATAAAATATGCCAGTTCAAACTAGTGCTTCCGAAAGAGTCTGCTGTTGGCAAATCAAGCCTAGTGCTTCATTTTGTGGAAGGTCAATTTCATGAATTTTAAGAGAGTACCATTGAGGTAACTCTCAAAGTGATAGAAGCTGTTTCTTTGTGAAATATGGGCCTGAAAAGAAAACCAACCGCTAGTGCTGGTGATGGGAATGAAGAGAAAATGAAGAGATCTAAGAGTGATGGTTCTTAGCCAGAAAATAAATGTTTCAGGAAAGTTAAAGTAGTTTTACAGATTGAGCTGCTTTTCTAACCCAAACTGTGTGTCTTGATGACACTACAGTATAGGTTGAAAGATGGGATATAGCTCGTCAAGAACAATACCGTAGCCTAGCACCGATGTACTACAGAGGACACAAGCAGCCATAGTTGTATATGATAACACAAATGAGGAGTCCTCTGCAAGAGCAAAAAATTGGGTTAAAGAACTTCAGAGGCAAGCAAGTTCTAACATGGTAGTAGTTTTATCAGGAAACAAGGCTGACCTCGCAAAGGAAAGAGTAGTAGATTTCCAGGAAGCACAGTCCTATGCAGATGACAATAGTTTATTATTCATGAAGACAGCAGCTGAAACATCAATGAATGCAAATGAGATATTCATGGCAATAGCTAAAAAATTGCCAAAGAAGGAACCACCAAATCCAGGAGCAAATTCTGCCAGACGAAGAGGAGTAAACCTTGCTGAACTTACACAACCAAGCAGGAGTCAGTGTTGCAGTAACAAAACCTCCAGTTTGAACTAGATGGAATAGTCTTCTGCTTCTTAACTGTTAATAATGATGGAATTGGAGCATTTATCCAGCCCAGTATGACTTCCAAAAGAAGAGAATTGTGATAATAGAGTCAAGTTTCTAATACAGAATTATTTTAAGTGTTTTGAACTTAATTTTTAGTAACATGCATGGGTCCCTTTCACTAATGTTTCAGCAATAAGGAAAAATGAGAACTATATGTATACTTATTTCATTATTCCCCCTAATTTCTTATCACTAGGAGTATAGACAAATGACTGACTGGACCAACACAGTTAACCAGCCCATTTCTCCACACTGCTACAATAGTCAACTGTGAAAAAAATTTAGAATGTACTATTTGGCCTTTTCAAAACCATTCTCTTTTTATAAGGAGATTCTAATGTTATTTATGCTTAGCCATAGTATTCAGGCAAATGTTCATTTCTCCTGATATTTGTATTTAAAATGGACATTTCACATTTTAATAAATTAACCACAAGAAAATAATCCCACATATACAAGGTGGGGGGTGGAAAGAGCATTAATGGCATCTAAATCATAGCCAGTCCTGTTTTTTGTTTTTTTTTAAAATGGGTTAAAAAAAATCAAATGTAACCCCATCTTGTTTTAGGAATTTGAGAACTAATAAATGCATCTTAATGGATAGTGTTCCTTTCAAACATGTGAGTCATTTAACAAAATGAAATAAACCAGGTATCTGTGATTTCTAATTAATCACTGCTGGCCATTACCTAGGTTTTGTTGTTTGGTGCAGGGAGGAGACTTTCATTCACTTTTGACGCAGGGTAGTCAATGCACCAACAATTATGTATATTTAAACTTGATTATTTTATTTTATTTTATTTATTGCATTTTAGGTTTTGGGGTACATGTGCAGAACATGCAAGACAGTTGCATAGGTACACACATGGCAGTGTGTTTTGCTTCCTTTCTCCCCTTCACCCACATTTGGCATTTCTCCCCAGGCTATCCCTCCCCTCCTCCCCCTCCCACTGGCCCTCCCCTTTTCCCCCCAATAGACCCCAGTGTTTAGTACTCCCCTCTCTGTGTCCATGTGTTCTCATTTTTTATCACCCGCCTATGAGTGAGAATATGCGGTATTTCATTTTCTGTTCTTGTGTCAGTTTGCTGAGAATGATGTTCTCCAGATTCATCCATGTCCCTACAAACGACACAAACTCATCATTTCTGATTGCTGCATAATATTCCATGGTGTACATGTGCCACATTTTCCCAATCCAGTCTATCATCGATGGGCATTTGGGTTGATTCCAGGTCTTTGCTATTGTAAACAGTGCTGCAATGAACATTCGTGTGCATGTGTCCTTATAGTAGAACGCTTTATAGTCCTTTGGATATATACCCAGTAATGGGATTACTGGGTCAAATGGAATTTCTATTTCTAAGGCCTTGAGGAATCGCCACACTGTCTTCCACAATGGTTGAACTAATTTACACTCCCACTAATTTATGGTGTAAAAGTGTTCCTTTTTCTCCACATCCTCTCCAGCATCTGCTGTCTCCAGATTTTTTAATGATCGCCATTCTAACTGGCGTGAGATGGTATCTCAATGTGGTTTTGATTTGCATCTCTCTGATGACCAGTGACGATGAGCATTTTTTCATATGATTGTTGGCCTCATATATGTCTTCTTTCGTAAAGTGTCTGTTCATATCCTTTGCCCAATTTTGAATGGGCTTGTTTGTTTTTTTCCTGTAAATCTGTTTGAGTTCTTTGTAAATTCTGGATATCAGCCCTTTGTCAGATGGGTAAACTGCAAAAATGTTTTCCCATTCTGTTGGTTGCCGATTCACTCTAGTGACTGTTTCTTTTGCCATGCAGAAGCTGTGGAGTTTCATTAGGTCCCATTTATCTATTTTGGCTTTTGTTGCCAGTGCTTTTGGTGTTTTGTTCATGAAGTCCTTGCCTACTCCTATGTCCTGGATGGTTTTGCCTAGATTTTCTTCTAGGGTTTTTATGGTGCCAGGTCTTATGTTTAAATCTTTAATCCATCTGGAGTTAATTTTAGTGTAAGGTGTCAGGAAGGGGTCCAGTTTCTGCTTTCTGCACATGGCTAGCCAGTTTTGCCAACACCATTTGTTAAACAGGGAATTCTTTCCCCATTGCTTGTTTTTGTCAGGTTTATCAAAGATTGTATGGTTGTAGATACGTTGTGTTGCCTCCGATGCCTCTGTTTTGTTCCATTGGTCTATATCTCTGTTTTGGTACCAGTACCATGCTGTTATGATTACTGTAGCCTTGTAGTATAGTTTGAAATCCGATAGTGTGATGCCCCCTGCTGTGTTCTCTTTGCTTAGAATTGACTTGGCTATGCGGGTTCTCTTTTGGTTCCATATGAAGTTCATGGGGGTTTTTTCCAGTTCTGTGAAGAAAGTCAATGGTAGCTTGATGGGGATAGCGTTGATTCTGTAAATTACTTTGGGCAGTATAGCCATTTTCACGATATTAATTCTTCCTAACCATGAACATGGAATGTTTCTCCATCTGTTTGTGTCCTCTCTGATTTCATTGAGCAGTGGTTTGTAGTTTTCCTTGAAGAGGTCCCTTACGTTCCTTGTGAGTTGTATTCCAAGGTATTTTATTCTTTTTGTAGCAATTGTGAATGGCAATTCATTCTTGATTTGGCTCTCTTTAAGTCTGTTATTGGTGTAGAGGAATGCTTGTGATTTTTGCACATTGATTTTATATCCTGAGATTTGCTGAAGTTGCTTATCAGTTACAGGAGTTTTTGGGCTGAGGCGATGGGGTCTTCTAGGTATACTATCATGTCGTCTGCAAATAGAGACAATTTGGCTTCCACCTTTCCTATTTGAATACCCTTTCTTTCTTTTTCTTGCCTGATTGCTGTGGCTAGAACTTCCAGTACTATATTGAATAGGAGTGGTGAAAGAGGGCATCCTTGTCTAGTGCCAGATTTCAAAGGGAATGCTTCCAATTTTTGCCCATTCAGTATGATATTGGTTGTTGGTTTGTCATAAATAGCATTTATTACTTTGAGATACGTTCCATTGATACTGAGTTTATCGAGGGTTTTTAGCATAAAGGGCTGTTGAATTTTGTCAAATGCCTTCTCTGCGTCAATTGAGATAATCATGTTTTTTTTTGTTTTTGGTTCTGTTTATGTGATGAATTACGTTGATAGACTTGCGTATGTTGAACCAGCCTTGCATCCCCGGGATGAATCCTACTTGATCATGATGGATAAGTTTTTTGATTTGCTGTTGCAATTGGCTTGCCAATATTTTATTGAAGATTTTTGCATCTATGTTCATCATGGATATTGGCCTGAAATTTTCTTTTCTTGTTGGGTCTCTGCCGGGTTTTGGTATCAGGATGATATTGGTCTCATAAAATGATTTGGGAAGGATTCCCTCTTTTTGGATTGTTTGGAATAGTTTCAGAAGGAATGGTACCAGCTCCTCTTTGTGTGTCTGGTAGAATTCGGCTGTGAACCCGTCTGAACCTGGGCTTTTTTTGAGTGGTAAGCTCTTAATTGCTGCCTTGACTTCTGACCTTGTTATTGGTCTATTCATAGTTTCAGCTTCCTCCTGGTTTAGGCTTGGGAGGACACAGGAGTCCAGGAATTTATCTATTTCTTCCAGGTTTACTAGTTTATGTGCATAGAGTTGTTTGTAATATTCTCTGATAATGGTTTGAATTTCTGTGGAATCTGTGGTGATTTCCCCTTTATTATTTTTTATTGCATCTATTTGGTTGTTCTCTCTTTTATTTTTAATCAGTCTGGCTAGTGGTCTATTTTGTTGATCTTTTCAAAAAACCAGCTCTTGGATTTATTGATTTTTTGAAGGGTTTTTCATGTCTCTATCTCCTTCAGTTCAGCTCTGATCTTAGTTATTTCTTGTCTTCTTCTGGGTTTTGAGTTTTTTTGATCTTGCTCCTCTAGTTCTTTCAATTTTGATGATAGGGTGTCAATTTTGGGTCTCTCCATTCTTCTCATATGGGTGCTTATTGCTACTTTCCTCTAGAGACTGCTTTAAATGTGTCCCTGAGATTCTGGCATGTTGTGTCTTCGTTCTCATTGGTTTCGAAGAACTTCTTTATTTCTGCCTTCATTTCGTTGTTTATCCAGTCAACATTCAAGAGCCAGCTGTTCAGTTTCCATGAAGCTGTGCAGTTCTGGGTTGGTTTCTGAATTCTGAGTTCTAACTTGATTGCACTATGGTCTGAGAGGCTGTTTGTTATGATTTCAGTTGTTTTGCATTTGCTGAGCAGTGCTTTACTTCCGATTATGTGGTCAATTTTAGAGTAGGTGTGATGTGGTGCTGAGAAGAATGTATATTCTGTGGATTTGGGGTGGAGAGTTCTGTAAATGTCTATCAGGTTTGCTTGCTCCAGGTCTGAGTTCAAGCTCTGGATATCCTTGTTGATTTTCTGTCTGGTTGATCTGTCTAATATTGACAGTGGAGTGTTAAAGTCTCCCACTATTATTGTGTGGGAGTCTAAGTCTCTTTGTAAGTCATTAAGAACTTGCCTTATGTATCTGGGTGCTCCTGTATTGGGTCCATGTATGTTTAGGATCGATAGCTCTTCTTGTTGTATCGATCCTTTTACCATTATGTAATGGCCTTCTTTGTCTCTTTTGATCTTTGTTGCTTTAAAGTCTATTTTATCAGAGATGAGAATTGCAACTCCTGCTTTTTATTGCTCTCCATTTGCTTGGTAAATCTTCCTCCATCCCTTTATTTTGAGCCTTTGTGTATCCTTGCATGTGAGATGGGTTTCCTGGATACAGCACACTGATGCGTTTTGGATTTTTATCCAATTTGCCAGTCTGTGTCTTTTGATTGGTGCATTTAGTCCATTTACATTTAGGGTTAATATTTTTATGTGTGAATTTGATACTGCCATTTTGATGCTAGCTGCCTGTTTTGCCTGTTAGTTGTTGTAGATTCTTCATTATGTTGATGCTCTTTAGCATTTAGTGTGATTTTGGAATGGCTGGTACTGGTTGTTCCTTTCTATGTGTAGTGCCTCTTTCAGGAGCTCTTGTAAAGCAGGCCTGGTGGTGACAAAATCTCTGAGTACTTGCTTGTTCGCAAAGGATTTTATTTTTCCTTCACTTCTGAAGCTCAGTTTGGCTGGATATGAAATTCTGGGTTGAAAGTTCTCTTCTTTAAGAATGTTGAATATTGGCCCCCACTCTCTTCTGGCTTGTAGTGTTTCTGCCGAGAGATCTGCTGTGAGTCTGATGGGCTTCCCTTTGTGGGTGACCCGACCTTTCTCTCTGGCTGCCCTTAGTATTTTCTCCTTCATTTCAACCTTGTTGAATCTGACGATTATGTGCCTTGGGGTTACTCTTCTTGCGGAATATCTTTGTGGTGTTCTCTGTATTTCCTGCATTTGAGTGTTGGCCTGTCTTGCTAGGTGGGGGATATTTTCCTGGATAATGTCCTGAAGAATATTTTCCAGCTTGGATTCATTCTCTTCGTCACATTCTGGTACACCTATTAAACGTAGGTTAGGTCTCTTCACATAGTCCCACATTTCTTGGAGACTTTGTTCATTCCTTTTTGCACTTTTTACTCTGATCTTGGTTTCTTGTTTCATTTCATTGAGTTGATCTTCGACTTCTGATATTCTTTCTTCTGCTTGGTCAATTCGGCTATTGAAACTTGTGCATGCTTTGTGAAGTTCTTGTATTGTGTTTTTCAGCTCCTTTAATTCATTCATATTCCTCTCTAAGTTATCCATTCTTGTTATCATTTCATCGAATCTTTTTTCAAGGTTCTTAGTTTCTTTGCATTGATTTAAAACATGTTCTTTTAGCTCACAAATGTTTCTCATTATCCACCTTCTGAAGTCTAATTTCGTCATTTCGTCACAGTCATTCTCCGTCCAGCTTTGTTCCCTTGCTGGTGAGGAGTTTTGGTCCTCTGTAGGAGGTGAGGTGTTCTGGTTTCGGATGTTTTCCTCCTTTTTGCACTGGTTTCTTCCCATCTTTGTGGATTTATCCACGTGTCATCTGTGTAGTTGCTGACTTTTCGATTGGGTCTCTGAATGGACACCCAGATTGTTGATGATGAAGTATTTCAGTTACTTGGTTTTCCTTCTACCAGTCAAGCCCCTTTGCTGCATGACTGCTGAGGTCCACTGCAGGCCCTGCTTGTCTGGGGTGCACCTATAGCAACTGTGGAACAGTGAGGGATGCTACCAGTTTCTTTTTCTGCTATCTTTGTCCCAGAATGATGCCTGTCAAATGTCAGTCTTTTGGATATAGAGGGGTCAGGGAGCTGCTTGAGGAGACAGTCTGTACTTTATAGGAGCTCAATTGCTGAGCTGTGAGCTCTGTTGTTCATTCAGGGCTGTTAGGCTGCTATGTTTAATTCTGCTGCAACAGAGCTCATAAAAAAAAACCCTTTTTTTCTCAGATGCTCTGTCTGGGGGGGTTGGGGCTTTATTTTTGAGTGTCCGTGGTGCTGTCGTGCCCAGCTAGGAGGCAGTCTAGTCACTATTTGCCTGCCGCGGCTCCGCCCTGCTGGTGTGAGGTTCGCCCTGTTGCTGTAGGCTCTGCCCTTCTGCTGCGGTCTCCACCCCGCTGCCACGGGCTACGCCCTGCAGCGGAGTCTCTCTGTTGTAGCGGGTTGCCTCGGCCATGGCAGGCTGCGTCAGCAATGGGCGTGTACCTCAGTAGGGGCTGATTGCCTCGGTAATGGCGGACGCCCCTCCCCCACGGAGCTGCGCCCTTAGGGAACCTCTCCACCAGGAGTGTTTGGAATCACTGTTTTGTTTGTCGCACTGCGCTTGGAATCTCCTGGGCTGGCTCACTGTCCAAGTCCTGTTCAGTCTCAAGTTCAGCCCTCTCAAGTCTCAGGTTGCCGGTTCAACAGGGCACCTGGACCAGTGCGCTTTGTGCGGAGCGCTGTGTCGCACCACTGCGCTATAGCGCGGGCCGCCGCCGCACCAGCTGCCGGCTACACCAGCGAAAACCTTTGCCTGGTGTCCCGCGTCTCTTTTATACCTGGGAATTTCCCCATTCTGTGGGCAACAAAGATCCATCTGGAAGTGCTGCCCTGACTCACCCTCTCCGCCCATTCATCAAGAGCTTCAATCCTGGGTTGTTCTCACAGCGCCATCTTGAGTCCTTCTAAACTTGGTTATTTTAAATTCAATCTTTACCTGTACAAAACGGAGACTATATTGTAGTCTCCATATATATATTACTTTTCTGTAATATTTAAGGGTTGCTTAAAAGTATACAAAATGTACAGTTACTAAAACAACTAATTATTTCTCTCCCCCCTCTGACAGTAAGGGGCTTAAGTTCTTCCTCTGTGGCTAGAACCTTAACAAACAATGTTCCCATAATTTGTAATATAAAGTATGGCAATATGTTAGTAACAATCTTGCAGCCTTGTTTTCCAACATTCAATTATTTTGATTAGGTCAGTATATTGCACTAATTATTTTAGGTATTTTCATTATATGAGAGCTACCATGTGTCAGAGATGATTTAATCTATTTACATGTTGGTCTGCTAGGAGGACTTGTACATTTACAATAATGCAGAATTAGGAAAACGATTCACCAGTATTTAGTTTTATATTGAAGTTCTCATGTTGGAATAAAGCAGTATAAAAAGCAAAAAAAAAAAAAAAAAAAAAAAGAATGTAGATAGGTCACTTGAAAGCTCTGAATAACTGTTGGACTAATGAAAAGCAGTTCATGATTATTCGTCACATGTGTTTTCTTTTCTTTTCTTTTTTTTGAGATGGAGTTTCGCTCTTTTTACCCAGGCTGGAGTGCAATGGCGCGATCTCGGCTCACCGCAACCTCCGCCTCCTGGGTTCAGGCAATTCTCCTGCCTCAGCCTCCTGAGTAGCTGGGATTACAGGCACGTGCCACTGTGCCCAGCTAATTTTTTGTATTTTTAGTAGAGACGGGGTTTCACCATGTTGACCAGGATGATCTCGATCTCTTGACCTCGTGATCCACCCGCCTCGGCCTGCCAAAGTGCTGGGATTACAGGCCTGAGCCACCGCGCCCGGCCCATCACATGTATTTTCTAGACAATAATTGCTATAGGTGTTTAAAGAATGGGTCATCTCAAAATGGGATATGGTCAGAGAAAATTTTATGAGGTATGTTTGAGACAAAGGTCAGAGAAAATTTTATGAGGTATGTTTGAGACAAAGGTGGAGAAGAGGAATAAGACAGGGAGATATATAGCTGACTTAAAACTGAGCTACCAAAGGAAAAGATGGTGAGCAGAGAAAATAAAACCCATGAATCCTTTTTATATTCTCCTTCATGGACATGAAAATTTGCCCCAGCTTCAGAAATACTGAGATAATCTGGCATCTTCCTTCCCTAATTGCTCAGAATACTATTGTGCAAGAAAAGAAAAGGCTGCAAGAGGGCAAGGGGGTTCGAAGAGATGGATGTTTGGTTATAGACTGCATTGATAAGAAAGGAAATGTGGGTACGTAGTCTTTCAGTCACTATGGTTTGATCAACCCCTTTTGCAAAATCCTTGTGGATAGAGTGGAATAATAGACATAGTGTATACACATTTTAGGTTTAAAAATATATAGACATTAAAAACCCATAAACACAGCAACTTAACACAATTCTGTGGAATCCATTGTAAAGCTCTGTGCTATGCTGTAGGTTTGGTTTTTTATTTTTTTTTTAAATTTTATTTATTTTTTAAAATATATTTTTGTAGAGACAGGGTTTTGCTATGTTGCCCAGGCTGGTCTCAAACTCCTTTGCTCAAGCGATATGCCCACCTCCGCCTCCCAAAATGATGGGACTGCAGCCGTGAGCCACCACACCTAACTTTTTTTTTTTTTAATTAAAAAGGGTAAAAGAATAAACTCCACAGCTGCACTATAGTAAGGCTTCCTGTACTGTTACAGCCCTATTATGGAAACACACCTATTTGCAGGTTAGTGTGTTTACTTGTAAATGACTAGGTAGTAATGCATTATCATTTTCCAAAAAGAGAGGTAAAATTATCACTTTGATACAGATAGAAAAATGAATATGTACTAAAGATTGTATCTACCTCACAGGTGAGGAAATTGGTAGGTATTACAACCAGTTCAAAGGAGAATGTTTTTAAAGATACACTTATATATCAGGAATATTGAAATAAATATGCAAATAAAAGCAAAACTGGCCTGCTCCACAGTGGGGAAGGGAAATCAACCAAATTTCCATTAGGTAGAGTTTTAACATCTGTAGCCAAGAGTTATTTTGCATCGCTATCAATTATCTACAGCTTGCAGAATTGTAAAATAGCTCTCACAGACTAAGAATCAGATCGTGTGGAAGACTGAAGATAATGCTTAGTCTGTAGGCTATAGACAATGTTTAGTTTTCTATTTAAGCGCAATTTTTTTCCTGTAGTCTTCCCATTTTGATAAAAATTAAAATCTCAAAGTAAGATTATTCTTGAACACAAAATGAAGCTAGTCTTATCAGATTTGGCCTGATTGTTCACATAGGTGCAGCAACTGGATAGGCTTTCTTAAGTTGGCTTTACCGGAAGTCTTCATAAGGAATCTCAGATTGAACTTTTAAAGGCCTCTATTATTTAACTGTGCTGAGTTAGGAAGTCAAGCCTAAGAAACTCTCTACCAGGTTTCACCTGCAGTCGCTAAGAAAACAAGCAGGTATACATTTAGACTTCTCCGAAACTATTGTTCCTAATTATAGTCTCAACCACTAATAGTAATCATAACTGTTAACCAAAGTACTTTCTGTTCTTTCTATTTCTCACACACACAAAAAAACTAGGGGTGAGGGATATATAATTGCGAACATCACACACCAGCTGAAATTCAGATGAGTAGAACTCATGAGTACACCTGAAGAAGACTTGCTACAGCCACAGACACCCTTTATGCCGCCTCTCTAAGTGGAGAAGATGAACACACTCATTAACAGACTTAAAGATATGGCCTCTCTATAAGTGATAAAAATAATAAGCAAAAGCATATAAACTTTATGCTTAGCCATCAATGTCTCTGTGTTCCATCTTACTTAGAAATGATCTACATATTCAGTGAATATGCATTAACTCAATGTAATACCACTCCAGTATTTTAAGTTATACAAAGATGTTGGAAACTTACCATTAGGCTGACATATAAAACATAATAACTGTTGAAATAAAGATGTCAGAATGATTATTGAACGTGGTTAAACACAAATTTACATTTTTCATAATCCTTAAACATTAAGTAGAAGTAATGCTGGCTTTTTTGGATCTGTGTAACCTGTGTAAGTTTATGAAAAGCATATCAAAGTAAAATAAAAGCATACTATTGTATTATACTTAACATTGATAAATAAGAAAAGATATAGCTGTTTTTATTAAATCAAAATTATTAAACTAGTACTGTTGCCAAAGATTTACCTAATTTATGTCAATTTGGGTTTCTAAAATGTTTCTGAGTTAGGTTCCATAAAAACACTTTTTTTTTCCTTTTCTTTCTTTTCTTTTAGCATTCCCTTTGAATATTTTAAATATTGAAAGCTAGAGTTCCTTATTTTCAAGGGATATCAAAAATGTTTAATTTACCTAAGTGTGTGTTTGTGTGCATGTGCATGTGTGTACACGCGCTGATCCGAATAAATATTTTTTAATTTAGGAGACTTCATATCATTATGTACTGATACCATCTGGAGGAAGACATGCTGCTTACACCTAACATTATCTGAATTACAGACATGTAGCGATGCAATCACTGATAGACAGTTTATGGCTTCAATTCTAAACCTTCAGCCAAACTTTGTGTCAAAAATCAACCAGAAACATAAAACTCACTTGTCCAAATATCAAAGAGCTCGTCTCCTTCCAAGTGAGCACAAACACGTTAATTTATTTGAGCTTAAGATAAACAAAAAAAATACTGTCAAAGCAAATTTTCTGTTGCTTCGAATCCAACAGAAGATAGATCTTTATAAATCATTAATCCATAAAAGGAATTAGCAGTGGTCAGAAAATAAAATCAAATTTCCCATCATCACTGTCACCAATTGACCATAAACAAACCAAAGTGAGAACCAAAATGAAAATTAGTGGAGCGGAAAATTAAAACTAGAAAAAATGGTGGCTCATGCTTGTAATCCCAGCGCTTTGGAAGGCTGATGCAGGTGAATCAGGTCAGGAGTTTGAGAATAGCTTGACCAACATGGTGAAACCCCGTCTCTATTAAAAATACAAAAAGTAGACAGGCGTGGTGGCACACCCCTGTAATCCCAGCTACTCAGGAGGCTGAGGCAGGAGAATCACTTGAACCCAGGAGGAGGAGGTTGTAGTGAGCCAAGATTGTTCCATTGCACTCTAGCCTGGGCAACAAGAGCAAGACTCCATCTCAAAAAACAAAACAAAACAAAACGAAAACTAGAAAAACAGAATGTCTGCAAACTTCTGTTGCCACTCTGGGGGCTGAGAAAAGACACACCTGGTGCACTTGTCTCATGAGGACATTTATCTCCATTAGGTGGACCTATTGGGCATCTTGGTGGAAGACTTCCAAAACCATTAAAAGATAATTTTCAAAGAAGGGTAAAATAATGACTCTCATACACATATAAAAATGAACATGTGTTAAAGATTTTATTTAACTCATTAACAAGGAACAGATGAGGTTCAAATGACACATGTAGCTTGGAAATACTGAAGTGAATGTGCCCATGGAGGCAGAGCTGACCTTCTCTACAGTGGGAGAGGCAGTCAGTCGACCCTCCCTTTATTGGTGTCTAGACAAGAATTATATTGCATTGCTGTCAGTTATCTACAGTTAACAGAGTTGTAAAATAGCTCCAAGAGAAGGAGAATTAGATGATGTGTAGTTTTCCACTAAAGCACAAAATACCCCATATAATAGCTATTATTAGGAGAACCATTTGGAAGGGTTTTGAACCAAGCACAATGGCCCTTAACTCCAACATGGTAACAAGCCACTTAAACCAGTTCTGCAGACAACTAGCACAACTGCTTTTCTTTTCTTTCCAAGTAATCAAAACACAGCAGGATATTGTAGGGGTAGAGAGCCCAGATTTTAGAGTCAGAATTGGATTTGAATATGAAACCCCACCATGGACTAGCTGTGAGATGCCTGGCAAACTATTTACTTCTCTAAGCCTCTGTTTTCTTACCTGTGAAACTGGAAGAGTAAAACCTATCTTACTAGGTGAATATGAGGATTAAACAAAATAGTGCATGTAAAACATTTAGCATGGTGCCTGGCAAACCTTATGAGTACTTCACAAATAATAACTAGTAACTATTTGACACTTGGTAATAAAAATACCAAATTGTTCTTTAAAGATGGGCAGTATTTGTGGTCATTCCCAGATAGACATATGAACTCCAATAATTACAGTGATCCTTAGCATTTGATAATAAATAAGACACGTTCATATATACTATTTTATCCTATGTTTAAGAGTTTTTCCCATATGCAGATTGTACAGTTTATAAACGTATAAACATGGCCATGTGCTTATCGCAGCTACTGTCCATCAAAGAATCTGTATTCACACAAAACTACTAAATTGCCCATACATATTAACTGCTGAATTGTAGATCAGAAAGTCAACTTAAGTGATATCAGTCCACTGGAAGCCACTGAACATATCTAGATAGTGTTTGTGCAGCCTGGCAAAGTGACTAATTGTGCACCATTTTCCCTGAATTTTCTCAATTTTTGGAAACTATACTTATAATATGATCTAAATAAAAACAGGTAAATCATAGAAAATAACAATATTAAAACAAGAAAAAATCTGATTCAGTTCAAATGCTAACTCTTCTATGTAGCTGGTGACTATCATCTTTTTTTCAACTTTATTTTAAGTTTGGGGGTACATGTGCAGGTTTGTTACGTAGGTAAACTAGTGTTACAGGAGTTTGTTGTCCAGATTATTTAATCATCCAGGTATTAAGGCTAGTACCCATTAGTCACTTTTCCTTGTCCTCTCCCTTTTCCCTACTACCACTCTCCAAAAGGCCCCAGTGTGTGTTGTTCCTCTCTATGTGTTCATGTGTTCTAATCATTTATCTGCCACTTCTAAGTAAGAACATGTGGTATTTGGTTTTCTGTTGATGAATCACTCTAAATGCCCATCAATGATAGATTGGATAAAGAAAATGTGATACATATACAACATGGAATATTATGCAGCCATAAAAAAGAACGATATCATGTCCTTTACAGGGACATGGATGAAGCTGGAGGCCATTATCCTTAGCAGACTATCCGATCTTAAAGATGTATGTCATTAGAAGCAATATAATGTACTAGCTGAGAGCATAGGCTGTGGAGTCAGACTGCCAGGACTGGAATTTCTGCTCCATCAGTGGTTAGCTGTATTATTTCAAATAAGTCACAAACTTAACTTCTCAGTTCTTCAATTTCCTCCTCTGTAAAATGAGGATAATAAGAGAGTTAAATCTCAGGCTTATTATGAGAATAATTAAATGAGATAGATAATAGTCTTAAAACAATGCCTGATACACAGTGAGTACTGGATACATAGTTACTTTTATTGCCAAGATGGAGCAAGCTTGAGAGGGCTGAGGACATTTGTAACTCAACTTTGAGGTTGTCTGGAATATCCCATGTCTTTGCTTTGTGATAGTCAGATGAATGCTTGTCTATTTTTAAGGACACCTCCACGGATCCTGTCAGAGTGCTCAGCTGGCTCCGCAGAGACCTGGAGAAAAGTACAGCAGAGTTCCAAGATGTTAGGTTCAAGCCCGGAGAATCATCGTTTGGTGGGGAAAGGTCCAACTCAGGAGACCCACACAAAGGCACCACCAAGGGCACTCCAGGAAGATTGCATTTTGAGATAACTCACAAAGAGAATCCTTTCCAGGGCCCCAGGGCCCAACTTGGCAATGGGAATTCAGTAGATGAAGTTTCCTTCTATGCTAACCGCCTCACGAATCTAGTCATAGCCATGGCCCGCAAAGAGATCAATGAGGCAATCAATGGCTCTGAAGACAAATGTGTCCATCAGTCATTGTACATAGGGAATGAACCCATCCCCACCAAAAGTCTCAGTAAGGTAGCATCAAAGCTGGTGAATGAGACTGTCTCTGCATGTTCCAGGAATGCTGCCCCGGACAAGGCTCCCAGCTTTGGAGACAGAGCATCAGAATCATCACAAAAGCCTCCAAATTTGAAATACAAGTCCATTTTGAAGATGAAGGAGAGCACCAGGGAAAGACAGGGTCCAGAGGACAAGCCTGATTCTAAGAAGTCTTTCTTCTATAAGGAAGTGTTTGACTCTCATAATGCAGATTATGCCAGAGCAGGTGGAAGGTTCTTTCCTTGGGAGAGAAAGATGTTTCGAGGGCAGGAAAGGGCTGATGACTTTACAACTTCAGTTAGTGAAAGGATTATGACCTATGCTAACAGTGTGGTATCTGATATTATGGTCTCCATCATGAAGACACTGAGGATCCAAGTGAAAGACACAACCATTGCCACCATCCTACTGAAGAAGGTTCTGCTCAAGCATGCAAAAGACGTGGTCTCAGATCTCATCGACTCCTTCATGATGAACCTCCACAATGTCACAGGGACCCTCATGACTAACACAGACTTTGTTTCGGCTGTGAAAAGAACTGTCTTCTCTCATGGAAGCCAAAAGGCCTCAGATATCATGGATGCCATGCTAGGGAATCTGTACAATGTGATGTTTGCAGACAAAGTCTCTGAGCATATCAGGAAAGCCAAAGACAAGGCTGAGCGTTATTCCCTCCTCTCCATGAAAGGAATGGGTGATCCTAAAAAACGAAATGTGAACTTTGCCATGAGATCTGAAGCTAAATTGAGAGAAAAAATGTGTTCTGAAGCCAAATCAGAGAAGAAGACTTGTGCCGAAACTCTGGGTGAACACATTATCAAAGAGGGGCTGACTTTGTGGCATAAAAATCAGAAAGAATGTAAATCTCCAGGTTTTCAGCATGCAGCCTGTGAAGCTCCCAACACACAGTGTAAGCCTGCACCAGACATTTCCTTTGAGTACCCTGAAGGTACTTGCAATTTCGGCCCTCCTCAATATCCCCCAGAGAAACCTGAGAATTTTATGTTTGATTCAGATTCCTGGGCCAAGGACCTGATCATATCTGCCCTACTTCTGATTCAATATCACCTGGCCCAGGGAGGAAGAAGGGATGCACAGAACTTCCCTGAAGCTGCTGGAACCACCAACTTTAATGCCAACAAATCTCCTGTAGTTCCTGATGAATCCTGCCTGAAGACTGCTCACAATGTAGATGACCAAGAACAAGCAGAAAAGAAG